>NC_141548.1:97337500-97645000 GCF_021556685.1 Rattus norvegicus
CTCATTTAAAGAAGGAGTGAAGCATTCACATTTTGATCATCCGTCTTGAGTTTCGTTTGTTCTAGGGATCTAGGGTAATTCAAGCATTTGGGCTAATAGCCACTTATCAATGAGTGCATACCATGTATGTCTTTCTGTGATTGGGTTAGCTCACTCAGGATGTAGTTTCATCAATCTTATCTAGTTTTGGTGTATATATGCGCCACATGTGGGTCAGGCTCTGAATGGCCATTCCTTGAGTCACTGCTCTAAACTTTGCTTCCATATCTCCTCCTATGGATATTTCCCCCCTTTTATGAAGAAGTGGGAGCATCTGCATTTTGGTCATCTTTCTTCTTGAGCTTCCTGTAGTCTGTGGATTGCATCTTGGGTAATTTGAGTTTTTTGGCTAATATCCACTTATTGATGAGTTCCTACCAAGTGTGTTTTTCTGTGATTGGGTTACCTCACTCAGGATGATATTTTCCAGTCCATCCATTTGCCTATGAATTTCATGAAGCCATTGTTCATGAAGCTGAGTAGTACCCTACTGTGTAGATGTACCATATATTCTTTTAATCCATTCCTCTGTTGAAGGGCATCTGGGTTCTTTCCAACTTCTGACTGTTATAAATAAGGCTGCTATGAACATAGTGGAGCACATGTCTTTGTTGTAAGTTGGAGCATCTTTTGGATATATGCCCAAGAGAGGTATAGCTGGGTCTTCAGGTAGTGGAATGTTCAATTTTCTGAGGAACCTCCATACTGATTTCCAGAGTGGTTGCACAAGTTTGCAATCCAGAAGTGGAGGCCAAATGATCCTCACATTCACTCTCCATGAGGACCAGGATGGTGCCTACATGAGGATCCCCCATTCAACAAATTTACTGACTATCCATGGGTACACAGAAAGCTTGGGTGTCATATTTTAAACATTGAAGTATACATAACTAACAGGTTCATAGCGGTCATTTCTTGCTCCTCACAATTCCAGAACTCTGGATCCCAGAAGGAATTCACAGTCCCTCCCAATATTCTGCATCTCCGTCCCACTGCCATTGAATGTGCATCCATTTCACTCCGTGCTAGCAAACCACATGCTGCTCAACAGTTCTCCGTATTTAAAACCAATCTTGATTTTTAAAATAGTACCAATGATTGACATGAAAAAATCAGATATGACAGTTCTTTCATATATAAAAACTAGCGTTTTTTTTTTTTTGAAGGGATGAAAGCTTGAAGGGTATTCGCAAGAAGGAAGAGGACACATGGGAAAGATAGGAGGGTTAAAAGAATGGTAGAACTGATCAAAATATTATATATATATATACATATACATATATATATGAAATATCAGGGGTCAATTTTGTGCAGTTAATATATGCTAGTCGAAAAGAAACCATTCTGAACTGAATTGAGTGAATATTGGGAACTCTGAAAAGATAGCTAGCAAGTGCTGAATTAAGTAACTTAAAATATCTTCCAATCCTAATTTATTAAAAACGAAACGTTGAGATAAGTCATCCTTCAATAACTCAAGCTGGCTTTGAACTCTGTAAAGCCTTCGGCCTCAGTTTTCCAGATGCTGAGATTACAAGCATGAACTATCATGCCAACCTGGCCAGCTAAAAAGCAGCCATTTAAAAAAATTACACAAATGATTTGTGCTCTATGCCTGCCCAGCTGAAGTAGCACCCTGTCACCCTGAAAGCCCGAGGTCTGCAGCAACGCGGCTGCATTATTTACCCGTGGTGTTTATGCAATCAGTGAGACCTCCACGTCTCCCTACTTGGAGACACCAACCTTGTCAAACCAAGATGACATTCGAGAAAGTTTTTCACTAAAAAAAAATAAAATAAGACAAATGCCCCAGAGAGTGTGAAGTCTGTACTTCTTTCTTTTAGGTTAATGTGACCCATTAATACATTTCAGAGTTTCTGCTGGATTTAAAATCGGTTTGTTAAATTCTTCTGCAAAGGGGAGGGAGGAAAGAAGTCCCCAGACAGGCCATGATAGAACATTGTGAAAATTAAAGCAACGGGGCCCCCTGGTGGACATTTCTAATGTCGCAAACAATAGAACACTTAAGTCGATGGAAATATTCAATAGTGACTAAGACAGCAATCATTTATCATATAAATTGTACCTGAAATTTATAAAAGCGACTTCATCGGTGTAGGTGAGAATTTCTGTGTGTTTCCATGCACGATGAAATAAAAGGAACACTTTTTAATTTATTCGTTTTTTATTAATTTATTATTTAAAACAAGTTTTAAATTCAAATGTATTTACTTTATATTCTTCTCTTCAGCCAAGTCCTTGAAGATCCTCCCCCTGTTTTAAGTTCTTTCTCCAAAATGACAATAAAAAACCTTATACAATAACAACAACACAACCCAAACCAAGAAAGCAAAATAAAACAATACCCAAGGTGGGAGGGGAAAAAAAAACAAAAAAACGGTAGCAAAGGAAATGAACACACACACACACACACACACACACACACACACATACACACATACGCAAAGAAAAGCTGTGGATTCCATTTCATGAATCCAAGGCTCTTTCTGTCTCCTTTTCTGTAGGCATCTCTAAGCTCTGAGGAAGAGATTGATGGAGACATCCCATTTATGGCTGGGTTTCTCAAGGCCTCTCACTCTCTGCGTGTCTCTGTATCTGTTCCCATCTGCAGCAAGAGGAAGTTTCCCTGACAACGGAAAGTAAGGGAATTGAGTAAGGCACAGATCTACAAGTACAGCAGAATATCAGCAGAAATCATTTCATCACTACAGTATTTTAAGACCAGTACTATTTGGTTTTATTCTAGATGCCCGGGATATCCAGTGTTATGGTTCACAGGGCATGGAGTGGAACTTAAGTCACAGCTGTCATTGGTACTAGCACAAGCTTTGTACCAGAATTGCAACACCATATCTGGCAGGTAAGACACAAATGTAGATCAAAGAGTTGGTGGCTGACTTGGTGTTTGCACTTCTCTTTTGATAGTGTTCAGAGTTCATTCCTGTACCAGACACATTACATCACAGGAGTGGAGGCTCCATGTAGGCACTGGTTCAACATCTCTATGTTCAACGAGTTGTATAAAGGTGCTGGGTGGGGGCATCTTCTTGGAGATGGGGGTTGGGGGAGGGCGAGGAGGTATGAGATGTGGAACAGCTGGAGGGTGGACAAGGAGTGGGAAAAAGTCTGGACTGTAAAAAGAGATTAAAGAATAAGTAAAAATAAAATAAAAAAACACCATTGCCTAAGATGCGACAGATATGGACCACAGAAATATGGACAAATAAAATTGCTACTGACTATGAACTTTCCTTCCTACTGGCTAGCTTTCACAATACTGAAAGATACTGTGGAAGCCATAGGAAGGGAAGGCACATGGAGGATCTCACCCAGTTGTGGATCATGAGCGCCACCATAGTTGATGGGCGTGGCTAGACATGTTGCTGGGAGGCTAATTTGCATAGATGTTCTGAGTGGTCACCAATCTAAGTGCTTTCTGGTTAGACGTAAAGCCTGCTCCACAGGAACAAACATATGCCTAGTACTGAAATTCTGGCGAGGAACCTGTAGTTGGGGAACTCACAGGCTCCACGAATAAACCTAACACTGTGCGTCTATGAACATACTATCAAGCTGTCCTCCAAGTGAATGTCGCTCTCCCATTAGATTGGTGCAGCTCTCAGCCATCACCAGAAAAGCTGGTCCGTGCAGTGGGTGGTGGCTATCACAGGAAACCGCAACTAACCAAAGTGCACTGAATACATATCTGAGCGTTCAGCTGGAAATGGGACACCACACACACACACACACACACACACACACACACACACACCCCTTCCCAAGGCCCATGGACCATCACCAAATGGTATGAGGGGGATATAAGTGGAAGAGGTTGAAAAAAATAACACAGTGAAATAATGGCTTCTGGGCAGGACAGGACCAGTGTACTCATGAACTAACATCAGTGTTGGGGCCTTCACAAAACTTGCATAAATATATCTACCTCAGGGAGAAGAAATTCATAAGCCTCCACCCTAACTGGAGAATATCACTTTTGATGCTTCTTGGAGAAGGAGAATCAATTTTTCTTAAGGGTGTGGCTCCCAGGAGATGACCATGCTCCTCCACTAAATGGCTGTACACTCAGCAGATATGGAAATCACAAATTATAGTGTATGGGTTATTAAATGATATATATATATATATGATTCTCTTTATATGTCTATCTAGAAACTGTTTTAAAGAATAACTAAGGTACATATTTTGTTATTTTTGTGAACTCTTCTAGTCTGTAAAGTTGAGAATAAAGTACAAAGCAAACCTAGAATTCTGAGCAGCGACATAGAAACAAACAGATTCCTTGTAGGGCTAAGTCGCTTTGTCTCTGGTTTCATCTATAGCCTCAAAATCAAACAAAACAAAAACATCTTGCTTTATCTGTTTTCCCTTCTCCACACAGTACATTTGGACTGGAAACAAAAAAAAATAATTAAAAGCAAATAGGTTCAGTCATCTTTTAAAAATAATTTTTCATACAATCAAATAACCTTTCTGATACTTTAAAGCAATTTGGGGTAGAAGCAATGGCTCAGTCATTAAGAATGCTTGCTGTTCTTGAGGACAGGAGTTCTATTTCCAGTGTCTATGTCGGATGGCTCACCACTGCCTGTAATTCCAGTTCCAAGTGATCATATGCCCTCTTCTATCCTCCAGGGGTATCCACACTCATGGAGCACGCACATATGAACATGCACAAATCAAGTTAAATTCTGTCTTAGAGTTCCTTGCTGTGAAGAGACACCTTGACCAAGGCAAGTCTTATTTAAAGAACAAAACAAAACAAAAAGCAAAAAAAAAAAAAAATCAAACAAAACCACATGTGATTGGGGCTGGCTTACAATTTCTGAGTTTCAGTCCATTATCATCATGACAGGAAGCACGGTGGCACTAATGCAGCCATGGTGCTAAAGGAGCTGAGAATTCTTCATTTCGATCTGAAAGCAACCAAGAGGAGATTCTCTTCCCCACTGGCCCCCCTGAGTACAGGAGGCCTTAAAGCCCATCTACACAGTAACACACACCCTCTACCAAGGCCACACCTCTTCAGATAAGCCCACCAGGCCTAATAGTGCCACTTCCCATGGGCCAAGCTTATTCAAACCACCTTAAATCCCAAAATAAGTAAAACAAAGGGTACCAATTCATCAAGGGTGCTATGGTCGATACTTCTTGGAATTCACCTATGGTGTCCTCTAGGTCAACTGTATTTCTTGTCAATGGCTTTTAACAGAATAAAATCTTCTGTTCAAAGTCGCAAATAAGATGGCACTCCTCCACAGTGTCGTAATTTGTCACTGATACAGATTACTTCTTTTATTAGGGAAAATAATTCCATGAGCAGATAACACTGGCAAGGTGACAGATTAAATGTAATGCAAAGGAAATTAATCCAAATTCATGATTGGGGAACAATCTGAAAAATGCTGACAGCAGTACATTGCTGAGTGGTTGAGTGTGTGGCCTGTAGTTCCTGGAAACAAATGTGACTTGTTTCAAAATGTCTGTGTGTGGGCATGTACCATCTAGCACCTGCGTGCCCAATGTCCTCTCGCTTTGACTTTTGGTTCCTCTTACTGTGTAGTCAGGGACTGTTCTCATCAGTGGTCATACATTCCTTACCAAATTAAAAAAAAATTGTGGGAGTGTTGTAGTAGAGAAAATATAATTAGTGCAGTTTGAGGTAGAGAGGTTGGGAAGAGTGGCAGGAGAGAGCCAATGATAAGTGAAGAGAGGAACATAGCTGCCAAGAATTCTGCGAAGTTGTAAGGACTCTATTGATTTTCTGTAACACTTGTATCATCCTAATCATTACAGCATAGAACCAGGTAACAGTCGGAGTCTACAATTACTGAGAATCCCTGTAATCTAGGTTACTGTGACAACCTTCGCATTGTCATGTCTAAAACTACACTCCTACAAAACGATTACTTTACCCTTCTGCTAAATCACTCATGCACCTCTGTCTGCTTTGTGCAACATCTCCTGTCTTTGTTGTTATACTCGACTCACTTTAACCTTTCAGTGATGCGAATTCTCTCAAGCCATGGAGTGATGGCCCATGATGCTAACGGAAGGCTGACAGCATTAGTTTCCTTTTAAAATTCTTTTCTACATTGTATTTTGATTATGTTTTTCCCCTCTCCCTACTGTCAGCTTCTGTTACCTTGGTTATGTAAGCCTTTGCATTATAGACCAGTTTTCTTTACAAATGACAGGAAATGAAGAGTAAGGAACGCATTGTGTCACTGGCTAACAATTTATTATATAATTATATTCCCCAAGCCTCTACCTGACTGCAAAATAAACCTATTTCACATACACCCTCTTCTCGTTTTAAAATTGATACAAAAGTTTGAAAACATCTTTCAAGGAATTCTCTCATTATCTCCATCTCTCTAATTCTTTCTTTGTCCCCACCGTGTCATTTATCTCTGCTTGTGTGTCTGCTTACCCGTCTCTCTGTCCATCCATTCCGCAGAATTCTGGGAAGCAGTATTAGTCAGAAGCCTCACGTTCAGAAGTCAAATGCTGGATGTCTAACTAACTAACTAACTAACTGACTATCTTCCATTAAAGGGTCTTCAAGATTAATTCTATGTTCCCTCATAACCATGTGTGTCTTACTTCCCTAAAACCAAAATTCCCAAAACACCTACAGTATCTATAATTTACTATATTACTCTTCTGTCCATCTGTAATCTGAGTTCTGATAAACTTTGCAGGCTTTCTGATTCTTGTGGAAGGACTGACAATTATTTAACCCTCTGATTTACATTATCTTTTCTACAACTTTCTTACTTTAGCAGGGTTTCCCTGAGCCTTACAACACAAATCTAGTTATATATAGATCTCTATGTTAGTAAGAGTTGAAGTACATGCATAAAGGTAATCATTCCAATGGTATGGAAAATATCAAATGATTGTCGCCTTCCAATCCCCTTAATATTACTAATTTCTAAAATTAGAATAAACTAGTTAAAACTGTCCAGATGCATATCTAAATAAATATATTAGTAAAATGTACAAATCGCATTGTAATTTGCCTACTAAATGTGGGCTGTGGCTCTCTAAACATTTGCTTAACTATGCTATGATATTTCCCTTCAAGGTTCTTGACAGAAGAAAGAAAGAAAGAAAGAAAGAAAGAAAGAAAGAAAGAAAGAAAGAAAGAAGGAAAGAAAGAAAGAAAGAAAGGAAGAAAGGAAGAAAGGAAGTAATTAAAATATACTCAAAGCCAAAGCAATCATTTCACAGTAGATGTCCTGCTAGTTCTTTTGGCTCTTATCTTTCACCTTCATTTTCTACAGTGTTTATAAGAAGACCAGAACAATGGCAACATAAATAGTTGTCCTAATATATTGAAGGGGGAAAATCTCATGGGATCCTACCCTAGACAAACGACTACAAGCAACTAATGGCTGCTGAGAAAGGAAAAAATTGGCTTCTCCCAGGAATGACTCCCTTAAGTTTGTTGTTCAGTACAAAGTGGTCAGTCCTGAAATACACAAACAACAAAAACAGATTCAGTAGACTTTATTTATATGTTTGTGCATGTGTGTGTGTGTGTGTGTGTGTGTGTGTGTGTGTGTGTGTGTGTGTGGTGTGTGTGTGTGTAGGAGGAGGAGAAGGAAAATATGCATGGGATTGGAGGGAGGAAAGGGAAGAGGGCAAGTGATCTAATTCTGTTCAATTAAAATGTATAAAACAAATAAGATGGCAACAAAAATATACTAGGGGATTCATGAGGTTCATAACATTACAGCCAATCACTTTCTCAGGAAAGTCAACTTTTCATGACAACTTTTCTGTGGTGGTTCTGAGAAGGAACTTTGAACACCATAAAGAACAAAAATCATGTAGAAGTGACAAACAGAGGTTCATAACCACTCTTAAAGCACCTTCTCGGCACAGAGCAGTATCTTGTTTTCTATTGCAAACAAATGAGGTTCTCCAAAAGACTGATACCAAAAAGCCTTTGTATATTTATTAGCTTGAGTGATTTCATTGCACTTAATTTCATGTGTCAGATCATAGTAAAAGTTATATTTTTGAAATTAGAAGGATGTTTCTTTATAGATTTGTTTATTAAATGCATACAAACAAGGTTTTATGTATTACACAAGAAGAAGCAAGAAAGACAATTTTTTCGGCCAAAATTGTTGAGTTTTATAATGAGCATATATCCTTAACAGGTAGAAAGCTGAAGACAGTTCATTCGGTACTGAAAGTGCAAAATTAAATGTGAAGGTCCACAGCTTCCCTTGCATAATACATGTGCAATGAATCTCAAAAAACAAAACAAAACAAAACATTTCTCTTACTTTTGAGATTTAACATAATTACATCACCACCCAAACCCTCCCATAATTCATCCTTGTTCTCTTTCAAATTCATGCCTGTTTTTCATTATATTTTTATTACATGCATATGTGTACATGGCAAATATATGTGTACATACATAAATTCAACGCTCTGGTCTATACATTCCTGGCCTGTGTGTAGGTTTTTGGGAATGACCACTTGGTATTGGATAAGCAAGTACTGTGTCCTTCCTTAAGGGAAGACTACTTCTCCTGCTCTCATCATTCCTTAGCTGCATACAGTTCTTTGTGTAGGACTGAAACTTAGAGGGGTGTCCCTGTTTACTTCAGCATATCTGCTGCTGCCATCCTTAGTTGGTTCCTGCTTAGGTAACCGTATAGTGAGAATTTATTGGTGTAGCTTCTGACCTTCTTATGAGAGACAATCTCACAGAGAACTCTCCCACCCTCTGGCTTCCACAGTATGTGCGTCCCTTCCACAATACCTAAGCCTTAGGCGCAAGAGTTTTACTTTGCCTTGTTTTTCTTCAGGATTGATATTTAGTTGGCTTGGAAAACTCTAATCAAGGATGCTCCGGGCAGTGAGAAGCATACTAAGAGGGCAACTGTCTGAGCACCATGGTGTGATTTGTCTTTCAGAGAGATCCCTGAGTAGTGTGGATAAAAAGGAGCATAAGAGAACACAGGAGAGTACAACTGACAAGAAATATCAAATCCTTAGGAAACACCTAAAAACAACAATGAGAAGACAATCAACCTACAGGAACTATAGCTCTGATTCTATCCATGTGTTATATTTCTATCTAATAGATAAAGCGATTCACTCACACGTCAAAGGAGATGATTCATTTGTGTGTTGTATCATGCTGCTCATAGTCTCTAGATTTAGATACATGCTTCCTTTTGTACATTAGATGCTACGTAGTGGGTAAGTGCTATATAATTAGATCTCTACACAATTTATTATTTCCACTCCTTTGAAAGTGAAATAAATTAAAACTCACAGATAGCGGGGTTACCTCACTGCATGCAGTATTCACATATTGACGCTCTGTGAATTTTGCACATGAAAAGCACTAGGAAATTAATGGACATGTCCAGTCCTTAATTTTGGGGTGAAACCACTCTTTAAAGCCATAGTTGTTTTTACGCATATGTAAAACATATGTTAATTCATTTTTGTAGAAGCCTTTTGTCAAGAAGCAGTTCTATTGAAAAATGCTATTCTCTACTCATCAAAGAGAACTCACAAACTGTCATTTGATGAGGGAAATATCCCAATTTTAACTGAAAAACAGGATGATTTCAGCTAGATGGTTATTTATTTTATATTCCTGGCTTTACAATAAAACCAAAGGATTACTCACTTTCTGTCTTGCACATTCAAGGGATGCTACTAAGACCAAGAAGGGGAAAGTGAGGTGGAGAATCGGTAATGGAACTGGAGCTGATAGACGTAAGAAATGGTGAACATTGAGATCGTGCACCTAGTACAGTTAGTCAGCACAGAAACTTGATCTTCAACCTTCTTCACATTGTTTCAAAGGTTTTCTCTAGTGTATGCTGCCACCATTTCTTTGCTTAAACTATTCCTTTTGAAACATACAACATCCAGACCAACATTGGCTGTAAAGGCTAGAATTTGGCTGAAAACTGGTTCAGATCTTCTTTTTCTCACACAATATTAGGCACACACTTAAAAATCACGAAGCAGTGATAATTTTGTAGCCACAGTAGGGAAAATCTTCTCCAAGATTTGCGTTGTCACCCACAAAGAAACTAGTTTAGACTTATCCCTACATAAGAATGTCAGTGCTGGGAGAAAGGGGGACTGTTTGCAGAGCGCCTCTGATTCAGCTAGAACACAGTTGCTACTATTTATAAATGCTTCTCTATACCATAGTTGTTCTCCCAAACACTCTCGTTTATCTGTTTGAACTGAGCCTAAGAATCATTGCGTGGTCAACTGGAAAGAAAGAAGCTATAAATCTATCTGCATTTGCCCATTTTTGTTTCAGTCCCATGCACCAGACTGATCTTAATCAGCCATTGTGGATTATTCCAAATCTTTGATTTGAGTGGGTATGTTAAGAAATGTGTGGCCATACATCAAGGAATTTGTTTGCATTTTTTGTGATTCATCTCCATTTCAGCAACATGTCTATAACTCTGAGGAAAAGTGGTGTAGTTGGTGATAACCTTTAAAATCCATTTGTTAAGGTCTAAGACATTCTGTTGTATGACATAATTTAACACATATTTTTGCATTCACAGTCATCAAGTTAGTTTCTCTAAGTCAAATATGAGAGTTCAGCCAGAAATGAGATCAATCTTTATGCTATGTCAAATTTACATATGGCTTATGCTTAAGGACTTTAACGTCAACTATAGAAGAGTATGGAATGAATATAGGAAACATACTATTAGTGATGCCTATCTCTGGAAGAATTAATTTCTCAATTAAAATGAGTTTTAATTCCTTTGCATCCTAAAGGAGTTCACCAAATAAAATGAGAAGAGATTATACCATAAAAGACACAAATATGTGTCTAGGAGTTGAACTTTAATGATTCCCGTGCTTTGAATTCTAGAAACAAGTCAGTCTTTTTAAAAAATGACTGTCAAAATAAGGTAGCCTTTAAATTTTCTTGAAATTGTCTGATTTGTTTTGGAGGGAGGATTAAGGACTTAAAGTTTATATCGACTCTTTTACTTTTGTTTCTGTAAAATACATAAATCATAATGCCTGATTAACCAATAAACTACATTGAAAAACGTATTCTAAATTATAAAAGTTTAGTTTATCTGTATGATGCAAACCTTCAAAGGTACTCAGTATACAATGCATATTTGGATAGTGAAATATGAATACTTACTGTTAATTTAAGTTTCCATTGACTTGAATGAATACATAGCTATTTACCTTTCTAAAATAGTGACATACAAGGAATACATAAGGATATGTTGTGTGTTGTATTTACATACAAGTGCATGTGTCTACATTATCACAAATACACAGCCTTTGCTTGCAAAATGAGTTTGAACTAAACCTATGAATACATTACACAAAGCTGCCCCACCTGGGGGATCCATCCCATATACAGACACAAAATGCAGACAATATTGCAGATGCCAAGAAGTGCATGCTGACAGGAACCTGATATAGCTGTCTCCTGAGAGGCTTTGCAGAGGCTAACAAATACAGAGATGGATGCTTGCAGCCAATCATTGAACTAAGCACAGGAAACCTGATGGAGTAGTTAGAGAGAGGAATGAAGGAGCTAAATGGGTTTGCAACCCCATAAGAACAGCAACAACATCAACCAACCAGAGGTCCCAGGGACTAAACCACCATCCAAAGAGTACTCTGGGGTGGACCTATGGCTCCAGCCACATATGTAGCAGAGGATGGCCTTGTCAGGCATCAATAGGAGGAGAGATCCTTGGTCTTGTGAAGGCTCAATGCCATGCCCCATTGTAGGGAAATGTCAGGGTGGGGAGGTGGGAAGGAGTGTATGCGTGGGTGAGAGAACACCCTCATAGAAGCAGGAGGAACGGGGATGGGATAGTGGGTTTTTGGAGGGGAACCAAGAAAAGGGATAACATTTAAAATGCAAATAAAAATAACCAAAATATATCCAATAAAAGAAAATTACGTAAACAAAAAAAGAATAAATCATATGTGATTTCAGCTTCAACATTCTCAACTCTGAAAAGATGATAGGAAAATGTTCCTTTGGAATTGAAGAGGTTTGTAACCCGACAGGAAGAACAACAGGCTCTTTGTTCTCTCAGAAAACACTTCCCAGAAGATTTCACCTCAATGATGCCAGTCTCTTCTTAATCACCACTAATTTCTTAGCTCCATTGACCAGCATCAATAGTCCCAGTAATGCAAAGGTTTCTCTTTAGCAGTTCTGGTATCTTGTTAATCACAGCTGATTCTTCAGCCCAAGCTAACCAAAACCACAGAATCTTCACAATCAAAATAGCAACAGCCCGGTTAAGAGTCTTTAATTTCCCCTCTGAAATTTCACAAGCCAGGCCTCTAGCTTCTGTACTGTTCTCAACATTATCTTCCAAGCTTCTACAGTTTGGAAGCTCTTAACATCACAATGGCTTTTCTAGCTTAAAGTTCCAAAGTCCTTCCACAGTCCTTCCTCAAACATGGTCAGGTTGTCACAGGAATATTCCATTCCCAGTACCAATTTGTCTTAGTCAGGGTTTCTATTCCTGCACAAACAAAACCTAGAAGCAAGTTGGGGAGGAAAGGGTTTTTTTAGCTTACACATTTACAATGCTATCCATCACCTAAGGAAGTGAGGACTGGAGCTCACACAGAGGCCATGGAAAGATGTTACTTACTGGCTCGCTTCCCTTGGCTCACTCAGCTTGCTCTCCTATAGAACCCAAGACTACAAACCCAGAGATGGCACCACCCACATGGGCTGGGTCCTTCCCCCTTGATCACTAGTTGAGAAAATGCCTTACAGCTGGGTCTCATGGAGGTATTTCCTCAACTTAGTCTCCTTTCTCTTTGATGATTTCAGCTTGTTTAAGTTGGCAAACAGAAGCATCCAGTACACCATTCCTGCCTCTTATACTGTCTTCTTGATGTAATTGGGAACCATTGTATTCAAAAGGGATGCTTTCTGCCTTGTTGTCCCCCATATAAATCTGCCTCCTAGGAACCAGAAAATGTAAGCCTACTTCTCTCTGTATATATGTACCAAAATGTACAAAATGTATTAGAATAACGATAAAAGTAATAATGTGTGTGTGCATCTTATTTTGCAATATGGCTACTTTAAACTAAAAATCACAATGTACAAGATTTAAAAATCATTTCCTAAAGTAATAAACTACAGACTATTGATCTGTAATAAATTACAAACCCTGGTGCAGAGGGTTGGGAAGAGAGAATTGGAACCAAGGAGATACACTTAAAATTCTCGAGAGCGTACATTCACAGTGTAGAGTGCACTCATCTCAAAATCAAAAACATATTGCAGGAAGAAATATGCTTAAACTTGTAAATTCGATGTGCCTTCAGTGGATGTGCACAGGAATTTATTTTTGTCATCTAACACCTATTAACATTTTCACAAGAAAATGTTACATGTGTACTCTTGCTCAGATTAACATCAAATCATTGCTCCAATAGTATGTGTTATACAATTTCTTTCATCTACTATAAAGTCTGGTCTAAACTAGTATCACAGAAAACAGGGTAGACTCTCCCATACGGATCTCATTGGTGCTAAAATTTATTGGGGTGAATTAAAGATTATTTTTAACCAGAGAAGCAGAATAAGTGATGTGCGTGAGTGTAGCCCTAGGAGACACCAGTTCCTCAGGGCAGACGTGCCTAGGGAGAAATCATGTCACGTACAATATTGGCTCCTAAGGCTGCTTAGCATACCTGTTTTTAGTACCATCGCCGAGAAATCCAACTTTGAGCAAACCATGTAAACAGAATCAAGGATTTAGATCCTAGGAGCAGTTTTAGCATTACCTTCACTGTCGTCATGTTATGGCATTACAGACTGTATAATTTGAGGAGGAATCATGTGTATAGAGTCCCACTGCTGTTATTAAAGAAGATCTGCCTCTGGGCTGTCAGTCACAGAATCCCCTATTTCAGTGCTTCAGCACGTGAGCACACCCAGCCTTGGGCTAGCCTGTCACACAGTTCATGGCAGAATATTCTTTGTAATGATTACAATGGCATCTGTAGTATTTTAGTTACTGTTTCAGTAAAAAAATGTTTTCAGTTTCAACATAGAATTCCCTTCTGTTTGTCCCAATAAGTATACTAAATCATTTTATTTGTTTTTCTACTTATTTCTGTTTCTTAAGGATCACCTTCAATCACATTTATCCAAAATTGGACTACACATATCCCATTTAAACATTAGCCTGTCTATTGGTGTCAGAGTTGGTCACATTGTTTATTGCTCTCATGGTGATGTCACTTCATGGGTATCATTTCTCTGAGACTTCTGGGAGGTTCACTCTCAGAGCAAATATCTTGTTTCTCTGGCTCTTACAATCTCTCTGCCCTCTTCAGCGATGATCCCTAAGTCTTAGGTTCAGGCGTTGTATTATAGATCTATCCCTCAGAGCCAAACACAGCAGACTCACTTGTTCTGGCCTTTTCTGTGATGGCCTCTCTGCCTCTTTCACAGAGACAATTCTTTGATGAATGGCATTACTTGTATCTTATGTTGGGCATAATAATAAACATTTAGAATAGCTGAATTAAAATTCCTGTACAAGATCCCACATTTCTACCTACTCAGATCCCTTTCTAAATGTTTGCCTTTTTCAGGCTCTATAAATGAGGCTGACTTTGTCATAGAGAGATACACCATGCTCAGTCAGGAGAGGCACAATCATGCCAGGTTCCTACTCAGCTAACAAAACTCAACCAGTTTTGTTGTCAGATTAGCACAGCTTGTTCTTTAACCCAGGTCAGGTCTCTTCCCTCCCACACTTCTCTCTTTCACTCCTTCTTTGTCTCATGTCCAAATTCTCTCTGTCACCTAATTAGTAACAGAATCCCTCTAGTGCTGGTTTTCTGTTTTCATCTTCTCTGTCTTCCCTTCAAAGGGCTGGCTAATTCCTCGTCAACATTGCTTCTGTAAGTGAGACAGGGAGCTGTGACAGATTTATCATTTGTCCAGCTGAGTTTGAGAGCGCTCCCTGTAGAGGCACCTGCAGCACATTGTGATGGGCAGTCAGGGGGCCAATGCTTTGCATGCATCCCATCTGCTGCCTTAGCTGTTCCACTGACTGTACTCCAGCTCGCTGGACACACTTTATAGTCTTTCTACTTAGACTCTGTGTCAGAGGTCCACATGCGTGGTTCTCCATGCCTGGGCCATACCATGTGCACTTAGAAATGGGGAGAATCCTTTGGAGGAAATCTTCTAAATCATTAGGCTAAATGTAGGGTATATGTGGCCTCAGATAATAGGAAATCTGTCCCATACTGGCAGATACAGTAAGATATATTAAATTTCAAACTGAAGTTCAGAGATAGGATGCAATCAGGACTGTGATTAATGGCAGGGTTAGGTTGAAACATTTACTATTTTGCTTTTATCAGGAAAAAAACACCTAAAAACAATAATGAAATAAAATTAAAGAAAATGTATACAAACAGGAATAGCACAAAAACTAGCACAAACAGATGAAGAAGAGTCCCAAAAGGCATAAGCAATACCTAAATGAAGAGATAATTAAGTCCACACGCACAGAAATCTCAGAACACAAAGCCAAAAGAGATAACATGTAGGTGAAAATATCTCCTAGTTTTAAAAAGAAAATGTGTCCTAGCAAAGCAAAAAACATAGGAAAATACACAGATGCAATTGAGTTCATTTTCTCTCGACCATCTACTGCTGGGGACATGAGGCCTGGCCTTAAAAGTGGTTTGTGTACATAGATTCCATTGGAGAAAAGTAATTTTTCCTTTGAGATCATCTTCTGGATTAGGGAGGGGGACGGGTTTCTACTTGCCCTGTCAGCTCTTCAGCACTATCTGACCCAAACCAGTGCAAGAGCGGTGCATGTTACTACAGCTGAAAAATGTTGAGAAGACAGAAAGGAAGAGAGAGAGGGGGGGGGAGGGAGAGAGAGAGAGAGAGAGAGAGAGAGAGAGAGAGAGAGAGAGAGAGAGAGAAAGAGATTCATTTAGTCCTAAATAGGATGTCTCCATTAAATTCCTCCCCTCAAGACTTAGGCGACCCTGATGTGGAGCAGGAGACAGAATGATTGCAATTTCTAGAAGGGGTAAAGGATACCAGGAAACAAAGTCCTCGAAGCACCACAAGACTGACACATGTAGAACACACGTTTAATTTGAAGATGTGGATATTGTTCAGTGATAGACTTCAACAACAATTTTAAAGTACTTAATGATGTTTACAATGACACATACTTGAATAAACATCTTTCTTAGACACGTGACTTAAGTTTACAATATCATGAATCTATTTAGTTTTTAGGTTTACATTTTTTCTATTTTTGTTGTTGCTTTTGGAAGACAGGGCTTCTCTCTGTGTAGCTCTGGCTGTCCTGGACCTCTCTCTGTAGACCAGGCTGTCCTTGACCTCAAAGATGTGCCTGCCTCTGTGTCTCAAAGGCTGGGATATCAGGGCTGCACCTCCATGACTGGGTTTCAAAAATATCAGAGACTGAAGGAAAGTTCATCCAGAGATTGCCCCACCTGGGGATCCATCCCATAGACAGGCACCAACTCAGACACTATTGTAGATGCCAAGAAATTCTTGCTGACAGGAACCTCATATAGCTGTCTCCTGAGAGGTTCTACCAGAGCCTGACAAATGTAGATGTGGATGCTCACAGACAACCATTGAACTGAGCACAAGTACCTCAATGGAGGAGTTAGAGAAAGGGCTGAAGGAGCTGAAGGACTTTGCAATCCCATAGGAAGAACAACAATACCAACCAACCAGACACCCCTGAGCTCCCAGGAACTAAACCACAAGCCAAACAGTGTACATAGAGGGACCCATGGCTCCAGCTGCATATGACCAGCAGAGGATGACCTTGTCAGGCATCAATGGGAGGACAAACCCTTAGTCCTGGAAAAACTCGATGCTCCAGCGTAATGGAATGCCAGGGCTGAGAGGTGGGAGTGGTGGGTGGGTAGGGGAGCACCCTCATAAAAGCAGGGGGAGGAGGGATGAGATATGGTATTTGTGGAGGGGAAATGGGGAAAAGGGATATTTGAAATATAAATAAATAAAATACCCAATAAAAAAGAGGTCTTATAGAAAGTTTTCTAAGTTCCAGTAATTTTGACAAAGTTGATTGAAAGCAACACTTTACTCCTTCCCTTTTGTAACCTATTTATCTTAGTCATATTTTTCTCATGACAAATTTAAAATTTTTCATAAGAAAGATAAACTAACAGCACATATTTATGTATTCAACATCATGGTATGGCCTGATAACTAATCTAGAAAATTCTTCCTAAAATATTTACTTTTATGCAGTATTTATATTGAATGACCTATATCAATGGTCTTCCTAAGACAGTTTTTCCTTATGTGAGCTTATTTTTGGCATAATTTGCTTCCTGTCTTATCTTATCTACCTCTAAAACTACTGGTCTTAAACCAGTGACAATAGTTGTGATATCATTATCCCTTCTTACTTCACATGGACTTCACTCAATGCACCCATTGCATGTAGCAGACCTCCATATTGTGGATTCACCTGCTATATTTCAGCCTAGATATTTAAAATAGTAAAATGTAAACAGAAGAAAGTTCCTAAATTTGTTTTTTAGGTCTTTGGCCCCTTGGTAGGTTGTACAAGTTCTAGTGTATGTTCCTAAACCCATGTGCATGCAGACAACAATAATCGGGCTTATTGAGTTATATAAAAGGAGAGATACAAATGAGAAAGAGGTAACTTGTGGGGGTCCTTGAAGGAGCCAGTGGTAATGGTAAATATGATCAAAATACATTATATTCATACACAAAATTCTCAAGGAACCAATTAAAAATACCTTAGGTTTGTTTAGTTTTTCGCAAAACTAGATATTAACGTGTCACAAGGTCAATAAGGGCTTATATGGACAAAAAGGACCTGAGAGGACTTGAGGGAGTTATTGGAAGGGGTAACTGGAATAATGAAAGAATACTTAGTGAAAATATCCTACTGGTGTGAATAAGATATGAGACTTAAGTAAATTAGCCAAGAACGATTGTTATAAATCCAGTATTCATTAAAGCATGCAGGGAAAGGCTTATCATCAGGATATAGAGCAGAGAAATACACATTGGCTTGTTTGTTGGTTTGTCTGGAAGGGATATAGAACCTGGAGCCTAGAAATCCCTCGATGGATGAATGGATAAAGACAAAGTGGTGTATTTATACAAGGGAATATTGCTTACTCATAAAAAAGGAAATAATGAAATTCACTGGTAAATGGATGGAACTGGGGAAAAATCATCCTGACTGAGTAACCCAGATCCCTAAAGACAAATACGGTTTGTATTTTCTTATATGTGGGTATTATTGATGATGAGCAAGCTAAAACATAAAGCAAGGGAATGTGGAAGAAGAATGGGTCTTACTAGAAAAGGGAAATAGAGTAGATAGTTATAGATGGGGTGATATAACAGCCTTTGAGAGACAGAATGAAAACCTAATAAACTATAATCTTCTTTAAAAATATATACAAATATGCAGGTGAGGTAAATGAATTGAGGATGTCACCCAGATGGGAATTTTGGATGACAGTCACTCAGAGGTTCACCATCCCTGTGGCCAGCCTGCAGCAGGAACTACCACAACGTGCGAGCATATGGTGGTCAGAAGCGAGAGAAAGAGAAATGGAGCAGCTTGAGCATTATGACGAGAGATGGAACTGGAGACTCAAGGGTAGAGAGGAGTAGCCATTTGTGAGTGGCCAGTCCTTCCACCTGGGGCCATGCTGAGGTCCCAGCCTAAGCTGCTACTGAGGTCCAAGTCTTGGTCCCTAATTATATAACAGCAGGAGGGGTTGGTGTTCATGGCTTATGTTACCACTAGAAAACATGGGAACATCACTGGTCTGGTTTGTTGCTGGGGACCATGAGGATGTCCAGGATCTGTGCAGAACTGGCCCCATCCATCACTACCTGCAGTGCTCAGGAGAGCTGGCCTTACCTCTTACCAGCAACAATGGAGTGTGCCCTGGTGTTAGGCATGGGCATGAACTGTTCTGGAGTGCCAATGAAGGCTTAGCTTAGAATACAGAACTAAATATGTTGTATATCTATCATCCATGGCCCTGAGATTTTTAGAATTAACACAGAACTAAGTATATTGTATATCTATCATCCATGAGTCTGAGATTTTTAGAATTAACTCTTGGAGAGATAACATTGAAAAGAAAGGTAGGCACACTTACATGGTTTATGTTTCTTTTCATAGGGGTGGACTTACAGTTAAAAATTTGTGCTCTCTTATGGAGTGAGTTAAATATGGGATTACAAAGAAAGTTCAGACAAAAAGATTCATTGGCTTTTAAGCATTTTTCTTTTGAAGGAGATAAATTCTACTTAAACCTACACAGAATATCATTTTACAACACATCTTTTCATAGCAATTATATCCTGATAGGTATTGAATTATTTTGGCCAAAAGCTCCAGTTTGATTCATTATCAAGTTCAAGGTTTTACTAGTTGCTAACAAGGACATCAAGTGAATTCTTCTTTCTTGAAAATCCAAACAAGGTATATTAATAAAGCTATGATCACAAAATATGCAGCATAGCTTGGGGAGCAAACAGAGCCATTTTCTCAACAGATCTGTGCCATTGAAACAACATCAGATATGATAGAAGTGAGAACATTGCACCTGACCTCAAAGCAGAACTATCTAAAATCTGCCAAAAATTTTAATGCAACAGTTTCAAATATTCAAAAAAATGATAAAAGCCTGCAGTCTGCTCTGTGTAGCCTGAGCCTTTAAACTACCATGAGGAACATTAGCCATTTTGGGATCTATACTGGACTTACATTTGATTCTTATTTAAAAATCATAGATAGAAAACAGTTTCTATTAAGAAAAGACTTCTACTTCTAACTGTCGTAACGCACCATTCCTCTGACAATGCAGTGTTGAAGTTCAGGTTCACAAATGGAAGAGCTGGATTCAGGCAGCTCACGAAATGCAGCTAGATTTGTAGCCCGCTCTCAAAACCAAACCGAGACCCAAGATGAATAGAGATAAATGAATGTGCTTTTGCTTCCCAAATGAATCGTTTTTAAGTGCAGATCTGAAAGAGTCTCCTGAATGATACTTTTTATTCTTTAAGTACTATTTATAAATCTTCTCTGTTAACCAACTCCTCATTTTTTCTTTCTCATACATGGCTAGTGCAGAAATGATAGTCTCAAAATACTGACTGTACTACTCTAAAATCCTAGATGCTGCTATTTTCTTCTGCTTCTCATGGCTTGAATATTATTTGTAAGCAATTCCAATATATGTAATGGGTGATCAAGTGCTGACATTAAATAAGCAAACATAATTTTATTGCATTAAAATAGTAATTCTTTGATGAAGAATCCAAAGAAAATGATTCATAGATTACCAATTTAATGAGATTGAATTCTATGAAAACAAACAAACAAATGGGGTCAGTAGGAAAGATTGTACAAAAGAGTATTTTTTTTAAAGAAAACAGTGATAATAAGTCTAGGAGAGACACATGATTTCATTTCAAATTATATTTTGTCAAAGTAAAGGAAATGGTAATTTTGGATACAGTGATGCTGCCTTTACTGACACAGTGGATGTTTTCGTCTGCTGATGTAAAGCAATGGGTGCTTTTGAGCTATACTGATTGTGTTATGTCAAACAGATCCTTCGGATTTCTTCTAAGTTTTTGGGAGTGAAATGTGACAGATTTTTCTGTCCATTTTGAGTCTTGGGAATCAAATGCCCTTTCTCAATACCCCTAACAATCTTTTCCATTTCCCTCATAGATTTGCAAGAAGACACAGCCCCACGCTGCTGCCATTGCTTGACATCCTGGACTTCTTGTACTTGACAGAGTGGTCATCTCTCAGCCTGACTCATCCATGTCCTGGGAGTCAGTTTGATCCCAACTTTCACGATAAAAACCAGTGTCAAGACTACAACAAAAGCCCTTGGATAGTGTCGGGTCCTAAGAAAGGATGAGTGACACTTCTCCACAGATAGCTGCATATCCCTGTGTGTGCACATGCACATATTCATGCATGTGCACCAAAATGACCTGATCTCCTAATTATTTAATCTGCTCTGGGTTCCTAAACAATGCTTTAGATTTATAACATTGTCTTGTATTGAGTGAGTAGGTTAGCACCCGGTAAAGACTCCTATGGTGATATATGCACACTGAACATTAAAAAGAACAATATGGAAGGACAATTCTTTTTTTTTTTTTTTTTTGGTTCTTTTTTTTTCGGAGCTGGGGACCGAACCCAGGGCCTTGAGCTTCCTAGGCAAGTGCTCTACCACTGAGCTAAATCCCCAACCCCGGAAGGACAATTCTTTTGCTTTCCTTCCTCTTGCTTTTCATCAACTTTTATGTATCTCAACCACTGCAAAATAACTGTACATATTCAATACACTTAATATGTAAATAGATACTTCAATTTAATTCTCATCCATACTTTTTAATTTTATCGTTGAAGAAATTAGTTTCTAATTTTCTGGTAGTTGTGGAAAATTACATGATTAATTTATACTATGGCATGTATAAATTCTTAATTCTTGTTTACATGCTTTGTTTAATTCTTAGTTATCTATTAGAAACTTTAAACTTTAAAAGTAAACTTTAGAGTTTCTTGTGGCGTCCATACAGTTCATTTTAAGTTGAAATAAAAATACAATTGCATAGTTATGTGCCTTCCTTTTCTCCTTCAACTTACCCAATCTACCACTCTGCTTTCTCTCTCTCAAATTCATGGCCTCTGTTTCTTTATTGTGTATATGCATGATGTGTGTGTGTGTGTGTGTGTGTGTGTGTGTGTGTGTGTGTTTAACATACAGACTGAGTAGTTGTATTTATATATTTAGGAACATTTTTAATAGAAATTACACACACACACACACACACACACACACACACACACACTGTGTGAGGTAAGTGAGGGGGGGTCCTTCCCTGGGAAACACTATTGTTCCAGCTCTCAGCATTCCTTACTTGTCTATAGTTCTACATCTAGGGTAGAGCTTGAGACCCTCTCAATAAGGAAAAAACTCCCAGTTCTAAAAACCTAGACAATTACTCACAACTACTGAAGAAATGAATCTTGGAGAAGAACGTACCATCTAACTGAATTCAAAATATTCGTTTGCTTCCTTCTAGAAACCAACCTTAACTACATTGTTTGGGATTAAAGGTCTGTACTAAGGTGTGTCTGTATTATAACTACAGTAGTCATGTTGCTAAATTAAAATTCAACCATGATGTAACCCACAAACTATATGGAGCTTAAGAAGGAGGACCAAAGTGTAGATGCATCAATTCTACATAGAAGGAGGAATAAAATAATCTGAAGAGGTAGAGGGAGGGAGGGACCAGGAGTGAGAGAGGAGGGATAGGGAAAAGGGGATAGGGTTGCAGATTCAGGCTTTGGAAGGGACAGAAGTACAGAGGGTTAGGAAATTGACTAGGAACACATAGCAGTGGGGGAGGAAAACTGGGGTTAGCCACTAGAACGTCCCAGACTCCAGGGAAGAGAGGCTCCCAGGAGCCAATGGCAATGATTTTAGCTGAAATACCCAACAAAGGGGAGGCACAACGTGTAGAAACCACCTCCAGTAGATATGGAAGGCCCCCAGTTGAGGGATGGGGCCACCCAAGCATCTCAAAAATTTTAACCCAGAAACGTTGCTGTCCAAAGGAAAGAGGGACAAAAAATGGAACAGGGACAAAAAGAAAGGCCATCCAGAGACTGCCCCACCTAGGGATCCATCCCATCTGCAGACATCAAACTTCCATACTGTTGCTAGAGCCAAAGAGCATTTGATGACAGGAGCCTGATATGGCTGTTCCCTGAGAGATTCTACCAACACCTAAACAATACAAATGCAGATACACATAGCTAACCATTGGACTGAGCCCTGGGACCCCAACGGAATGGACAGGGGAAAGGACAGGAGGAGCTGAAGGGGATTGCAACCCCATTGAAAGAATAATATCAGCTAACTGGACCACACAGAGCTCCCAGGGATGAAACAACCAACCAAAGAGTATACATGGTGGGGGCCAGGACTTCAGATACACTTGTAGTAGAGGATGGCCTTCTCTGACATCAGTGGAAGGAGAGGGAGACTTGTCACCGCAGCGTAGGGGGATGCTAGAGGGGTGAGGCTGAAGTGGGTGAGTGGGTGGAGGAGCACACTCATAGAAGCAAAGGGGATTGAGGCAATGGGATGGGGGAATTTGGGGGGTAACCAGGAAGGGTGATATTTTTTAAAATGTAAACAAATAAAACAATTAGTAAAAAATAAATTAAAATAAAATTCAAGGATGTTTGAAAGTAGTTTCTAATTGAGGAGAAGAGAAAAGATTGACAGAATGAGTTAGAGATAGAATATTTCCAATTCTTACAAAATGGAACAGGAGGCGGAGGCTTCTGGAGAGCAGCGCAGGAAGAGGGAGAGTCTGTCAGTCAGGTGGGAGTGTGTGTGCAGTGAGTGCAATGTACTGGAGTTGAGTTCGTGCCGTTCGGTGAAGGTCAGGAGGCTCAGTTGAAGCCAGAGAATAAGGAGCCAGAAGATTAGAAGCAATCACCAGAGTTAGCGTGAGGCCAAGCAGAGTAAGTCATTAAGAACCTAAGAGAAGCCAGATTGAACCAATGAACTTGGAGAGGAGTTTGAACCAGAAGAGCTGAGTTGAACCAGCCAGCCAGAGATAAGAAATAACTAAGAAGTGAGCTTATTCAGTAGTAAGCCATTGAGATGACAATCACATCAAACAAATAAAAATTACGTTACAGAGCCTAACAGAGAGTAGTAATGGATTCCACAGTGATGTTTGAGTTACCTGCAAAGTAATGGGCAGATTACTGTCTCCTTAACAAGCTGAAACTTAAACTCAGTTATCTTAAAACAAACTCAACTTCCTTGGTTGAACTGGTTTGTGTACTTACTATTTGTGCCATTAATTGTTAATGCTATAGCTGATTAGTTAGAAATCTTAGAACAAAAGACATCTTAATATTTACAAAGTGAACTGGCTTTTCCCCCAACAGATATCAATTATCAATAATTCTTCAGATTTCTGAGCCCATCTCCCTTTCCCGCTGGAATTTTTGCTGGCTTGATCTTCCATGGATCTTATATGTGCAGTCAGGCCTCTATGAGTTTAGGACTGGACCTTCTCATGGAGAAGAGAAAATATGGTTGCAGAGCACTTCTTTCGTTTGAACCAGACAAGCTACATATGTATGATTGGATGGCTCTACAATTGCTCACAAAGGAACTGTGTAGATTTTAAAACAGAGTTCATGAATCTGTAAGGGAAAAGTAATAAAGGAGGACATGGCGGGAAGGAGTGGGAATGGATTCAATGAAAACACACTCTACTCAAGTATGAAGTTGTCAAAGAACAAGTTAAAAAATAAAAGATGAATTGAATTTAAAAAAAACTTTCCAAAAAGAACAAGTAACTGTAAATGATAACTAAAGAAGGTACATAATTCCCATATTCACTATGGCCACGTAACACACTACAACAGAACCATCATGTGCAGGTCATGACTAACACTACTTATAAGAAAAGTTTTTTTTTTTCAGCATTGTCTGCATTTAAACTAGTTTCCTCAGGGACCACTATCAAGTTCAGCAAAAGGTAAATATAGTTTTTAGAAGTAAATTTTAACTTAATCTATCTTCTTTGCATTAATAGCTAAACTTTTTCCATGTTCAATTTTCTAATCTCCTAACTCTCCTAGTTTAGTAATGTCACACATGTGGTCACTGTGTTTTTTGAAATGGCATCTTCAAAATATAGTTGTCCCAGCTATGATTTCATTATTTACTTCCCAACTGGTGTTACTGATAAACAGATCAAATATATTTAAAAGAAATCTTAAGAAAGTAACATGGCTCTTTGTGCCATTAAATTTTACCTTGAATACTGTCTACCATCAGTGCCCTATTCCCTCTATAGTCACAAATACTGTGGGTTTAACCCTGAATGTGTTGGTTGGAACTGAGACTCATTTCTGACAACCTATACTTCGTCTTCCTTCACCCCATCATTGCTTCTCAAAGAGACTGAAGGAACACCCATTCAGAGCCTGCCCCACATGTGGCCCATACATATACAGCCACCCAATTAGACAAGATGGATGAAGCAAAGAAGTGCAGACCGACAGGAGCCGGATGTATATCTCTCCTGAGAGACACAGCCAGAATACAGCAAATACAGAGGCGAATGCCAGCAGCAAACCACTGAACTGAGAATAGGTCCCCTATTGAAGGAATCAGAGAAAGAACTGGAAGAGCTTGAAGGGGCTCGAGACCCCAAAAGTACAACAATGCCAAGCAACCAGAGCTTCCAGGGACTAAGCCACTACCTAAAGACTATACATGGACTGACCCTGGACTCTGACCCCATAGGTAGCAATGAATATCCTAGTAAGAGCACCAGTGGAAGGGGAAGCCCTGGGTCCTGCTAAGACTGAACCCCCAGTGAACTAGTCAATGGGGGGAGGGCGGCAATGGGGGGAGGGTTGGGAGGGGAACACCCATAAGGAAGGGGAGGGGGGAGGGGGATGTTTGCCCGGAAACCGGGAAAGGGAATAACACTCGAAATGTATATAAGAAATACTCAAGTTAATAAAAAAAAAAAAAAAAGAATATCCCTACACACGCACTTTATTCTCCTGGTTGACTATTAAAGTAATAAAAACAAAACGTTCATGTCCAAAGGAACGACAGGGACAAAAAATGGAGCAGAGACTGAAGGAAGGACCGTCTGGGGACGGCCCCACCTGGAGATCAATCCTGTCTGCAGGCACCAAACTCTGACAATTGCTGCTGCCAAGAGGCACTTGCTGACGGGAACCTAGCTAGTGTGGCTGCTCCTTGGGAGGTTCAGCCGCAACTGACTAATGCAGATGTGGATACTTGGAGCCAACCATCAGACTGAGCTCAGGGACCCTGGAGAATGGAAGGACTGGAGGAGCTGAGGGGGCTTTGCAAGCCCGTAGGAAGAACAACACCAGCTGGCCGGACAACCCAGTGCTCCCAAGGTCTAGACCACCAACCAGGGAGTGTACAAAGAGGGATCCATGGCTCCAGAAAGTTATGTAGGAGAGGATGGCCTTGTCTGACACCAATGGGAGGGGAAACCCTTGGTCCCATGGAGGTTTGATGCTTCAGCTTAGGGGGAGGCTAGAGCGGTGGAGTGGGAGTGGGTGGGTAGGTAGGGGAGCACCTTCATAGAGGCAAATGGGAAGGAGAAAGGAAGGATGGGATGGGGGATGTTGTGGAAGGGTAACCTGGAAGATGTAAATGACAGGAATGATTAATAAAAAATTTTAAAGAATATTAAAAATAATAGAAATAAGTATTCCCTTATGTCATATCCTAGGCTCTTTTTATGCAATGGGTTCAGTTAAAAATCCAGTTTAAATTTCTAAACAATTTTCTTGACAGACAAACATGCTTAAGTTAGGAAAGTCTTCCTAGGAACTGCGCTAATTGAAAAAGAATAAATTACTCCCTCCCTTTCACATTCCTTTTATTAATCTTCTTCAAAATATTGCTTTTGTGGCAAAAAAAGGTGGGAACACAGTGAAAGAGAGAAAGGGGAGACAGAAAAAGAGGGAGGAAAGAGAATGAAAAAGTCACAGATTTGAAAATGTGTACTTGGTACAGTTTTAGGTTTAATCAATGTTTTCATATAACACATTCCCTATTGCTAACTTCTATTTACTTTTGCCCAAACTATGTCATGATTTCTTCTCTCAACTTTCTAGATGGCTTCTAAATTTCAAATACCATATCGCAAAGTCTGAGTTTCAACACTTTGTAGGAATTGCCATTAAGAGAAAAGACTAAATGACGAGTTTTGAAGCTCCTGTTGAGAAGATAATCCTGCCCTCAACCATGTTCCCAGAACTGTGAGCATAAATGCTTCTCCTGTAAGCCGCTTTTTGTTGGGAAAGTAACTGAGGCGATTACTCAGCCTTTCTTTCTGTTTATTTATATTAGTAATCATTTCATTCCTTTACCTTTCAAAGGATATCCCCCTTACCAGTTTTCCCTCCACAACCGCCCCCATACCATTTCCCCTCTTTGGTTGGTGGTTTAGTCCCTGGGAGCTCTGAGTGGTCCGGTTAGTTGGTATTGTTCTTATAATGGGGTTGCAATCCTTAGGTCCTTCCCCCAGCTCTTCCTTGTGCTCAGTCAGATGGTTGACTGTAGCTGCATCTTTAGAAAGTGACTCAGAAGACGGAAAGATCTCCCATGCTCAGGAATTGGCAGAATTAATATAGTAAAAATGGCCATTTTTCTCAAAAGCAATCTACAGATTCAGTGCAATTCCCATCAAAATTCCAACTCAATTTTTCATAGAGTTAGAAAGAGCAATTTGCAAATTCATTTGGCATAACAAAAAGCCCAGGATAGAGAAAACTATCCTCAACAATAAAAGGACTTCTGGAGGAATCACCATCCCTGACCTCAAGCAGTATTATAGAGCAATAGTGACAAAAACTGCATGTCATTGGTACAGAGATAGATAGTTAGATCAATGAAATAGAATTGAAGACCCAGAAATGAACCTACACACCTATGGCCACTTGATCTTTGATAAAGAAGCTAAAACTATCCATCCAATGGAAGTAAGATAGCAACAAATGGTGCTGGTTCAACTGGAGGTCAGCATGTATAAAATGCAAATTGATCCATTTTTATTAGCCTGTACAAAGCTCAAGTCCAACATCAAACTAGATACACTCAAACTAATAGAAGAGAAATTAGGGAACAGTATTGAACACATGGGCATTGGGGAAATTTTCCTGAACAAAGCACCAATGACTTATGCTCTAAGATCAAGAATCAACAAATGGGACCTCCTAAAACTAAAAAGCTTCCGTAAGGCAAAGGACACTATCCTTAGGCCAAAACAGCAACCAACAGACTGGGAAAAAAATCTTTACCAATCCTACATCTGATAGAGGGCTAATATCCAATATATACAAAGAACTCAAGAAGTTAGACTCCAGAGAGCCAAATAACCCTATTAAAATGGCGTACAGGGCTAAACAAAGAGTTCTCAGCTGAGTAATATTAAATGTCTGAGAAGTAACTAAAGAAATGTTCAACATCCTTAGTGATCAGGGAAATGTAAATCAAAACAACACTGAGATTCCACCTCACACCAGTCAGAATGACTAAAATCAAAAACTCAGATGACAACAGATGTGGGCAAGGATGGGGAGAAAGAGGAACACTCCTCCATTGTTGGTGGGATGGCAAGCTGGTACAACCACTCTGGAAATCAGTATGGAGGTTTCTCAAAAAATTGTACATTGCACTACCTGAAGACCCAGCTATACCACTCCTGGGCATATACCCAAAGGATGCTCCAACATACAACAAAGACACGTGCTCCACTATGTTCAGAGCACCCTTATTTATAATAGCCAGAAGCTGGAAAGAACCCAAATGCCCTTCAACAGAGGAATGGATACAGAAAATGTGGTACATCTACACAATGGACTACTACTCAGCTATCAAAAACAATGACTTCATGAAATTCATAGGCAAATGGATGGAACTAGAAAATATCATCCTGAGTGAGGTAAACCAATCACAGAAAAACACACTCTTATTCATAAGTGGATATCAGCCCAAAAGCTCGAATTATGCAAGATACAATCCACAGACCACATGATGCTCAGGAAAACAGAAAGACCAAAGTGTGGATGCTTCAGGCCTTCTTAAAAGGGGGAACAAAATATTCACAGGAGGAGATATGCAGACAAAGTTTGGAGCAGAGACTGAAGGCATGGCCATTCAGAGCCTGCTCTACCTTAGAGACTCGGCCAGAAGGAGACAAATACAGAGGAGAATGCTAGCAGCAAACCATTGAACTGAGAACAGGGTCCCCATTGGAAGTTAGAGAAAGGATTCAAGGAGATGAAGCGGCTTGCAACCCCATAAGAACAATAATACCCACCAACCAGAGCTCCCAGAGACTAAACCACTACCCAAAGATTACACACGGACAGACCCATGGCTCCAGTTGCATATGTAGCAGAGGATAGTCTTGTTGGGCTCCAATGTGAGGAGAAGCCCTTGGTCCTGCAAGGGCTGGACATCCCAGTGCAGAGGAATGTCAGGGGGACAGGAAGGGGGGGTGTTTGGGGAGAGGAAATACCCTTATAGAAGAAGGGGAGGGGGATGGAATGGGGGATTATGGTTGGGAAACAGGGAAAGGGAATGACATTTGAAATGTAAATTTAAAGTATGTAATAAAATAACGAGAGAAAGTGACATATAAAGTGGTCTTATACTTTCAAATTATTTCAGACTCATTAATTTAATGCACACAACACAGAAATTCACAGAGTAGGAACTGTTCTTTTCAGTGTAATTCTTAACAAAGCTTCCATTCTGGATCATAGCAGTCTGTGTGAGAGCTGAGTCACAAATGACAGATTTCTAGTATCAAGTTCAGACTTTGAAGCCACTCCCAACGTGAGCCTGCTTTCTTGACAGTGATAAAGAAGTTATTTTTTTCTCCAAGGAATACATACAACTTCTATTTCTTTTATTAAATTAGTTCCCAAAATAAACACACATCAATGTTTTATTATAAGTTGTCTCTGCTCAATGGAACAGTGTCACAAGTGTTTTGAGCACATGTCTGCCTTCGTCAATGGCCATAACCTGAATGTGTCTGAATGTCCACCTCTTTTGACATTAACAGAGATTCATATGTGTGCATATACCTGCATATGCAGGAATGTTTTTTAAGGAAATCTCACAAGGTTATTTTTTTTTCCTACTTTAGTCTCACAATGCCAAGCTTGAGTCCCCTGTAACTTACAATAGAGAACCTTTTAAACTACAAGCCTGGCTTTCTTGCCATCATTAAATCTACTGAACTGGCTCCCTGTGGTCCTGGAACTGGGGTCTTTAACAATATTTAATTGTGTCGGGCTGTTTGCAAAGGTCCACACGAATTTCTTAAGCAATAAAGAGCTCTTAGCTCCCCATGTTAAACCACTAGTCTTACTTGCAGTTGGTGATTTTAGCTTTTTTCCCCCTTTCTCTCTCCATCTATCTATCTATCTATCTATCTATCTATCTATCTATCTATCTATCTACCTACCTACCTACCTATCTATCTATCTATCTATCTGTCTATATCTATCTATCCATCTTTCTTTCTTCCTTCCTTCCTTTCTTTCTTTCTTTCTTTCTTTCTTTGTAAAAGAATCTGCTAAATTTTGATGTTTTGTTTTGTCTCTTGGTCCTCAGTATTCCCTATTAAGCTTTAGCTACCCAGTGAATTTTAAAGTCTATCAATATTACCCAAGTCCTTGTGGTTACAAAATGGCAATCCAGATCTTGTCAATCTTCTAACTCAATTTAATCTTGTCAAATCAGGTAACTTAATTCCATGCGTTCCATATACCATTCCTTGAAACTTGAGTTTAACATGAGGGATCATGAATTGTGTTTCACACAACCCCTGTCTGCTAACCCGTGGCACTAGTTTTGCAATTTGCCATTCACAGTTCAGGAAGAAAACCTCCTGGGAAAGTTCACACAGCACAGCTCAGGACAGGCTGTGCTTCTTATGAGGGATTGGTTGGTCTCTCTTGTCACTCAGCTCCGATTGTCATCCCACTGTAGACATAAAGGAGATACATAAATTATTCATTTCACAAGATCAAACTGTGGAATTGTTTACAGCAGGAACACCTTGCAGGATTTCTTTTTTCAGTGTTTCATATCTTTACTTTTTATGACTGGAATTGTTAATCTTCGATGTCTGTTTATTGTATTGTAATATGATTCTTATATTCATATTATGAGAGCATCTTTTTAATTTATGAACCTATAAATGCTTACATTATGACAATGTTCCCGTATTATGTTCCTTTTATGTATGCATGGCAAACTGATGATAAATTATTTTATCTGACACACTAATAAGATCTACATGAAAATAGGAAACATTACTTTTAATTTTATCCCTAGAAAATATTTATGTTGATTATTTATGCACAGAAAGGATTTTGTTCTACTAAAATATTTTATACATACATTTATATGTATGTATGTATATATACTGCTTTTGCTGTATTTATGTCAAACCATCAATTAGCTTGTCACCATTCACCTCATGGGAACAGAGGACACGAATCACAGGAGTCATATTCCTTCTGAACACAGTTTGATTTTGTATCTGAAAGTAGGAAAATCTACAAGGAAATGAGAGTAATTTTTTATTTCCTTGATTTATTGATTTACTATTATTTAGTTCTAATGGCTGTACATCAGTACCTTTCCTCAGTTTCACATTCTTTTTTTTCTATTCTTTTTTTTTTCTATTCTTTTTTTTTTTTTCGGAGCTGGGGATCGAACCCAGGGCCTTGCGCTTGCTAGGCAAGCGCTCTACCACTGAGCCAAATCCCCAACCCCCTCAGTTTCACATTCTTTCCAAGCAGTTATAACTTTTTTTTTCCGGAGCTGGGGACCAAACCCAGGGCCTTGCGCTTGCTAGGCCAGCACTCTACCACTGAGCTAAATCCCCAACCCCAGTTATAACTTTAAATACAGATATTTCCATATACACAGGAAGTGTCAAATTCCTCCAAGGTGTGCGATCTACAATATTGTTATTTAAACTCTATGGTCCAGCACTTTGGTAATTTCCTTCTGGTAGTCTTATAGAATAGAGATTACATATTATAGCAAACAAGGAGTACATAAACGCTGGGAATCCAAGAACCACGAGGCACTTGCAGGATTGTTTTCCCTCAGGCTTATCCTATTCTTAAGTAAGAACATTCTGGAACGTTTCAATTTCTTTGTGTTTTCAGTTTAAGACACAGTAGCTCACTGAGCCATATTCTATATATCTACATTCAACGTGTTTATAACGATCCCATTTTGCACTTTGCAGTGTTTTTTATTCTGTTAAATATTGCATCGAAATAGTTTAACAGAATGACTGTATCCTGCGTGCTCCGAGTTTCATGCTCAGAGGAAGTAGCTCTCAATAGTTGTTATACTAGCCCAATAAAAATGAACCAGTTATGATTTTTTAGTTACGTAAAGAATTCAAATTCTTGCAAAAAAAAAAAAGAGGTAATTTCAGACATTTGTAGTTGAACTCTTGAATCAGGATATAACAGAGTCACAGAGGCACACTTTTGAAAGGGCGTCCTTCTCTTGTCCTAATCCATGCCCATGCCTTAACAGAATGCCACACACTGAGTCTCTAAGCATCTTCATACACATCTTTTGAAACCTTAGACAACTAAAGGTACTGAGTAGATAATGCGATGGGTTGATACAAGCTATACCTTAGCTGACGAAAATGAAATTATGATACTTGAAAAGCGGAATATTAAACCATATAGAATATGGAAGTACATTTTTTTAAACCTGAATTAAACACGTTGATTCTCCTCTTTGATGTTATAACTGTAACCCAACACAAAATTTTGTGTATCATGCGTGTAAGGCTGCTAAGTAGAGATTCTTACAAAAATAAATAAAAACTTACAATAAAATCAAGTTCGTGTTCAAGAAACAAAAAGTGTTGGGGCTCTTCCATTTGTAGTTTTTCTCTTTCTTTTTACATATATTTTATTGGATATTTTGTGTATTTACATTTCAAATGTTATCCCCTTTCCCGATTTCCCCTCCACAAATACCCTTATCCCATCCTCCCTTCCCCTGCTTCTCTGAGGGTGCTCCCCACCCTCCCACCCACCCAACCACTCCCGAATCCCTGCCCTGACATTCCCCTATACTGGGGATAGAGTCTTTCCAGGACCATGGGCCTCTCCTCCATTGATGCAAGGCAAGGCCATCCTCTGCTAAGTATGCAGCTGGAGCCATGGGTCCCACCATGTCTACTCTTTGGTTGGTAGTTTAGTCTCTGGGAGTTCTGAGGGATCTGGTTGGTTGATATTGTTGTTCTTCCTATGGTGTTGCAAACCCCTACAGTTCATTCAGTCCTTTCTCTAACTCTTTCATTGTGGTCCCCGTGCTCAGTCCAATGGTTAGCTGTGAGCATTCCCATCTGTATTTGTCAGACTCTGGTAGAGCCTCTCAGGAGACAGCTGTATCAGGCTCCTGTCAGCATGTACTTCTTGGCATACGCAGTAGTGTCTGGGTTTGGTGTCTCTATATGGGATGGATCCTGAGGTAGGGCTGTAGTGGTAAATAATAAAATCAAAATGCACCAACCACACTATTGCTGGCTCCGGCGGGCCACATGGTGTCTGTGCAGTACTTTATCTCAACCAGCAAAACGTCTCAACCGGACTTGCTAAGTTTCCAATTTCCTTCCCACACCGGCCCTGGCTACTCTGAGCCCAGCAGCAGCCGCCCTCTCTGACCTCATTGCTAGCTTCAGCAGCTATCTCGCAGCTCTCTGCTGTGAACTGTGTTCACTTTCCCTGCACCCACCCCTGTGGTTACAGTCAGGACTCCCAGTAACTCATTAAAATCAAAACTCAATAAGCTTGTAATTTATCAATCAGATTTATATCAGTAAATTCTCACTTCACAAAACATCAACCCAATAAACTCAGAGCCAATTAATATTGATATAAACTGCCCACCTAGATAAGACAATTTGTCCTTTAATAATCTATCCCTTTTAAGATATTCATAACTACCTGTGGCCCTTTAAGGCCACAAAGGTCTGGGTCGTCCTTCCCTGCCTCCATCTTGGTTCTTCTCTTCCCCTCTCTTTCCCCCCTCTCCAAAACTCTGTGCCTGCTTTACTTTTTCACTGGCCAAACACAGGCCTTACCTTTTCTTGTGCCTGCCCTCACCTGCATACAAACATCAGTCCACTTGGGGCAGTCTCTGGACACCTTTCCTCCAGTCTGCAGCCCATTGTGATCCATATTTCCTCCCTTGATTATTTTCTTCCCCCTTCTAAGGAGTGAAGCATCCACACTTTGTTCCTCCTTCTTCTTGAGCTTCAAGTGGTCTGTGAATTGTATCTTGGGTATTCTGAGTGATTAGGCTAATATCTACTTTTCACTGAGTGCATACAATGTGTGTTCTTTTATAATTGGGTTGGCTCACTTAGGATGATATTTTCTAGTCCCCATCATCTGCCTAAGAACTTCATGAAGTCAATGCTTTTAATAGCTGAGTAGTACTCCATTGTATAAATGCACCACATTTTCTGTATCCATTCCTCTGTTGAGGGACATCTGGGTTGTTTCTAGCTTCTGGCTATTATAAATAAGGCTGCTATGAACATAGTGGAGCATGTGTCTTTGTTATATTTTGGAGCATCTTTTGGGTATATGCCTAAGAGAGGTATAACTGGGTCCTCAGGTAGTGCAATGTCACATTTTCTGAGAAACCTCCAGACTGATTTCCAGAATGGTTGTACCAGTCTGCAATCCCAACAATGGAGGAGTGTTCCTCTTTCTCCACATCCTCGCCAGCATCTGTTGCCACCTGAGTTTTTGATCTTAGCTATTTTGACTGGTATGAGGTAGAATCTCAGGGCTGTTTTAATTTGCATTTTTCTGGATGACTAAGGATGTTGAATATTTTTTGAGGTGCTTCTCAGCCTCTCAATATTCCTCAGTTGAGAATTCTTTATTTAGCCCTGAACCCAATTTTTAATAGGATTATTTGGTTCTCTGCTATCTAAATTCTTGAGTTCCGTATATAGTAAATGTTAGCCCTCTAGCAGAAGTAGGGTTTATAAAGAACTTTTCCCAATCTATTGTTTGCTGTTTTGTCCTACTGACACTGTCTTTGCTTTATGACAGATGTGATATTTTATGAGGTCCCAATTGTTTTTGTTGAATAAGGCATTGGTGTTCTGTTCAGGAAAATTTCCCCTGTGCCCATAAGATCGAGACTCTTCCCCAAGTGATCTTCTTTTTTTTTTATTAACTTGAATATTTCTTATACACATTTCCAGTGTTATTCCCTTTCCCGGTTTCCGGGCAAACATCCCCCTTCCCACTCCCCTTCTTTATGGGTGTTCCCCTCTCCATCCTCCCCCCATTGCTGCCCTCCCCCCAACAATCTAGTTCACTGGGGGTTCAGTCTTAGCAGGACCCAGGGCTTCCCCTTCCACTGGTGCTCTTACTAGGATATTCACTGCTACCTATGAGGTCAGAGTCCAGGGTCAGTCCATGTATAGTCTTTAGGTAGTAGTGGCTTAGTCCCTGGAAGCTCTGGTTGCTTGGCATTGTTGTACCTATGGGGTCTCGAGCCCGTTCAAGCTCTTCCAGTTCTTTCTCTGATTCCTTCAACGGGGGTCCTATTCTCAGTTCAGTGGTTTGCTGCTGGCATTCGCCTCTGTATTTGCTGTATTCTGGCTGTGTCTCTCAGGAGCAATCTACATCCGGCTCCTGTCTGCCTGCACTTCTTTGCTTCATCCATCTTGTCTAATTGGATGGCTGTATATGTATGGGCCACATGTGGGGCAGGCTTTGAATGGGTGTTCCTTCAGTCTCTGTTTTAATCTTTGCCTCTCTATTCCCTGCAAAGGGTATTCTTGTTCCACTTTTAAAGAAGGAGTGAAGCATTCATATTTTGATCATCTGTCTTGAGTTTCATTTGTTCTAGGCATCTAGGGTAATTCAAGCATTTATGCTAATAGCCACTTATCAATGAGTGCATACCATGTGTGTTTTTCTGTGATTGGGTTACCTCACTCAGGATGATATTTTCCAGTTCCAGCCATTTGCCTATGAATTTCATAAAGTCATTGTTTTTGATAGCTGAGTAATATTCCATTGTGTAGATGTACCACATTTTCTGTATCCATTCCTCTGTTGAAGGGCATCTGGGTTCTTTCCAGCTTCTGGCTATTATAAATAAGGCTGTGATGAACATAGGGGAGCACATGTCTTTTTTATATGTTGGGGCATCTTTTGGGTATATGCCCAAGAGAGGTATAGCTGGATCCTCAGGCAGTTCAATGTCCAATTTTCTGAGGATTCTCCAGACTGATTTCCAGAATGGTTGTACCAGTCTGCAATCCCACCAAAAATGGAGGAGTGGTCCTCTTTCTCCGCATCCTCGCCAGCACCTGCTGTCACCTGAGTTTTTGATCTTAGCCATAATCACTGGTGTGAGGTGAAATCTCAGGGTTGTTTTGATTTGCATTTCCCTTATGACTAAAGATGTTGAACATTTCTTTAGTTGTTTCTCAGCCATTTGGCATTCCTCAGCTGTGAATTGTTCGTTTAGCTCTGAACCCCTTTTTTAATAGGGTTATTTGTCTCCCTGCGGTCTAACTTCTTGAGTTCTTTGTATATTTTGGATATAAGGCCTCTATCTCCAACTGATCTTCTATTAGTTGCAGTGTATCTGGTTTTTCGTGGAGGTCTTTGATCCACTTGAACTTGAGCTGGGTACAAGGAGATAAGAAAGGATCGATTTGCATTCTTCTACATGCTGACTGACAGTTGAACAGCACCGTTTGTTGGAAAATGCTGTCTTTTTTTTCCCACTGGATGGGATACATCATTTGTCAAAGGTCAAGTGACCATAGGTGTGTGGGTTCATTTCTGGGTCTTCAATTCTATTCCGATGATCTACCTGCCTATCTCTGTACCAATATCATACAGGGTTTTGTTTTTGTTTTTGTTTTTGTTGTTGTTGTTTGTTTGTTTGTTTATGGTTTTTTTTCATCTTGATTGCTCTGTAATACAGCTTAAGGTCAGGGAAGGTGATTCCCCAGAAGTCCTTTTATTGTTGAAAATAATTTTTACTGTCCTGGGATTTTTGTTATTCCAAATGAATTTGCAAATTGCTCTTTCTAACTCTATGAAGAACTGAGTTGCAATTTTGATGGGGATTGCAATGAATCTGTAGATTGCTTTTGGCAAAATGGCCAATTTTACTATATTAATCCTGCCAATCGATGAGCATAGAAGATCTTTCCATCTTCTGAGATCTTCTTAAATTTCTTTCTTCAGAGGCTTGAAGTTCTTGTCATACAGATCTTTTACTTTTTGGCGAGAATCGGACCAAGGTATTTTATATCAGTTGGGACTTTGTGAAGGGTACCATTTCCTGAATTTCATTCTCAGTTTGTTTATCCTTTGAGTAGGGAAGATTACTGATTTATTTGAATTATTTTTATATCCAGCCAAGTTGCTGAAATAGTTTATCAGCTGTAAGAATTCTCTGATGTAATTTTTAGGGTCACAAGTATAGTATCATATCTTCAAATAGTGATATTTTGACTTCTTCCTTTCCAATTTATATCCCTTTGACCTCCTTTTGTTTTCTGATTGCTCTTGTTTTCTGGCTAGGACTTCGAGTACTATATTGAATAGGTAGAAAGAGCAGGCAGCCTTGTCTAGTCCCTGATTTTAGTGATATTGCTTCAAGTTTCTCTCCACTTAGTTGATGTTGACTACTGATTTACTGTATATTGCTTTTACTTTGTTTAGGTATGGGTCTTGAATTCCTTATCTTTGTAAGACTTTCATGATGAAGGGATGTTGAATCTTGTAAAATGTTTTCTCAGCATCTAAAGAAATGCTCATGTGGTTTTTTTTCCTATGAGTTTGTTCATATAGTGGATTACATTGATGGATTTCATATATTGAACCATTCCTGCATTCCCTGGCTTGAAGGCTACTTGCTCATGATGGATGGTTGTTTTGATGCATTCTTGAATTACCTTTGTGCGAATTTTATAGAGTAATTTTGCATCGATATTCATAAGGAAAATAGTATGAAGTTCTCTTTGTTGGTTCTTTATGTGGTTTAAGTTTGAACATAATTGTGACCTTTAGGTAGTGTTGTTACTGTTTCTATTTCATACAATAGTTTGAGGAATATTGGTATTAGGTCTTCTTTGACAGTGTGATAGAATTCTGTACTAAACCCATCTGGTTCTGGGCTTTTTTGGTTAGACTTTAATAGACTGCTTTTCTTTTTTTAGGGGCTATGGCGTTGTTTCGATGGTGTATCTGATCCTGATTTAACTCTGGTACCTGGTATCTGTCTGGAAAATTGTCCAATTCATCCAAATTTTCCAGTTTTGTTGAGTATAGGCTTTCTTGGTATGGTCTGATGATTTTTTGGTTTTCTTCTGTTTCTGGTGTTACCTCTCCATTTTCATTTCTGATTTTGTTAATTTGGATACTGTCTCTGTGCTCTCTGGTTAGTCTGGCAAAGGGTTTATCTATCTTGTTGATTTCTCAAAGAACCAGCTCAGCTCTCGGGTTCTTTGTATAGTTCTTTTTATTTCTACTTGGTTGATTTCAGCCCTGAGTTTGATTATTTCCAGCTGTCTACTCCTCTTGGGTGTATTTGCTTCTTTTTTTTCTAGTGATTTCAGGTGTGCTGTCAAGCTGCTAGTGTGTGCTTTCTCCAGTTTCTTTTTGGAGGCCCCCAGAGCTATGAGTTTTCCTCTTAGCACTGTTGTCATTGTGTCCCATGAGGTTTGGTATGTTGTGCCTTCATTTTCATCAAATTTTAAAAAATCTTTAATTTCTTCCTTGATTAAGTTATTAGTGAGTAGAGCGTTGTTCGGCTTCCATGTGTACATGGGCTTTCTGTCGTTTTTGTTATTGAAGACCAGCCTTAGTCAGTGGTGATCTGATAGGATGCATGGGATTATTTAAATCTTCTTATATCTGTTGAGACCCGTTTTGTGACAGATTATATGGTAAATTTTAGAGAAGGTACCATGAGGTGATGAGAAGAAGGTATATTCTTTTGTTTTAGGATGAAATGTTCTATAGATGTCTGTTAAATCCATTTGACTCATAACTTCTGTTAGTTTCTCTGTGTCTCTGTCTAGTTTCTGTTTCCATGATTTATCATTGATGAGAGTGGGGTATTGAAGTCTCCTCATATTATAGAGTGAGGTGCAATGTTTGTTTGAACTTAATAAAGTTTCTTTTATGAATGTGGGTGCCCTTGTATTTGGAGCATAGATGTTCAGAACCGAGAGTTCATCTTGATAGATTATTCCTTTGATGAGTATGACGTTTCCTTCCTTATCTTTTTTGATGACTTTTGGTTGAAAGTTGACTTTATTCAATATTAGAATGGCAACTCCATCTGGTTTCTTGGGACCGTTTGCTTGGAATTTTTTTTCCAGCCTTTTACTCTGAAGTCATATCTGTCTTGGTCACTGAGGTGCATTTCCTGTTTGCAGGAACAAGTTGGGTCCTCTTTATGTATCCAGTCTGTTAGTCTATGTATTTTGATTGGTGAATTGAGTCTTTTGATGTTAAGAGATATTAAGGAAAAATGATTGTTGTTTCCTGTTATTTTTGTTATTAGGAGTGGAATTATGTTTGTATGGGAATCTTATTTTGTTTTGTTGAAGGAAGATTACTTTCTTGCTTTTTCTAAGGTGTAGTTTCCCTCCTTGTGTTGGAGTTTTCCATCTATTTTTTTCTTTTTTGGTAGGGCTGGATTTGTGTAAAGATAGTGAGTAAATTTGATTTTGTCCTGTCTTGGTTTCTCCATCTATGTTAATTGAGAGTTTTGCTGGGTATAGTAGTTTGGGTTGGCATTTCTTTTCTCTTAGGGTCTGTATGACATCTGCCCAGGATCTTCTGACTTTTATAGTCTGGTGTAATTCTGATAGGTCTGCCCTTATATGCTAATTACCCTTTTCACTTATTGCTTTTAATATTCTTTCCTTGATTTTCGCATTTGGTGTTTTGGCTATTATGTGACAGGAGAAATTTCTTTTCTCGTCCACTCTATTTGGAGTTCTGTAGGCTTCTTGCATGTTTATGGGCATCTTTTTCTTTAGGTTAGGGAAGTTTTCTTCTGTAATTTTGTTGAAGACATTTACTGGCCCTTTAAGTTGGGAGTCTTCACTCTCTTCTATACCTATTATTCTTTTTTTTTTATCGTGTCAAGCCAGGAGAGGAAGAGAAGCAGAGAGAGAGAGAGAGAGAGAGAGAGAGAGAGAGAGAGAGAGCAGAAGAGAGGAAGAGCGGGAGAGAGTATACCTATTATTCTTAGGTTTGATCTTCTCATTGTGTCCTGGATTTCCTGGATGTTTTGGGTTAGGAGCTTTTTGCATTTTGCATTTCCTTTGACTGTTGTGTAAATGCTTGCTATGGTATCTTCTGCCCCTGAGATTCTATCTATTGTATTCTGTTCATGATGCTGGAATCTGATTTCTTTTCTAGGGTTTCTATCTGTAGGTTTGTCTCTCTTTGTGATTTCTTTATTGTTTCTATTTCCATTTTTAGTTCCTTGATCATTTTATTCAATTACTTCACCTGTTTGATTGTGTTTTTCTATAATTCTTTCAGGGATTTTTGTGTTTCCTCTTTAAGGGCTTCTACCTCTTTACCTATGTTCTTCTGTATTTCTTTAAGGGAGTTATTTATGTCCTACTTAAAGTCCTCTATCATCATCATGAGATGTGACTTTAAATCAGAACCTTGCTTCTCTGGTGTGTTGGGGTATCCGGGACTTGCTGTGGTGGGAGAACTGGGTTCTGATGATGCCGAGTAGCCTTGGTTTCTGTCTCTTATGGTCTTGTGATTGTCTCTTGTCATCTGGTTATCTCTCATGTTAGTTGGTCTTGCTGTCTATGATTGGAGCCTGTCCCTCCTGTGAGCCTGTTAAGCCTGTGACCTTAAGAGTCACAGCTCCTGGAGGACTCGCTGTCTTGGGGCAGGATTTGGGCCTGGAGTTCTGTGCCACAGGATTAACTCCTAGGTACAGATAGAAATCAGAAGGATCCTGTCCCCAGTTTGTCCATGGTTCATAAGCCCTGTGGTCTCCTGGCAGGTCTCTCTTTAGCCAATTACTGGAGCACAAGTATACTTTTTTCTTTCTGAAATCTAAAGAAGCAGCATTGAAAGTGTGATCTTTGAAAGTCAGGGTATCTTTTTGCTTTTGTTTTTCGGCCTCTTTGCTAAGATATTTCAAACTGACGGCCCTTTCTGTCTGAGTACTTATGAAATACAGAAGGCCAAGGGCAAAAATGGAATGAGATATTATGCTTTGGCCTACGCATAATATGAGAAGCAATTACACACAGCCAAAATGTAGAGTTTGCAAACATTTTACTTTACAATTTTTGAATCCCTTTAAAGTAGTTATTAAATATTTAGTAAATACCTATTTGTAAGGTTATAAAAAGCAAAACATGTTAGGAATTTTTTTAAAAAATCTATCTACACTGAGTTCTGCTGACATAATGCTTGGAAAAATATCTCCAAAGAACCTTAAAATATTTATTAGTTCAAACCCATGTTAGATATTCTAAAACTTCTAAGGCTGCACAGGTTCTCATTAACAAATGGGGGAACAAGTAGCAAGTCCATTATTTCTCATCTGCAATGGAAGGTCACACTTAAAAGTCACAAAGTGCACATACAAAATAAATGCAAAGCTCAAAATGTCCCTCAACACAAACTTTAAAAACCATTTAGTTCTGCAAAATGCAGCACAGTATTACATATTACAGAGAAAACTGCCGGTTAAATCGGGGTAGTTAGCAAAGTAAAAGATACAGAAATTGAGTAGTAAATGCTGATCCTTTTATCTCCTTCACATTACAAGTGAAATGTCAAGATGATATTAAATGGAAGAGGATTTTACATGCTCTCTTGGTGTTTCAGATACACTAATTATGAAGCTTTTGGGAAATCTTAAATGTACCCAAATCTTTAAGAAATCCCAAGAAAGTGATGAGCTAAATAAATGTTACAGCAGCAATAAATCGTGCATTTACCAAGCACCACACAGTACTTTTTGGTATTTCCATCATTATTTTACTGCTGAGGAATATTGAAAGACAGGAGGCCAAGACTGATGAAGCACTATACCGAAAAATTCTCTAAGCCCTCGGCAATCCCTTCTCTAATCTGCCAACTCTTCTCATCGTCAATGTTGATGCCCATTTTCAGAGTCCAGCTTGCCAGCATCCAAGGCCCTCTGTTTTGTGACCCAAGCACAGAATAACCAGTTGTAAATATCAGATTCTCCAGAATGAGAAGAGAAGACAGAGCAAAAATTTTTTTTGCTACAATAGGAGTATCCTCTACTGCTGATGACCCAGATCAGAAAGAAAGAAAGAAAGAAAGAAAGAAAGAAAGAAAGAAAGAAAGAAAGAAGGAAGGAAGGAAGGAAGGAAGGAAGGAAGGAAGGAAGGAAGGAAGGAAGGAAGAAAAACCAAATCAAACAGAATATTCATATTTATTTGCAATATATGTGTTATTCTCAAGCACCGATGCTTTATTCTATGTGTTCTGCGTCAGAAAGTCATGACTCATTTCTGTCTCAAGAATGTGTGCCTCTCTACTCCCGTCATACGAGCTGCTACTCTCTCCATGGCGAGAAGCATTGCTGATTCTCACTCTACACCATTCAATGGGTATTCACTCCCAAATTGTATTACCTATAAACTTCAGATTGGTCATTCTTTCCAAAATAACTACCATAAAATCTATGCTTAAATTTTAGGGTTTTATTTCTACTATTGACTAATGTCAATGGAATAATACAGACATTTCTAAAGTCAAAATTGAATGTGTTATTCAATCTTCAACCACAATCTCTCTCTCATATTTCTAATGGGTAAATCTTATATCTTCATGTCACCTCCCGTGGAGACAGTGGTTCTGCTGTCTTGTTAAAGCCTTGTAATGGAAACATATAATTTGTTTCCATAAAATGTGTCAAGGGTTTGCATTGAAAAATATATTGATATTTTTTACTTACTAAGGTTTTACTCAATGATCTTATACATACAGACAACTTGCTATTTAAAAGTGAACCACCAAATAACATACACAGGCTGGACCCTAGGCCTCCCTGCACATACATACATACATATATACATAGGAACATACATACATATATAGTAGATGTGCAGCTTCATGTGATTCTAGAACTACTGGAGATGGGGCTGTCCCAAAAGCTGTTGACTGTATGTAGGATACGTTCCAGCTATTTGCCTTTCTAGCCTCACTCCGAGAGGAAGTAACTAGCCTCACAGAGACTTGAAGCGCCAGGATGGAGGAAGTAATCAGGGAGGCTCCACCTGCACAGAGGAGAAGGTGAGGGGGTTTGAGAGAAATATTGTGGGAGGTGCTGACTGGGAGGGGCTCAGTGAGTGGGATGTAAAGTGAATAAGTAAAAGACATCTCATGTCTTTTAAACGTGTTGGTTTAGGTTTTGCTGGGATGACAGGCAGCATTGGAAAGCAGGTATAGTGCAGATGCTATTAAGATGTATATACATCAAGACACTTTTCAGACAATTAAAAATGACTATGAAATCCCTGGAATATAATTAAGAAGCTCCCAAACTGACGATAGTGAAAGTTAAGCAGACAGAACAAACTAACACTACCATGAAGAGAGGTTACTGAGCAGTCCCTGAAAACCGTTCTCCAGAAGGCAAACATGCTTTAGAAATGATTAACTACCTTCTGTGACGAGTAGTGAGTGACACAAACTGCCACTTGATGGTCTAATTTCATGGCACTTTGCCAGTCTAAAGATCCTTGTCAACTAACCAATTGCATTTTTATTGCTTTAGCTCCTTTATTACCTGAGAAGGAGTTCCATTAAGACTTGTTAACTCATCAGCATGTGCTTAACACGGTGCAGGTTCCCAGTTTATGCTCCACCTTACCGAGTTCTTTCCACCCATTATTTAACTAATTCCCTGAAACCATTCTATTCTATATGCCATACAGTGCGTGTCAGAAAGTGGATCACATACACTGTAGTTAGCGTTTAATTCTTTCTAATTACTTACTGGCAATAAACTTTAAATAATCCCCAATGAGGAAAAGAGTAGCTGACTTTAGGAGGTTAGAGGGGAGATCATCTCCTCTTTTCCATGGCTTTCTTGCAAGAGACAGAGGCAAACTCAATATAGAAGATGTTCAGTGAATCGGAGTAGCAGTCTTCATCTTAATAATTATAATAAAAGTATGTGCATATCTCTTCCTTTCCAAAGTATCAAGCCTGAATATTAAGAAAATCAGGGCAAGAAACATCATGAGCAAAGTATGAAAGTTCAAATTGCAGATTTTACTTTATTCTCATTATCACATATATAACAAAGCAAATTATGGAGACCATCCAAAGTTTCTAACTACTTTCCGTAATGAATTTGGCCTTCCTTCCTTTTTTTTTAACTTAAATCATGGTCAGCTTAAAGGTAAAACCAGATTTTCCTTTCCCAGATATTTCACAGTAGCTCTCTGATTTATCTCACACAAGTTCAAAAAATTATATTTAGCTTTGCATCGCGCATCTAATTCCAACAGAGAAGCTGGTGTCTTTGCCTGCCTTCTGCTCCCTGTTCCCTGAACGTTCTGTCCTGTGGCAAAGTGGAAATGAAAACAATACGGGATGAAGGGCCATGAACTTGGATCACAGTGGCTGGGACACCTTCCAGATTTGTTTCTCAATGAAAAGGAAACACAAATACAAAAACAAAATACTCTTCCAAAACTGAACTTCTACTCTGTATGTGCTTCGTGCCGATACTGAAGATATGCTGTCTCTACTGTGATAGCTTCTCCTAAATCTTTGAAGCAAGATTTCCCTACCTTTGATTCCTTTTCCAGTCTCTGAAAATTCCATATGAGGACTTGGATTGAGAACATTCCATTTCTGGGCCTCAAAAATCCACATCGCAAAATCTGTAGGTAGAAAAATGGAATCTGTGGCTTCCTTGGGCAGTACTTTACCTAGAAAGTGTTGTTGGTGTGTTTATGTCTGAGAATTGGGATAGGGACCCCACAAGACAGTATTATCATTAAAGAATCGTACCCCCTTCACTATGACCACATGAGCAGTATGGGAGTTAATTGAGATGTAACTAGCTGTAGTTTTCTTTGAGTTCAAATTGGGATGAAACTGGTACGTGACATTTCTCACCCTGTGAGAGAGTGGATGCCCTTAATACTCAGAGGTAACAGTAGTTGAATGTATCATGAGATAAAGAAAGAGAGGTGAAGGGTTTACAGTCAGATAATCAACAAACCTTTATTGACTGCTACAGGGCATTTAATCTATACAAAGCTATAAGCAAAATAGATGGCCATATGCAGCAAGAAAAAATATGGTTTCAAGCTGGAGAAAGCCATTTGAGATGGCTACCAGGAGCAGGGAAAGACAAGGCATGAAGCTGTGTTCAGAAGCAGATATTGGTTGACTGGCGATGTGTGTTTCTTCTTGACATGCAAAGCAATACAGATTTTGAAAACATTAATCGGAAGACAGGTGAACATTGACACTGATCTGACCTAGTTCAGTTGCATAGGATCCTAAGAAGTGGTCTGGCTGTATTGAAAGAAACAATATACCAGCCATTTATGTTTATTAAAAAACATAAATCAATCTGCCTCTGATTTATGAGGCAGAAACCAGTCCAGAGATAAGACAACTCATGACTTCAAGAAATGTGCAAGTCAAGTTCCAGAGGGATTGGAAGTCTCTAGCCTTCTCAGTGACTTGCATTCACAATACACTTACCCTCAAAGAGACTCATACCACATACATGCAATTAAGCATAATAAAAGTATTTTTTCTTTTCATTCATCCTACTGGATATTATTTTTTGTTTTCTTTTATTGGATGTCCCTTTCCTGGTTTCCCCTCTAGAAACCCACTATCACATCTTCCCTCCCCTGCTTCTATGAGGGTGCTCCCCAACTCACTGACCCATTTCCTCCCACCTCCCCGCCCTGACATTCCCCAAACTGGGTCATCAAGCCTTCACAGGACCAAGAGCCTCTCCTCCCATTGATGCCCATCAAGGCTATCCTCTGTTATGTATGTGACTGGAGGCATAGATCCATATACATACGTATTCTTTGAATGGTGGTTTAGTCCCTGGGAGCTCTAGAGGGTCTAGGTGACTGATATTATTGTTCTCTTGTGGGGTTGAAAACCTCTTCTGCTTCTTCAGTCCTTTCTCTAACTCCTCCACTGGGGACCCCATTCTCAGTACAATGGTTGGCTATGAGCATCCATCCCTCTATTTGTCATGCTCTGGCAAACCCTCTCAGGAAACAGCTATATCAAGCTCCTATCAGCATGCACTTCTTGGCATCAGAAATATTGTCTGAGTTTGGTGTCTTAATATGGGATGGATCCCCAGGTGGGGCAGTCTCTGGATGGCCTTTCCATCAGTTCTGCTCCACACTTGTCTCCATATTTCCCCCTGTGAATATTTTGTTCCCCCTTCTTTTTTTCTTCCATTTTTATTAAATTGGGTATTTCTTATTTACATTTCAAATGTTATTCCCTTTCCTGATTTCCTGTGCATCACCCACCTAGCCCCCCTTCCCCTTCTATATGGGTGTTCCCCTACACATCGATGCCTCATTATAGTCTCCCCCAATAATCCCTTACACTGGGAGTCCAACCTTGGTAGGACCAAGGGCTTCCCCTTCTACTGGTGCCCCAACAAGGCTGTTCTCTGCTACCTATGCAGTTGGAGCCCAGGGTCAGTCCATGTATAGTCATTGGGTAGTAGTTTCATCCCTGGAAGCTCTGGTTGGATGGCATTGTTCTTATGCAGTTGCAAGCCCCTTCAACTCTTTCATTCCTCGTTCCCCCTTCTAAGAAAGACTGAAGCATCCACACTTTGGACTTCCTTCCTTTTGAGCTGAATGTGGTCTGTGGATTGTATCTTGGGGATTCCGAGCTTTTGGACTAATATCCACTTATCCGTGATTGTGTACATACCATGTGTGTACTTTTGTGACTGGGTTACCTCACTCAGGATGATATTTTCTATTTCCGTTCATTTGCATAGGAAGTCCATGAAGTCATTGTTTTAAATAGATGAGTAGTACTCCATTGTGTAAATTTACCACATTTTCCATATCCATTCTTCTCTTGAAGGATATCTGGGTTCTTGCCAGCTTCTGGCAATTATAAATAAGGCTTCTAAGAACATTGTGGAGTATCTTTTGGGTGTATGCCCAGGAGTGGTATAGCTAGGTCCTCAGTTAACACTATGTCCAATAAAAGTAATTTTCAAATAACAGAAAAACCTTTCTACACTATTTGCTTTTCATCTTTCAAGGAAAGATGACTGATTTTGGGGTTGGGGATTTAGCTCAGTGGTAGAGCACTTGCTTAGCAAGCACAAGGCCCTGGGTTCAGTCCCCAGCTACGAAAAAAAAGAAAAAAAAAAGAAAAAAAATTCAAGGAAAGATGACTGGTTTTAATGATTTTAATGATATTTTTTACTATGATTATTGGGGTTGAGAAAGCCTGTCCACTTATATCATATCTTTATCTCATATGTCAGGTATCAGAAAAATCTACTAAATTTTAGGAAGTAGGCTTAAAGTTGCAAGATTTTACAGAATAGGAATTTTTAATTATGATACAAATTAGAAAAATGTCTTATTGCTGAAAGTAATATTTCTTGTGAGTTGATGCAAGTACTTGCAAATGTCTTCCATAAGCAAAACTCCTTTTTTTGTTGACAATAACAAGAAAAATCTCTTTATAAAGTTCATTTTCACTTACAATTGTAGATTAGTCCTGCAAATGTTTTTCCTCGTTAGGTGGGAGTCATTAATCATACACAATGAATGCAGGATCACTCTTTGTTCCTTAGAATTACAGGCTTTGTGAGGAATACTTATTATCATAAATCTTCTGAAAAGACTGTCTAATAGCGGCCAAACACTTGTAACATCACTGAGTAAAATTTAAAGTGGATTCACTTCCATGGGCTTTTATAGCTGAAGCCATCGTCATTGATTTTCACAAGGGCGATTTCAAGCACAAGCATGTAAATAAGAACCCTTATCTATAGTCATGGAGAACACATCTTTCACTGTCTTCCTCCTGAATGGGGGTTCTACCCTGCCCTCTGCATTTCTGTTGCTGTCACCCTATTGACCATAATTTGTAGCTCAATGATTGATTCATTTTGTCAGGGTGCAACAAATTTTCATATTTCTTCTGCCAAGACAATTCTGACCCATTAAATCAGAGAAAGATTAAAAATGACTTGTCTTAAAAACCAAGTTCCTCTCATCTCTATATTGCATCACATTAGTAGATTTTAAGGCACTAAGTTTTTCTTAGAATGGATTTAGTCCTTGGCCATGCCACACATGCACAATGCATTCTGATAACACTCACCTGCCAGACTCTCTAGTCTCCCTTGTATACCTGTCAACCCTTTCTCCTCCCCACAAGAGCCTTTTTCCTATTTATACCTTTTGATTTGGTTTTATGACCTAATAACTTCTATGCATTGCAGCAAGGGATGGGGAAGGACAAATGGGGCCCTATTAATTATTGACAGAAGCTCAAGACTGAGGAAACACTGTCCTCAATAGTACATCGACCTTCAACAATTTCAATATTAAGCTGAAACAAAAAGTTTTGTGATGTAGGAGTACAGTTTAGGAATGGTGCTATCCCTTTAAAATTCTCTGTTGGAAAGTTCTCTCTACCCACATTTCTGACTCTAGAGGAAAACGCCTACCACCACCAGGGACCCATACACACAGGGACCAGGAAGGAGGAGCAGGCCCTTCTGACTGCTGCCCTCACAGAGAGCTGAAACCTAGCCCCAAGGAGCAATGTCAGGCCCAAGACCAGAGGTAAGACCAACTTTTCTGCTCCAAGTGTCCTGACTGGTGGACTCAGGACACATGCCCACAGGAACAGCTGAAAGCCAGTGGACAGGAATGACTACATGCCTGAAAGCAGAACACTCTGTTCCCATAACTGGCTGAAAGAAAACAGGAAAACAGATCTACAGCACTCCTGACACACAGGCTTATAAGATTGTCAAGCTACTGTCAGAAATAGCAGAACAAGGTAACACCAGAGACAACCTGATGGCGAGAGGTAAGCACAGGTACCCAAGTAACAGAAACCAAGACTACATGGCATCATCAGAGCCAAATTCTCCCACCAAAGCACACACTGTATACCCAAACACACCAGAAAAGCAAGATCTATATTCAAAATCACATTTGATCATAATTATGGAGGACAATTGGAACAACATAAAGAAATGCAGGAAAATACAAGTAAACAAATAGAAGCCGTTAGAAATGAAACACAAAAATCCCTGAAAGAATTACGGGAAAACACAATAAAACAGGTGAAGGAATTGAAAATGGAAATAGAAACAGTAAAGAAAGCACAAAGGGAGACAACCCTAGATATAGAAAACCAAAGGAAGAGACAAGGAGCTGTAGATACAAGCATCACCAACAGAATACAAGAGATAGAAGAAAGAATCTCAGGAGCAGAAGATTCCATAGAAATCTTCAACACAACTGTCAAAGATAATATAAAACAGAAAAGGCTACTGGCCCAAAACATACAGGAAATCCAGGACACGATGAGATGATCAAAAATAAGGATAATAGGTATAGAAGAAAGTGAAGACTCCTAACTCAAAAGACCAGTAAATATCTTCAATAAAATTATAGAAGAAAACTTTTCTAACCTAAAGAAAGAGATGCCCATAAACATACAAGAAGCCTACAGAACTCCAAATAGATTGGACTAGAAAAGAAACTCCTCCTGTCACATAATAGTCAAAACACCAAATGCACAAAACAAAGAAGGAATATTAAAAGCAGTAAGGGGGAAAGGTCAAGTAACATATGAAGGCAGACCTAACAGAATTACACCAGACTTCTCACCAGAGGCCATGAAAGCCTGGAGAGATGTCATACAGACCCTAAGAGAACACAAATGCCAGCCCAGGTTACTGTATCCAGCAAAACTCTCAATTAACATATATGGAGAAACCAAGATATTCCATGACAAAAGGAAATTTACACATCTTTCTACAAATCCAGCCCTACAAAGGATAATAAATGGTAAAGCCCAACACAAGGAGACAAGCTACACCCTAGGAAAAACAAGAAACTAATTGTTTTGCAACAAAACTAAGAGAAGACAAGCACACAAACATAATCTCACGTCCAAATATGAAGATAACATGAAGCAACAATCACTATTCCTTAATATCTCTCAAAACCAATGGACTCAATGCCCAAAAAAAGAGACACAGATTAACAAACTGGATACATAATGAGGATCCAGCATTTTGCTGCCTAAAGGAAACACACATCAAAGACAAAGACAGACACTACCTCAGAGTAAAAGGCTGGAAAATCGACAAATGGGATCTCATTAACCTGCAAAGCTTCTGTAAGGCAAAGGATACTGTTGTTAGGACAAAACGGCAACCAACAGATTGGGAAAAGATCTTTACCAATCCTACAACTGATAGAGGACTTATATCCAAAATATTCAAAGAACTCGCAAAGTTAGACTGCAGGGAGACAAATAACCCTATTAAAAATGGGGTTCAGAGCTAAACAAAGAATTCACAGTTGAAGAATGAGGAATAGCTGGGAAGCACCTAAATAAATGTTCAACATCTTTAGTCATAAGGGAAATGCAAATCAAAACAACCCTGAGATTTCACCTCACACCAGTGAGAATGGCTAAGATCAAAAACTCAGGTGACTGCAGATGCTGGCGAGGATGTGGAGGAAGAGGAACACTCCTCCATTGTTGGTGGGATTGCAGACTGGTACAACCATTCTGGATGTCAGTCTGGAGGTTCCTCAGAAAATTGGACATTGAACTACCTGAGGATCCAGCTATACCTCTCTTGGGCATATACCCAAAAGATGCTCCAACATACAACAAAGACACATGCTCCAGAATGTTCATAGCAGCCTTGTTTATAATAGCCAGAATCTGGAAAGAACCCAGATGCCCTTCAACAGAGGATGGGACACAGAAAATGTGGTACATCTACACAATGGAATATTACTCAGGTATCAAAAACAATGACTTTATGAAATTCATAGGCAAATGGATGAAACTGTAAAATATCCTGAGTGAGGTAACCAAATCACAGAAAAACACACATAGTATGCACTCATTGATAAGTGGATATTAGCTCAAATGCTCAAATTACCATAAACGCACAGAACACGTGAAACTCAAGAAGGATGACCAAAATACAGATGTTTCACTCCTTCTTTAAAAGGGGAAAAAGAATACACATAGGAGGGAATAGGGAGGCAAAGTTTAGACCACAGGGTAAAGGAATGCCCATTCAGAGCCTGCCCCACATGTGGGCCACCAAACTAGATAAGATGGATGAAGCAAAGAAGTGCAGGCTGACAGGAACAGGATGTAGATCTCTCCTGAGAGACACAGCCAGAATACAGCAAATACATAGGCAAGGCCAGCAGCAAACCACTGAACTGAGAACGGGACCACCGTTGAAGGAATCAGAGAAAGGACTGAAAGAGCTGAAGGGGCTCTTTCAACATATAAACAACAATGCCAACCAACCAGAGCTTCCAGGGACTAAGCCACTATATAAAGACTATACATGGACTGACCCTGGGCTCCAACCTCATAGGTAGCAATGAATAGCCTAGTAAGAGCACCGGTGGAAAGGGAAGCCCTTGGTCCTGCCTAGGCTGGACCCCCAGTGAACAGGATTCTTGGTGGGATGGTGGTAATTGGGGGAGAATGAGGAGGGGATCATCCATGTAGAAGGGGAGGAGGAAGGATTAGGGGGATGTTGGCCTGGAAACCGGGAAAGGGAATAACATTTGAAATGTAAATAAGAAATACCCAATTTAAAAAAGATGGAAAAAAAAAACCTCTCTGTCATGATCACCTCTTCTGTGTGATTACCCTCATATGACCCTGACACTGTGCTTTTGAACCTTGATAAAAAATAATGGCATATACAAGAAATCTTCATACAATCTCCCAGTTTGTCATGGTATTAATCTTTGAACAATGGAAATCACAATCACCTTGTTCCAGGTGTTTCGGAAAACCTGGCTAATACTTGAATCAGAATCCAGATTTTTTCCTCTTCCAGCCCAGTCTTTGGGTTCACCTACATTCCTTTCTGTCGGCATTAAAATTTTCACGGTGATTCTGTTTACCCCTGCAGGCAGTGAGGAAAAGCTGAGGGCTCAGACATACGATGCAGATTTGATACTTCAAAAAGAAAAAAATGCCAAATCAATTCATAAAGAGATGTCAAAGGAAATTTTCTTTAAAATAAAAAAAAAGTAATTTCTACTCTTTTACAAAACCTGCAAGCAGAGGCAGTGTTCACACCAAGCCTGTGAAGAAGGCAGCCTGGGTCATCATTGAGAAGTACCACACCTGCCTGGGTAATGACTTCCGCACCAACAAGCGTGTATACAAGGAGATCACTGTAATCCCTAGCAAGAAACTTGTCAAAAGATAGGCAACAATGTCACGTATCTGGTGAAGCAGATTCAGAGAGGTCCTGTAAGAAGAATCCCTATCAAGTTACAGAAAGAAGACAGAGGACAGATAATTATGTTCCTGGGGTCTCAACCATAGATCAGGAGATCATTGAGGTAGATCCTGACACCCGGGAAGTGCTGAAGCTTCTGGACTTTGGCCGGCTCTCCAACCTGCAGGTCCCTCAGCCTATGGTTGCAATAAATTTCAAAGCACCACATGGAGCTGTTTAATCTGTTATGACACATTTTCAATAAACCTGAAGACAAAAGAAAGTAATTTCTAAATTTGTATCAGACAATAAATTTGAAATAATTATTTTTCAATCCTATCACTTTATAGTTTACAAAATGCATACAAACTAAAGTTATAGATTTATATTTTCATGAGAATGCTTCCTTTTTCATACATTGAGCCTAGAGATGTTATAAGGTACAGAAAATATACTAGTGTGGCTGCTACTATTTACTTATATCTATAATCAAGATGCTATAGTTTAAACATTGTATAGACAGCATATAAGCCATCCTATAAGTGTATATATGAACATACACTTGTATTATTGTGGTTTTTAGGCATAATTGTAGCGCAGTGTGGCTACATCCAGACAGCACTAGCAATTTAGTGCTGGGATGATGATAATAGAGTGAGGTCTATGCCAGGGACTGTCATTCAGAGAATAAATGCCTGTCGTAGCAAGTATTATAGCATGTTGCTTTGGGACAAGGAACATGAAGATCTATCAAGCTGTCAAGAGTCCCTATGAGCCCAGTGAAAACAGGGTTGCCACCCGTTTTCTCCCGACTTAAATTTGCTAGAAAGGATTAGCGATGGAGGAGTTAGACACCTGCTTAATTAGTCCCCGAAGAACCCAACAGAGTCTCAGATGGATTTGGAAATCGCAACTCTTCAACTGCTTTCCTATTTCTTCCCGTGGTGTCTCCGGTGACAGATGACAGGGGCCACTTATCTCCATGAGGTAGATACGGAGAGAGTCTAAGAGGGGAAGCCATGTGTTTCTACGAGGCCTTATCTCTGCTATAAAGGGCCACGAGATTTTGTATTTTTAAATTGTATACAGGTCTAGTCAGAAAACAATTAATTTTTTTTCTCATAAAGCTTCCCTGGGTCTTGTCACACCTGAACGGAACACACCTGTGCTACTTCACCTACTGAAGGATCATCTTCAAGCTGATTGCAAGAGAGCATAGATCCTTGACATTCAAGATTAACTCATTTTCTTTGGTAGACATCATTCATACGTTAAAGTGCATAGACCCTAGAGCTGTAGTTCTCAACCTGTGTGTTGAGACCACTTCCGCAAATCTCGCTGTCCACACATATGTACATTACAGTTCATAACAGGACCAAAATTACAGTTATGAAGTAGCAACCAAAAATTATCGTACGATTGGGTGTCTCCACAATATGAGGAGCTGTAGTAAATGGTTACAGCATTAGGGGCAACGATGCTGAGAACACAGGGAATGACACATTTTAGGATGAAGTCGTCTTCGCTTTATCCTGCTCGACTTATCTCTTTCCCACAGTTTGACTTCCTGTTCACTGTATGCACACTGGCTTGTTTATAGATGAATAATTGTAGTCTGGGGATATAGTGGATTTTAGGATTTTGGGTTTTCGTCTTTAGCTATTGTGAATTTGGGGATTTAGACAATAGGGATTTTGATAATCTTGGATTTTAACTTAGGATTATGATGTGAGGGATCATATCCCTTGGGATTCTGGTTTGCACTCATTAAAGGTATGATTAACCAAAGCAGTCATAAAGTTCATCTAGAAATTCAACAACAACCCCAAGAATATGTTTTATTTTTCTAATTATGTAAATAGTACATACACTAAAGCCATATTTGTTTTAAGACACAGTGAGGCCAAAACTGGTTTGAAAACGATGTGCCCAATGGAAGGAGAAGCTACTCAGCCAATGTTGTTCCAATATCAGGATTTATTCCCATAAAATGTGGGCTACAAGTGCATGTAAACTGAATTTTTGATGAACCCAAATTCAAGAGTATCCTGAAATTAAGCAAAAGAATATAAGCAATTTTAATCGGGAATGCTTCTGTCAGAATATATTGAATCATAGATGAATTTCAAAAGAGAAGCACTATGGGAACATAACTGTGTGTCAACTGAACAAAGCCTTGAAAGATGAAGCAGCTCTTTGTGGTGACAAAAGACTTGAAAATAAAGTTAATAGTATTGAAAGCCATTAGTCTTTATAGATTACCTTCATGAACTTATCAGTGACCTACACCTGAAATGTAATTCCCATACATAATGTTTTACTATTTTTCTCTTTAGCTTTTTTTCCTACAACTTTCAACACTCAGAATTGCAGAATTTTATTTTATGGTGTGCTATCTTATATATCCTTATATATTTGTATAATCTCTAATATTGAAGATACTGTTGTATAAAGACACTTATTGAGTTCTAATGGATTTAAGCATTTCCTATGCAAGCTCCCCTATATATTAGACTATAGTAGTCTATGCTGGATGGCTTGATGTGATAGCATTGTGTGTGAAATTGGTAACCTTATACTTCTTCAGTAAATGAAAAAAATTGCTATTTGTCTCTCTGCTTTTGTAGAAGGTAACACTTCACATGACTCCATCTCCTTGATGTCAGCGACCCTTCACAGTTTATGACCAGTCTCAGACAACTGTAGTTTAAGTCAGTCACACTCTCCACTCACAGAAATTATACCACTGTTACCTTGTTAAGTATGCTCAAATGCTTGTTTGAAATACAAATGTTTCAAACTATAATACAGTCAGACTTTTGTTCAAGTGGCCTATGATATTGTGTCTTTTTGTTGTTTTTGTTGTTGCTAAAACCCTCAACAAATACATTTTAAGGTATTATTGCATTGTTTTTTCCAGCACTATTTTTTGGGGGGATATTAATATCAAAATTCTGGAAGTTTAAGATTTTTTTATTACAAATTGCAATCCAGGTTTGTAATATCCATCTGCACGTGTAACTCCATCCTGAAAGTGTTGATGGCCACTGTATCCATAACTCATTGTTCAGGGTAGGGTGATGCGTATGTGTAGACCAGTGTTGGAGGATGAGAGCCACCTGCATATGGAGCCCAGTGTTGTGCGATGACGCCCATGTGCACCTGTAGCCAAGTGCTACAGAAGGGATGAGGATGCTCACTGAGCTCAGTCTTGAGAACTCCGGTTCAGTGAGAGAACCTGGCTCAAAAGATCAGATAGAGAGCAACTGGGGAAAGCCTGTGTCCATGAACTCTGACCTCTATATACTGTGCACATTCATCCACAGACACCCATATGTACGTGAACACAAACACAAGGATGCATAAACATATATTCACATGAAAACAATCACGTCAACTCAGAGGGAAACATTAAAGTATCTGTAAGATAAATTCAAAATTAACATTACTTAAAAACCAAGTCATTTTTGGTATTTCATTTTTATATTCTAATCAATCTTGATATGATTATGAGGGTGCTTAAGGAGGAAATGAATGCTGGAAATCTTCTAATCTCTTATTTCAATGCATACATACATATTACTGTTCCTATTTTCATTTTTGGAAGTTCCAATCATCTATGCTGGTAGAATAGTATGTTAAAAATGTTTGACTACATGCACTAGTTACTACCTGGTGATAAGATAGACTATGCTGATGCTCTCTTATAAAACATGCCTAGCCCTTTACATTTAAATAAACAAGTAAAATGTTGCCCTTTTCATGCTTCTGTTAAATTCTGTATTAAACTATTGATAAGGTCCCTAAACTAAACCATAATTCCACATGCTCTCACAGGCTTTTAACCTACTCAATTATTTAACTGAATTAAATTATTCCACTCCCTCTATGCCTACAATAGTAAACTCAAGCAGAACCTTTTAATTTTGATTTCATCTTTCACTGAATTAAATCCATAATTATACCCTAACAGTAAACATTAAACTGGGTCTAAAATGGTTATTTTTTTATCTTTTTAAATTTATAGCTTCTGGAATATGAGAGATCTCTTTCAGTCATCTAACCATTAAACACCAGAAGACTCAGTGAGGCCCTAGAGAGATTACAAAACACACTTAACCTCCAGAAAAGATCAGTTTGATAGAGAAAAATGAAAACCAAATAAGACGGTCACAGAATCATGTCTCATGCTTGTTACAGAGAGCAAGCATCTCACACAAAGTGGCAGGGTAACCTGAATTTCATGGAAGCTGGGGACCAAAGGAGGTGAAGTGCTCTATCATGTGCAGACATCAAACAGGCATTGCAGATGGTGACGATAATACTTGCTTTCCACAAGTCTAGGAGAAACCATTGGCCTTTTGCTCTGGTGTGATAGAGCTAAGGATGCACAATAGTTTAATTCTAGAAATCTTCCTCAGAAGGATGTAGCATAAGCTTCTGCAGCTGCCGTGGATGCCAGGCCAGAAAGTAATTCTCTCCACAGGACTGAGACCTAAACAGATCGAAGGTCTCGTAGCATGGTAAATGATGGGTTTAATTTCAGTCATATTGAACTTGTGGTATTTTCAGGATACTCAGGAGAAGTCTGGCAACAGGATGGTTGTTCAGCTATAAACATCAAGAAGAAAGATGCGGCCTCCAGTGTAGATTTGCTGACAGTAAAAAAGTGATCATTTCGGTCAGTGATTGAGCCAAGATAGACTAGTGGTACCAAATGCGAAAAACAAGAGCCAATGCACCCATACTTAAAACTTGGCAGAGAAAGAAGAAGCTACAAAAGGCGAAGACGTTCTAGGGAGCCCTTTCGTCTGCACCTGCCAGGGAATGTTTCCCTGGATTGACGGACATTGCCAGAACATGAGTTTTTCTTTAAAAAAAAATGTCCATTGACTGTATGATGTTGTTTTTCCTGAAAATACTTTATCTGCTGCTCATTTATCTTGCCTCTAGTCTAGCGATATTTTGATTTTTATATCTTCAATGGTGGCAACACTTTATCCTTTCATGATAAATGTATTCCCTTCCAAAATGCTTGGATGTCATGTATGTGTAACTGCCACAGAACGATCTATAGTTTCAATCCCACACATTAAAAGTTGACCTTACAAGTGATTTTGATGGGAGGAATAAATTGTTAAGTAAAACATTATGCATTATTTAATCATATTCAAAAAAGCATAAATTCTCCTTTGAGCACAAGTAACAATGTTTGGGCCTGGATGATAGTACTTTTCCTTACCACTCTGTGGCTTTCCCTCTCTTTTTAAATGAACAATTTAGGTTTCTGTTTATGTCAGAAATATAAATGAAAATATTCATGCCAGAGATATTTTACCTTCTTTAAGATATGTAAAGAAAATTTAGTTCAGCAACATGGCTGCTCTAGCAAGCTATCATACCCAAAGAGCTTCTAGGACCATATGATTGGCTGGAATGCAGACTTCCCTGGATTGCAGTATGATCTGGCTGAAATACAGACAGGCCCTTAGAACCCACCTTTAATCCCTAATAATGTGGCACAGTTCTATACTGCAGTTCAGTTGAGTTCAAGCAATGTAGTGAAGTTCAGGGGCAGTTTTTCAAAGCAGAGCGATTCAGTAAGAAACTTAGAAAAGCCAAAATGAATCTGGCTGTTTGGAGAGGAGTTTGAACTAGCACATGTGAACTGAACCAGCCAGCCAGAGTACAGAAAGATTTAGAAATCATGAGCTTATTCAGCAGTAAGTCACCAAGATTAAATCTGGTAAATGTTACTTTTACAAAGATATTTATTTGTCACAAATATAAATATCCCCTTATGCCTTTGAAACACATTTCCTTTTTTAAAAGTACATTTCATATTCTGTGAAGAATATTTTAATAAGTCAATATGATCCATCACATAAAAATAGGAAAACCATATACACTACTACTAAGCAGCCTGACCTTTGAATGATCTGCATGTACTGTGTGTGCATGCACCCAGACACAAGTACAAAGACCCTGTCGGGACATCATTAAACATCTACTTATTTCATTGCTACATTCTGTACTAGGGTAATCTTATACATTATCATAGCTATGGTGTTCAGATTCTGAGAACTCCTGAACTGTGTCCAATTTATCAGTTTAACTCAAATGTTTCTCAGGCTCTTAGGAATTCTAATGTGATTAAGTAATATAGTGTTTTGAACTCCCTCTCCCTTTCTCTCTCCCTCTCCCTCCCCCCTCTCTTATCAGTTTCTTTCATAAAAAACTAACAAACAAAAACCAAACAAAACTAAACCAAAAGCCAATCAAACAAACAAACAAACAAAAACAATAATAATAACAAAAAAGACAGACAGGAGAATTGTGGAATCTGCTGTCAGATTCTGGTGAGCAGGATTTTTCTCCATCACTGCATTCATCACTGTGATAAATCAGGTTTTCACACTTAATGCCCATTTACATTATGTTCCCATGGCTATAATAATTTGCAATGCCTCTTTTCCATGTCCACCCCCATGTGATAGAATACTTCATAATCATTTCAATGTATCTTATCACAAAAGACACCATCAGCTGTTTTCTTACACATCGTAATAAAATTTCGAAGACATACAGCAGCCTCGTCTTTTAATCAGACACGCTTTGTCTCCGTCACCCTTCACAACATGTGTAGTCAAGAGTCAACCACAGAACAAATTACTATGAAAGTGACCATTTCCATAGCTCACAGAATAAAATGTGCTATTTTAAACATCCAATAGATGACCATACAAATGTGGCAACACAAAATAAAATTGGGGAATGAAGAAAAATCTTGGTACTTGTACTTTTCTAAAATGGAAGCTATGACGTCATTCACTACAATTATGTGAGCAGTCGTGGCCCATTTGTGCTTCCGTGTGAAGTACATGTTAGAAGACTAAATTGCAATAGTAAACCATAGATTTGCTGACATGTTAAGGGTATTCAGCTGTATCTTTTTGATAAATAAAAAGATTTTATAAAAGATGGAAAACCAAATGAGTACAACAAAGAGTATCTATTTAACTCACACACAAGACAACACGGTAGGTTCATCTTTTCATTCGAAGTCATATTTAATTCAACTGGATATTCATGGGACTCACATATCAACCACCTACGGTAGACTCACACATCTTCCAGCTTAATAGAAATAGGAATATTTCTTTGGAATAAGGACACCGAGTATTGTGCTCTGAATATGAAAATGTCCTCCACAGGCCCAGTGCTTGAATAAAATGGTCTCTCACTAGTGGTATTATTTGAGAAGGTCATGAAGCCTTGAGGAGATAGTCTTGCTGGAGGGAGAATGATGCTGGAACAGGTTATAAGGTTGTATATCCTGGTCCCACATCTTGTTCTCTCTGTGCTTCTAGACAGACAGTGTATTTGACAAACTAGTTTCATGCTCCTGCCGCTGTGTTCTCTGCAACAATGGACCAAATCCCCTGTGAAACTGAAAGCTAAAACAACCCGAGCCCTCTTAATTTGCTTTTGTCAAGGTTCTTTACCTCTGCAATAGAAATGAAACCGAGATACCAAGACTGAATCGGTCACTTGAACATTGTAGTTTTTAACACTCATGTTCACTGTCACTGTAAAGTTGACTCTAATTCACATTTTCCTTAGTCTTAGTTTGAGATTCTCTATTCCAACCCCAATTCCTTAGAACCCATCAACAGACTAGATCAGTGTGGGTCATGAAGACCCTGGGAATGAAATGAACCTTTCCCAGAGGCCATATATCAGATAGGATGCATATCAAATATTTACATTTCGCTGTATAATAGCAGAAAAATTACAGAGATGATGTAGCAATGAAATGGTCATATGTTTGGAGGTCATCACAACACAAAGAATTATGTTAACAGGTCGAAGCCTTAGGAAAGAACCACTGAGAACCACTGGGTTAGACTGGTAGCTAGATATCACCAAGGCACAGGCTGTGTTTCAGTCACAGCTTTGAAATCCTCAGTGGCTTGTCAATAAGAGTTTTCTCTCTCTTTCATGTACAAGCTTGATAGAAGTTATTCGCAAAGTTCAGAATCCCTGTGAGACTCAGTAGAAGACACACATGTAATGTCCACATGAACACTGAAGCAGGAGAGAGAGCATCTCGGGCTCCAATCATAGCCACTAAGTGCTCCCACCAAAAAGTGCACAGAACATGTCACAAAACAAGACAGAAATCTCTGTGTTTATGTTCAATGAGAGTGAGGTACTCCTCCAATAACGAAAAATAGGAAGATACTATGGACAGCCCTATTAACTGTCAACTGTCATACTATACTCCCTACACACACACACACACACACACACACACACACACACACACACACACACACTTATGATTCTCTCCATTGGGGGGCAAGAAATCAAATATTATGTCTAATTGTCTCACTTTTCATAGAAGACCATCGGGTAGTGGCTAATAATCTGAAATTTACAGTGTCTGTACTGAGGAACACGGACTCCACCTTCTATCACCACATTAACCACTCTGAGTAAACCTAGCATTTGAAACCAGATTTTGATCTTTGTACCTTCAGCAAGTGCACAATATCCAGAAGAAAATTTTCAAATGCTTTTACATGCTGCGTATATTCCCCTAAGCCTTCTTTATTATCATTTCTTATTGCTTCCAGCCCTTAAACTCTGACACGCAACCGTAACAAATCTCCTGCAATATCTTTGAGCTTTGTGCCTTTATACTTCTCACACATAACAACTCCATCTCGAACCATTCTTCCTTGACTACCTGACAAGACATTCACTGATGCTCAGTAGAAGTTCACAAATCTGTGACCTCCACGATACCTCAGTTTCACATGCGTGTTAAGTGAGCCGTCCTATTCATTCACTGTGTTTTATACTCTACTCTATGAAAAGTAGTTTTTGTTGTGTTTCTGTCTTTCATACCTATCACTGTCACACTCACATCTCCTTGGGGATACCCTTCCATCACTTTTATGATAGAGGATCTATGAGCATGGGTTGATGATTAATACACAGACTTTTTATCACACATTTCACGAGTGCAGAGAACCCACGTAGCAATGGTAAAGCACAAGCAAAAAAATCAACTGCAATCCTGCCTGCGCCGTGACAGCTGCCTGCTGCTTTCCAAACTGTCTGCCCAGTCACCTTCTCCCTTGATCAAGCAAGACTGCACTGCTATCTTTCAATTGTTCTGTTAAGGGTGTTGTGAGGATTAAAGAGAACATGTGAGGAAGGCTTTAAAATAGTACTTACTAAAAATCAATAGCAATCCTGCTGGCAGCAATTATAATAGCTGCAGAAGCAAAAGTAAGCCTTGACATGTCTTCAGACTACACCGTTATTAGGAGTCTGTCTTGGAGATCCTATTTCAGGTGACAACAGAGCAAAGTTTGACAAGGCTGAGAAAGTGATTATGACCATATTTCTTGATGAATGCATCCACAAAACAATGAGTTAACAAGCAAACATATTAAAAGTATAAACGTGAGGGGTTTTTGTTTGGTTGGTTTTTTGTTTTTGTTTTTGTTTTTTTGTTTTTTGTTTTTGTTTTTGTTTTGGATAACAGTAAGGAGAGAGAACTGTAGAGTGTTATCATATCAAAGAAGTAGTTGATCCCAACTAAAAATACACACAACTCTATTAATCTCACAGGAAATTTAACCAATGGCTAACAGAATAAGTCAAACAGAAGTGAGTCTGAATAATTCCTTCCTGATTCGTGCTCTCTTCCCATGGAGTTAAACCCCTTGTAGCATGCATCCCAACACTCCTGGTTATGAAAAGGCTCAGGAAACACAGCTAAAGCTACACAAATAGACTTAAAATGTCTCCTTCACTTGTTAGAGCTGAAGGTGAAAAGAAGTGACCAAACATACAGAAGAAATGTTTGAGCAATATTGGAGAATTATTTAGCATGGATCACTTTCACTAATATTAAGACGAGCTTTAAAAGCATCAAAATTTTCCTAAAAGCTCAGAGGTGTTTGCTGGGGTCCTATGGGACTAGAAAAAAAGTCGTTTTTGAATGATTCCTTCCTATAGTTGCTACATTATATATGTCAGTCAAAAGCAGTTGTGAACTGAAATAGAAAGAAAAAGATATGAGCAATAAATACTTTCTCTCTCTCTCTGTCTCTCTCTCTCTAATATATATATATATATGAGAGAATATAGATAGATAGATAAAAATACATCTCTATAGACATAAACATCGATGTCAGAAACATCTCTGTATAAAAACTGAATTTTAAAACAACATGCAGTTAAAACTTTTTGAGCAAGAACAATGATAGAAAAGAGCAGCAGCAAGAACTATGAGGTATCCAGTGAGAGGAGGGTAGAGGGAGCCATACCATGTGTAAGTAAACTCCCTCTCCGCACAGTGGGATGTTGGCTTTGGTGATGTATGCTAATATCTCACTATAATAACAAGTGATGAACAGCCAGAACTTAAATCATATGAGTGTAGGTCTTTACGTATACCATTGACATGTTAAATGAGGCATATTTCATAGACTTTTAATAAATTTACATTCAATGACTATGTGGCTTTTTTATTTAACTTTGTGGATTTGGGTATATTGCTGCCATACATGTCTCTGTACCACATGTTTGTCAGATACCCAGAAGGACCAGAATAGGGCAACAGAATCTCAGAAGTTACAGAGGGTTTTGAACTGGTATTTGGGTGTTGGGACTCACATCTGAATCCTAGGGAGGAGCAGCCACTGCTGTCAACCACTGAACTATCTATCTAGCCACCTCAGAAATGACAGGAGCCTGAAGTATGAAATTGCATCTCAATACACAAAGGAACCAGGGAAAGCAAGCAAGAACTGGGTCAAAATATAAATTCTTAACTACTGCCCCCAAAGACTGCATCTTCTAGCCTGTGTGTACCTCCTATGGATTTCACAGCCTCTCCAAATAGCACTACCAAATGGAGTCCAGATTTTCAAATTTATAATCCCTTGGACAAGGGAATTTCTCATTTAAACCACAAGACCTCCTGAGGAATACCTTAAAGATAACTGAGATTTTCATTATCTATAATTAAAACCCCCTCACAGCCCCCTCTCCTACTCAGTTCCCTCCATTCATCTACCCCCAATGTCTATTTTATTTCCTCTTTTGAGTGAGGTTCAAGCATCTTCCCTTAGGTCCTCCTTGTTACTTAGCTTCTTTGGGTCTGTGGATTGTAGCATGGTTCTCCTGTACATTGTGGCTAATATAAGTGACTACACACCATGTGTGTCTTTCTGTGCCTCGATTGCCTCACTCAAGATTATATTTTCTAGTTCTATCAATTCATTTGTCTCATATTTCATGATGTTATTGTTTGTACTAGTTGAGTAATAATCCATTGTGTAAATGTACCACAGTTTTCTTGTCCATTCTTTTGTCGAGGAACATATAAGTTGCTCTCAGTTTCTGACTGTTATGACTAAAGCTGTTATGAACATAGTTGAACAAGTATCCCAGTGGTATAAGGGAACATCTTTTGGATATATGCCCAGGAATGGAATCACTGGATCTTGAGGTAGAACTATTCCCAGTTTACCAAGAAACCACAAATTGATTTCTAGAGCTGTTTATATAAGTTTGCAGATCCAACAACAATGTAGTGTTCCGCTCCTTGATACTTGGTATTTTTCTCTTTGTTTATAGTTTATTGATTTAAGCCCTGAGTTTGGTTATTTCCTACTGTCTGTTGCTCTTTAGAATGTTTGCTACTTTTTGTTCTAGAGTGCTCAAATGTGCTGTTAAGTTGTTAGTATGAAATCTCTCCAGTTTCTTTATAAAGGCACTTAGTGCTCTGATGTTTTCTCTTAGCACTGCTTTCATTGTGTCTCATACGTTTGCATATGTTGTGCCTTTGTTTTCATAGAATTGTATAAAGGGTTTAATTTATTTCTTTATTTCTTCTCTGACCTAGTGGTCATTGAAAAGAGAGTTGTTCAGTTTCCCTGAGTTTTTAGGCTTCCTGTAGTTTCTGTTGTTGTTGAAGTCGACCTTTTGTCCATGGTGGTATGATAAAATAACAAGGTGATATTTCAATTTTCTTCTGTCTGTTGTGGCTGTCTTTGTGACTGAGTATTTGGACAATTTTGGAGATGACTCCATGAGTGGCTGAGAAGCGGGTATATTCTTTTGAGTTTGGGTAAAATATTCTGTAGATATCTGTTAGTTTCATTATTTCTCTATCTACTGTCTGTCTTGATGACCTGTCCATCACTGAGAGTGGAGTGTTGAGGTCTCCTGCTATTAATGTATTAATGTGTGGGTTTCTATATCTGATTTAAGTTTTAGTAAAATTTCTTTTATGAATGTAGATGCCCTTATGTTTGGGTTACAGATGTTCAGAATTGAGATGTCATTTTGGTGGGCTTCTGTTTTGATGAGTATTAAGTGTCATTCCCCATCTCTTTTGATTATTTTTGATTCAAGGTATATATTATTAGATATTACAATGCCTGCTTCAGCTTGTTTCCTGGGCTCTTTGCTTGGAGAGCCTTTCTGCAGACCTTCACTCTGATGTAATGTCTATCTCTGTGGTTGAGGTGCGTTTCTTGTATGCAACAGAATGAAGGATCCTATTTTTGCATCAATTCTGACCCCAGTGTTATTTTTTTAATTAAGGAATTAAATACATTGATGTTGAAAATTATTAATAACCAATGATTATTAGTTCTTCTTATTTTGATGTTGATGGTGTGTGCGTGTGTGTGTGTGTGTGTGTGTGTGTGTGTGTGTGAGAGAGAGAGAGAGAGAGAGAGAGAGAGAGAGAGAGCCTCCCTTCCTTTATTGGCCTCCTTGGGTTGAAGTTTTCCTTCTAGCATCTTCAGTAGGGCTGAATTTGCAGACAGATAGTGTTTGCATTTTGTTTTCTCATGAAATATCTTGTTTTCTCCATTTATAATGATTAAAACTTTTGCTGAGTATTGTGGGGAGCACATCCAGAGCTAACTTTGTCTGACTTCTTGACGGTGATTAATCATGAATGAGTCTGTGGACACCTATCCTCTGCTTACACATACATCCTTGAGAGACTGTCCAAGCCTGAAGAAAATGGGCTCAGTCAAACATAAATGCTGTGTGCCATAAACTTGCCATGTAGTCATTATTTAACTTCCTAGAATTGATCATGCTTTCTGTTGCTTCCTTTAAAAGACCCTGAGAAAATACACTCAGTGCTGGTGTGTTATTGACCTGCAGCCTTCCCAGATCTGTCTGATGCATCTTCTTTCTGCCTTTCCTATAATTATCCTCACTCCCCCAGTCACGGTTTTAGTGTAGACTGACAGGGAGGGTCATTTGATGGGTATAGTATTCTGGGATAAAATCTGTGATCTCTTATGTCTGTAAGACATTTGGCCAGACCCTTCTGGCTTTTAGAGTCTCTGTTAAGAAGTCTGATCTAATTATGACAGGTCTACTTTTCTATGATGCTTAGACTTTTTCCCTTGCAACTTTTAATATTCTTCCACATTCCGTATATTTAGCACTTTGACTAATATGTGGCAGGAGGATGTGTTTATTCTGGTCCAATTCTTGTCCAACTGGTGTTCTGTAAGCTTCTTACATGTTTATAAGCATCTCTTCTTTAGGTCGGGGAAGTTTTCTTCTATGATTATTTAAAAAATATTCTCTGGGTCTTGGAGCTGGTGTGGTATTGACCTGCAGCCTTCCCACATCTGCCATTAGCATGTTCTTTCTGCCTAATTTCTGCTTAATTAATTACAGGAAAGTCTATAATCATCCTCACCCTCACTCCCCCAGTCATAGATTTTATGTGGACTAACCAGCAGTCTCATCTTTATACAGTGGATTTAAGGTCATCTTCTTGTCCTTTGGTTATATTAGGATATTCAAGGCTTGCTGTAATAGGATAGGCTGACTCTGGTAGTGCCATATTGCCTCGGTTCTCATTGATTGTATTCTTATTCTGACCTTTAGCCATTTGGTTGTCTCTGGTGCCAGTTGGCCACTAGCGATGCAAGCAGAGTTGATTTGCCTGGAAAATGAAGCACTGGGTTGCTCTGTGCCTTACTGATGTTGGGTGTGCTTTAGGGGGACTTGGCAGGAAGGAGGTTGGCGGTGTTCCTGATGCCCATGGGACTATGTGGGAAGGCAGACAGAGCCATAGGTTGGACAATGGAGCTCAGGGGTGAGTGTGCAGCTGAGCACAGATGGGGACCCAGCTGGCAGGGCATTTTCAGGGACTTCAAATCTGGATGTTCCTGGGGACAGCAGGCCTTCTCGGGAAGGCAGGCAGAACCTTAGGTTACACAATAGAGCGCAGGGGCCAGACACATACTTTCAATGAGAAGTTTAATTTTTTTTCTTCTACTCTATGTACCATGGTTGAGATGTAATTAAGAAGGAAGTAAAAGTTAATTTAACATCTATGATTTAATTATTCTGAAGAATATATAGTGAAATTTTGATTATATTAAAGAAATTTTGGGCTTAATTCCTATATGTTTGTGTAGGAACAATTTTAGTAATAGTGTCTGCCTTGTTTATAATAAACTATTTATTGATATTGAATCTTTTTTACCAAACATATGACACTCAATATTATAAAACAAATCTGAAAAATGTGAACAGTGATAGCTAGTAAAGAAATGCACATTTACTCATTTCCTGAAACCCCAGGGATATTCAAAAGTGTCAGTACTAAGCATGAAATCATTCTTGAACTCTAAGATTGTAAATGATATCTTAATCATTTTATTTGTGCGACACAATGAGTTTATTATCTATCTTCCACTTAATTGTGATTTAGGCTCAGCAGTGCTACTGTCTTGTTCTTCTATGCTTTAGATATTACACTACAACTCATACAGGTAAGGAGTAGCATTACGCAGTATGTGGCAATGTCCTGCCCAGCAAAAATGTTCAATAACTGTTCCTAACATCAAGGCATGAAAGAAAATTATCAAAATTCAAACAGCTCCTCTGAAGAAACTGAATGTAACTCCCTGGTAATAATCCTTCATATCCTGAATAGGGTTTGAATCAAAATAGCTTTTCTAAGTAGGAGGAATCCAAACAGATCAAAGGCCTGTCATTGGCTCCAAGAAGTGCTGATTCTCATGTGTGTGCATGTGGACATAACTCAGCTAAGATTTCACTCTTCAAAATACAAGTAAATGACAACTGTCTTATCACAAAATACCTTCAATGTTGGTAGATGAGGAAGGCAGATAATGAAATATGAGACTATGTATATTTTAATAAAGTTTCTGTAATGACCTCAACGTATGTTTCTTTTTATCTGCACCTCAAGGTACTGACCATAAATGTCAAACTAACTGAGTAAGAGGGAGAATTATTTGCATGCAAATGGTTCAGAAATAAACAATTTTTGCTTCGAATGTTTGAGTTCCTGGTCAAGAATGTGAATATACTCTTAAAGTCATAGACTTCATACATTCATTTAAAATGCAAAACCTTACTTAGCTTATAGGCTAAGGCAGACTAGATTTGAGTTCTAAACCCTCAGCTACAAGTAAATAATATATATTAGTCCTAAAGTAAGTAGGAATGGTGGAAAATTAGCATGGTATTTGGTGTTGACTCTACGGGCATTATGTCTCATTATCAGTCAGTGATATGTTGCTTACCTGTAAAATAAGTCTTTAGCAATTATGCCAAACTCATTAGTAGGAATGCATGTGGCACAACATTTCAAACAACCTAGAAGAGTTTCTATAAAATAATAATACATGTATTCAAATTCACTTCTTAAAAACTTATTAGTCTGTCTTGACTACCTTGAGTAATTTAAGGAGACATTTTTCATAGTATGAAAAACTGAAATAAATATTTTGAAATTAACCACTAAAATGTTAAGTAGTTAAATAGGTTTGTAAAAAATATTTATTTATTTATTTATTTATTTATTTATTTATTTATTTACTTGTATAACTACACTGTAGCTGTCTTCAGACACACCAAAAGGGTGTCAGATCTCATGACAGATGGTTGTGAGTCACCGTGTGGTTGTTAGGAATTGAACTCAGGAACTCTGAAAGAGCAGTCAGTGAGTGCTCTTAATGACTGAGCCACCTCTTCAGCTATCCCCTCTTTTTTTTTTTTACACATTTTTGGCTTTTTAAGATTTATTTATTTACTGTGTAGAGAGCTGACTGAGGCAGATGCATATATTTACCAACCATTGGATTGATGTAGGGACCCCTATGGAAGAGCTAGGGAGGACTGAAGGAATTGTAGGACATTTAACTCCCTAGGAAGAACAACAATATCAACTAACCAGACCCTTCAGATCTCCCAGGGACTAAGCCAACAACCAAAGAGCCTACATGGTCCATCCCTGCCACCCCTGCTCCCCAGGCAAGACTGATTTTTTCTGACCTCTGTGGGAATAGATGGACTTAATCCTGTAGAGACTTTGATGACCCTGGGGGGGGTGTGCTGGCTGAAGGTGGGTGGTGGAAACACAGTCTCTGAAGCAAAGAGAAGAGATGATAGGGTGGAGAACTCAAGAAGCAGGAACTAGGAAGGGGGCAATATTTGGAATGTAAATGAATAAAATAATTTAATAAAAATTTACTCTAAAAAGTATTTGTTGGTTTATTTATTTATTTATTTATTTATTTATTTATTATGCATACCATATTCTGCCTGCATGTATGCATGCAGGATAGAAGCAGGCACCAGATCTTATTATAAATATGTTGAGACACCACACGGGTGCTGGGAATTGAACTCAGGACCTCTGGAAGAGCAGACCGTGCTCTCCTCTGAGTCACCTCTCCAGCTCCACAGTTAAATAGCTTAATACTGAAGGACTGAGACAAATGAGAAAATTACTTGTATTAGAGCTTAGTTATTATTCTCAATAATTTAGTGTCATCCTTTGGGCTCTTGTATATTCTTTACCTATTAAACCGTTTGTGTACAAATAAAGATATTTTAAATGCTGCGTTTGGGAGAAGTATTAAATATGTTTCCTGATGTCTAACAATCATGTAAAATTGAACATTAGTGTTCCTAATAGGTTACTGGAGATACTCCCTCTTTTAATGATAAACCATGACTATCTGGCTACTACAACATGAGAGCTGAGTAGTTGTGGTGTAGAGTGTGTGGCCTGCAAACGTGCAAGTGCTTACCTTCTGTCTCCTTACAGAAAACTCCAGTAGATTTTGTTACATTTTCTTGCTTCATTAGTAGTGCAAGTCTGTGCCAATACCATGTGGCCAAAATATAAAGTGGTGCCATAGGAAAAGGTAGACGACTAAAGAGTCACTCTGACGCTGCTGATGAGTGATCTTTTTAAATAGCCATGATGCATCAGACACAATCACTCTGCATTTTCCTTTCCACACCATTTAAGAGTCCATTGGCTTAAAAGCTTCCTTGAAGGCTGGCAGCAAGCACTTAATACGTGTATGCATTAAGCCGCTAAACTTTACTGGGCCTGAGGACTGTAGGAAAGATCTTGGAGGCAATTCATCACATAAGAAATCATCACTGATGAACTCTTTTTAGATGTGCCACCGAGCAGAAATGTGAAGTGCGACTTGTGGTTCTGACAGGTTGTTTCCCCAGTAAGTGGCTGAGATATCAGCAGCTGGTGCTAAGACGTGTACTATGGCCTCTCCTCCTCTGAGGACCAAGCTGAAGCTCCACTCACCACTCACCACTAGCATTTTGGTTTTATGAAATTGAAGCTCTATAGAAAAATAAAAAAAGGACCTATAGGCGATTTGAAACAAGTGAATGGCTCTGAAATCTAAGCTCTATGAACATCAACAAGCACCATCTCTTTCTTTCTCAGAGGGTAAAGGAAGATTAGTGGCCTCATAGAAGAAGGCTAGCTGCATTTGTCAATATTTGCACAATGTGTAAAGATCAGTGTAATAGAGCCAAGTGAAAAGCAAATTGTCTGTATTTCTGTAGCATCTCAAGTAGAAAGTCCCCTCTCGTGCAACTTTAAAGCCTACAGCAAGTGAAATCTTCCTATATATTCCCTCTTATTCTTGGGAAGTATCCAGCAGAGACGCAAACTCTGCAAGAGTCCCCAAATGGGTTGACAGCAGTTCAATCCCTTGCAGCTTCAGTTCAGTCCACTTCTGCTCACTTTATTTTTTTTTCTTTTTTGAGATTGAAACTCAGAACTATGAACTAAAGTAGTTTCAGGCTCTCTTCTGGACTTGCTGTGTGTCCAAAGCTTCAGAGAAGCAGCCCTAGGCTCTCAGTGGCCTGACACAGTGAGCCACTCAGAACCAGAGTCTTCAATTCCTATGAACATTTCTGTCCTCCCGACTGTATTTGCTTCCACCAAACCTTATTCCCTCCACCTTTGAATTTAGATTCCTTCCAAGCACTATGTTTATAAGAGAGAAATATTTCACTAGAGTCTATGGAGTGGAGTCAGGATAAAACAGGAAAATCCTGAACCAGGTGGCTAGAATACAAAAGTCAGTACTAGGTCTGGGTTGAAGCCAGTTCTGAAAAAAAGCAAGAGTTGGGAAGTCTGAAATAAAAGACCCAGTTGTGATCCTCCTGACAAAAGTGGTCCCTTTGCCACTAGAAAAGAAGATGAAGGGTTTTGCTTCCTTTGTTCCTTTGAACAGGGCAAAGACTTTCAAATGCCAAAGGGAACCATGGATGAAATGGAATAAAGGGAGTGACAGGGCAGAAGCCATGATGACAGCCATGAAGGCTGATCGCTCCTCTTAGCAGCCATTTAAACTCCCAGAATTCAAGGCTTTGAAAGGATTTGTAGCACTGAGTTATTCTTCCAAATCATGCCATAAATGTGAAATAGGAGAAGCATTTGAGTTTAAGATGATCTATTTTAGTCCCGACCCAATCATAATCCTCAGTGGTAGGTTGCATCAGCCCCAGATGTCTTTCTTTAAGATACTCCAATAAAACCAGCATGGTACTGGCATAATAACAGAGACACTAATCAATGGGATTTAGCTGAAGACCCACATATAAACCCATATTCCTACAACCAAGTGATGTTTTCCCAGAAATACACCAACAACACATGCTAAGAAAAATACCATACAATGGAAACAGAAGAAACACTACCTAATTCATTCTATGAGGCCATATCTCTGATACCTAAACCACACAAGGACCCTACCAAAAAAAGAGAACTTCAGATCAATCTTACTTATGAATACTGATGCAAAAATACTCAATAAAATTCTCGCAAACCCAATCCAAGAAGACATCAAAACTATCATTCACTATGATCAGTAGGCTTCAACACAGAGATATAAGATCGGTTCAATTTATGAAAATCTATTAACGTAATCCATCGTATAAACAAACTCAAAGGAAAAATAATCACATGGCCATCCCTTTAAATGCAGAAAAATCATTTGACAAAATACAACAGCCCTTCATGTTAAAAGTATTGGAGAGATCAGGAATTCAAGGCCCATATCTAAACATAATACAAGCAATTTACTGCAAACAAACAGCCAATATCAAATTAAATGGAAAGATACTTGAAGCAATCCCACTTTAATCTGGGATAAGACAAGGATGCCCACTCTTCCCATATCTATTCAATATAGTGCTCGAAGTGTTAGCTAGAACAATAAGACAACAAAAAGAGATCAAGGAGGATACAAATTGGCAAAGAAGAATTAAAGGTATCACTATTTGCAGATGATATAATAGTATACACAAGTAAGCCCCCAAAAAAATGTACCAGAGAACTTCTCCATCTGATAAATAACTTCAGCAAAGTGGCAGGATATAAAATTAACTCAAATAAATCAGTAGCCTTCCTTCATGCAAATGATAATCAGACTGAGAAAGAAATTAGGGAAACAATTTCCTTCACAATACCCACAGATAATATAAAATATCTTGGGGGTAACTCTAACCAAACAAGTGAAAAATCTTTATAATAAGAACTTCAAGTCGCTCAAGAAAGAAACCAAAGAAGATCTCAGAAAATGGGGAGATCTCCCATGCTCATGGATTGTCAGAATTAACATAGTAAAAATGGCCCTCAAACCAAAGGCAATCTACGGATTCAATGCAATCTCCATCAAAATCCCAACACAATTCTTCGAAGACATGGAAATTCTCAAATTCATCTTGAAAAGCAAAAACCCAGAATAGCAAAAACAATTCTTAACAATATAAAAATGGCTGGGGGAATCACTATCCCTGACCTCTAGCTGTACAACAGAGCAATAGTGATAAAAGCTGCATGATATTGGTACAGAGACAAACAGGTTGATCTATGGAATAGAATTGAAGATCCATAAAGAAAACCACACACTTAAACACACTTGATCTTTGACAAAAAAGCCAAAAATATACAATGGGAAAAAGAAAGCATCGTGAATGAATGGTGCTGACTCTCTGTAAATAGAAAAATGAAAATAGACCATGAAAATGAAATTTGTCACCATGAACAAAGTTCAAGTCCAAGTGGATTAAAGACCTCAACATAAAACCAGATACATTGAATCTAATAGAAGAAAAATGGGAAAGAGCCTTGAACTCATTGGCACAGGCAGAAATTGGCTAAATAGAACTCCAATGGCTCATGCTCTAAGATCAGAAATTGATAAATGAGACCTCATGATACTGGAAAGCTTCTGTAAAGCAAAGGACATAATCAGTAAGACAAATCGGCATCCTACAAATTGGGAAAAAACTTCACTAACCCCACATCTAATAGAGGGCTAATATCCAATATATACATACATATACATATACATACATACACATACATACATACACACATACACACAGACATACATACATACACACATGCACACATACACACATACACACATACACACATACATATATACATATATACATACATATATATAAGCTTACCAACAAAACACTGAATCACCAACCAGGCAGCATACACCAGCTGAGATGAGGCCTCCAACACATATATAGCAGAAGACTCCTGAGTCTGGGTTCAGTCAGAGAAGATGCACCTAACCCTCAAGAGACTGGAGGCCCCAGGAAGTTTAAAGGTCTGGTGGGGTGAGTGGGGTGGGGACATCCTTGTGGAGACTCATGGAATAGGGCTGGGAGGAGGTATGTGATTTGGAACTGTTGGAGGGGTAGACCAGGAGAGGAATAAAATCTGGAGTGCAAAAATAAATAAATAATGAAAGAAAGAAAGAAAGAAAGAAAGAAAGAAAGAAAGAAAGAAAGAAAGAAAGAAAGAAAGAAAGGAAGGAGGAAAGAAAGATTTAAAAAAAGAGAAAAATAGCATGTTCAGCCAAGCAGTGCTGGCCAAACTGTATAGTTACATGTATAATAACATTTAGTCCTTATCGCTAACCACATAGAAAAGCCAACTCCAAATCCATTAAGGAATTCAACATAAGATCTGATTCCTTGAATCTGAAAGAGAAAATTATAGGCGATATTTTTAACTGGTAGACAAAGGAAAGGATTTTATGAACAGGATCCTAGAAGCCCCCATTTCTTGCCTGATTAAATTGCTCACTTCTTGGTCCTCGTGCTGGAAAATGTTCCTCAGGCTTCCTTGCCTCCCTGCTTTCTGCCTATTTTTTGACTTTCTACTTAACCACTGATCTCAGTATTCTGGATAAACTTTCAGGAATCCTAGAGAGCGTTATATCCTCTCCCTGTGTATTTTTCCAGTAGTTTCTACTTTCTTTTTATAGAATGTACCAGAATCATAACAAATTATTTGTTTGCTATCTCCCATAATAGAGCCTGCTAAGTACATTCCTGCAATCTTTTTTTTTTGTGCTTCTTACTGTTTGTGCTTGTATTAACTCTGTTTGTTATACAGTATGCACGTAATAAATACTTACTAGTCATGTCATTAACCCATTATTGGCACAGGTTTTAAAATAAAAGTCATATGACATCTTTTAGAGTCTTTTGAGAAGTTCAAATAAAATTAAAAGAAACCCCCACACACATAATTTTAAAAAGCTCAGTTGATGACTATAGTCTCAACTTATTATCTTATTTGTATATCAATGATGATTTTAGTATAAATAACTGAAAATGCATTATTCTAAAGAACACATAATCATGAAGTTAATGAACATTCCAAACTTGTATACAATAATTACAAAACACTAGTCACTGACAATTTCAGTAATAGCTCTTTAGGAATGTTTTGCACAATAGAGTGGAGAATTAGAATGCATATAGTAATGTTACCCAAGTTTCCAGAAAAAAGCCACAGCTGTGTTAAAGATCCTACAAGGGTAATTAATGAATTAGAACCTCAGTAATCATGGAGAGGTTGGAATATTGCAGGTCCAGAGCCCAACCATCCTGAGCTATTTTAGCATCTTAAATACCATTTATCAACTACCTCATTTACCTAACATCCTTGTGATAATGTGAGAAAGAATTGTTTTGGAATGCATGGACAGACCCCATAGACTCAACTACCCACCAAGTTTGTCATCAAAGAGTATCTTATTCCTACAACAGAGGGTTCCCCACTTTACCCCTTGCCTGATGTTTACACCAATGCATTTAAAGAGTCTTGATTTATGATTTACTGTTCAGATGATATAAATAATAATATGAAGTAATACAATTTAAAACTACTCACGCAACCATACAATGCTGAAGTATGGTATTAGCCTTCCAGGGTGACTCCAGAATGTTCTCTCTCTCTCTCTCTCTCTCTCTCTCTCTCTCTCTCTCTCTCTCTTCCACCTATCTATCTATCTATCTATCTATCTATCTATCTATCTATTCTTACTGTACAACTTTCAATTAGGGAATATGATTCACTAAATATACTCATAGTCAAGTTTATCCGGTGCCCCAGATTAGTTACAAAAGAAGCAGAATAAAAATAATACCATGCTTGTATGCAGTTATTTTCTAATTGTGATGGTTTAGGGTCTTCTTCAGAAAAAGTAAGTTTGGCATCTTTAGAGTACAAATTGGACTAAATACTATCATCTCTTTTCTGCCTTTGCCTAAAGACCTGGAATATTCACATGTTCACTTGCCCAAAGACAGATGGCGGCTTCACAGTCTCCCTAGGCTTAACAGTTGTTCTACTAGCACAAAGCACCCAAGGAGCTTGGTCCACCATCTGTGATCTGTAGCTTCTTCCTCTCTGTATAAATTTCAGACAGTGCAAATGACAGACGAACTTCATGCTGTGGATTCTGGGGTGATTCATTCTGGGACTTAAGTGCTGAATGTCATTATTTACACAAGTCAGTGAGGTTTGGAACATGATACAGTAACAAATACCACCTAATACTCAAATACCTTTATACACACACATACATAGTCACACATGCAGACACACACATACACATATACACCATACACACACGGGTTTTATATCTCACTCAACTTTAATGCCCAGGAGGGTCACCCCAGGTTTATACTATCTGGAGTCACTGAGCCTCAGGCTAAAGAGAACTCAGTACTTGTTACTAAATTCACTCGATCAGGAACAATATGTTTATGGTCAGGATTACTGTCACAGGTCATTGCCAGGCAAAAATAACGTCAAGTATGGTCACAGAAGGGAGGAAGTGAAGGAGAACAACCTTGGAGTTTCCTCAGAGGAATGTGATGCAGAGCAACCCTTGTGGGAAGAGCGGGACAGGCAATGTTTGTGGCTTAACAACTCTCAGTAGTTATATTTCATTCGCACTTTCAAAGCACAGTGGTTTTGTGTCATGCACTTCAAATTTATTTCTTCTCTATCTCTGAACACTTTCCCTTTCACATCATTATTCTCATAATGACTGATGTATGTGAAATTTTGTCTAAAGCATCAAATGGTCTAGCATGTCCATACCTTTGCAGAATAGAATGGGGTTTATCTAAAGTTTTATCCTATGCTATCCCATTATTGTACCGAGGTCACAGATATTTGATAATAAAGTTAGTGAAGGGATAAGAAAACCATAAAGAAGTTGCTTATGGAATGGGGAAATAAAAGATTTTTCAAGAAATAGATGGCACTTTTGAGATTACAGTAAAGATTGATTGGTGTTCTATGTTGTCAAGAGAATGATAAGCAATAGTAATGATTTTATTTTATTTTTGGATAAGGGAGTTTGTTAAGTATGTAGAGAAATATAGTAAAGGAAAAATAGCAAATGTTGATAGAAGATATATAGATAGATATGTACATATATAATACATATGTAGATAGATGATAGATGATTGATGATAGATACATAATATGTAAATGGATGACCGATGATAGATAGATACATAGATGATAGAAAAATAAACAAACATGATCAAACTGGGCACTCAAAACATCCATCAGAATTGATGTCCCTTCAAGACATCTTCCTGGAGGCCTTCATTACAGATCACTCAGCAGAACATTGACCCCTTGGGTGAAGCATCTGAGTAAAGGAACAATTAGCAACAGATAAACAGTGTCATCAAATGCATTGTGAATATCAGGAATACACAGACAGAAAAGGTCCATGGGTACAGCTAGAGGTCTTGATTACAATTACTTCCCATGAATGAGTTTCTAAGGCTGAAATCCATTCTGTCCATTGTAGGGACTTTTATATCATAAGACTAACAGTAGTAATGTCTGTTTGAACTGCTTTATTTTCTAGCTTTTCTCTAGGACTTGATGGTTTTCCCTGTTGGTCACAGAGTTGGAACCATTACCCTTAGATAATGGACATTGGAAGAGTCTTAAACAATCTGGGTCTGATGTGAAGGGGCAACCTCCTTACAGAACCAGTTTTCAGTGAGTTCAGAGAGCACATGGGAGTTTAACCAATATAATGTATACTACTGTATGTCATTAAAACTGTCATTGTGTGTGTGATTTTTTTTCCCTTCTTTTCTATGAGATTTGCTACAAATATGTGTCTCCAACACAGGTTAACTAGTTTTCTCTATCTATTTTTTCTTTCTATTATTTATCACCAAGGTCCTCAGCTGACTTCTTATTGACATCATCATAATTTGAATTATTTCTTCCATTGGTGGATGTCCCATAGCTTTGAGAAATATGTTAATTCAGAGACGAGTTATAGCATTTAATACTTTATTTACTAATTAGCATCAGAAAACTCATAGACTATTTCTTTTATCTTAAAATCTAATGCATGAGTCAGAGTAGTAATTTTTATTTTCCAAGTTTTAACTGAGCTTCCTGCTCCAGTTGTAAAATTTTTAATTTTGATTATTTTTCAGAATCCTTACCAGTTACACAAAGTTATCAATAACAATACATGATAAAGAATAGTTTAGTAATTATTAGATACAGGGTAGGGGATGAAGGAGGACGGAAAGCAGCATGTGTTTAATCAACACAATAATACAGTTGTACGGGAAGAATGGCATCATTGGATTTATCTTGGTAGAGTGACCAGGACTGACAATAACTCATTTAATATTTCAAAAGAATATAACATGGTATTTTGAAGGTTTTTTAAGTAAAAAAGATATATATGTCAGTATGACAACAAGATCAATTACTCAATCTTATAATTACACCCAGTATATATCTCTTAGCATGCCACTTTGTAGCATATATGTAGGGTTATGTGTGTTAAATATGTGTTGATAAAAATATATGCACCGAGCTTGTAAAATGACTCAGTGAGTAAAAGTGCTTGCTGCCTGTGTAAGACCTGAGTTCAATCCTTAGGACTCACATAGTAGAAGAAAAGAGCTGACACCTGGAAGTTGTCCTCTCATCTCTACACAAAGACTGCACAACAGGCAAACACAGTAAAACCAACAACACGTTCATGCATTCAAATCAGTGAAATTAACATTTTACATCAAGAAAATACTTGAAATGCTATTAATAGTTACAGCTTTACAGGGAATTGTTAAACCCATCCTATTCTATGAAACACTGTATAATATTACCATTAAATACAAAATGACACTCCAATCACCGTTAGCATTTATTGAAAACCATGGATTAACTTGTTACAGCTTCCTAAAACTTTGGTCAGCCAAATTACATAATTTATAGCATACCTAAATAAAACCAGAAAAGAAAATTAAAGTGAGGCTCTCTTCCCTGTCAACTTATTATAGCTGAAACTCCATGGACATATTTGCTTCCACCAATACCTCCAAGGGGAATTGAGTAGGACTGACATCTGAAGGATGGGGGGTATCAAGGAAGGAGCACCAACCTTTATACTCATGAGTGTGAGCTCATGAGCTGCCTCAGCTTATGTGTGCTGTTTCTAATCTCTAGTTTATCTTCTTGCAGGCACGGCTCGGTCCAGAGCACCTCTAACTGCTGATCTCCTCTTTGAGCTTCTTCAGCAACTGGTCCTCATGAGCATCCAATACTGTGCTTGAGCTTATCCCCAAATCACAGCAGGCATGCAGGTGATGAGAAACAGGGAGGTTCCAACTTGCCATTGCTTTCCCCACTTCACATCCATTGTTCTCTTCCAGGTATCTTTTCTGCCAGTTTCAGACCTAATCCTACAAGCAAAAGCGGATTTCAACATAATGTTCAACAAATACGCAAATTGCCCATGGACAGTTATTATGATAAGCTTCATATTTTATAGTCTTCCTTGTATCTCTGCATTCTTAACACATGAATGTTTACAACGACAACAAAATGCTTAGCTTTCTTGGTAGAATTCCTAAAACAATGCACTGATACTTTTAGATTTTGACGGTAAGAAAAAAAAATAAATACATGCAAATCCTATTGTCCAAGTGGCATCTCAAAGCTTGTTGCCTACATGAAATGTTTTTTAAGAGAACCTGTTGTGATTGTAAAGTTAATTTTCATTATTTTAGAAATGAATAATTTATGAGTGATGATATATCGTTAGAATCTGGACTTGAAATCTTTCATTAGAGGTCACATTTTTCTATGTCTTTAGATCTCTCATACTTATATGAATGAAATTCACATTATGGCAATCTAACACCAAAGCTTTTATAAATATTTAAGTGATGCTCACTTATGAATATGGAATTTTGTCAGTTCCTATTTTTTTTTCTTTTTCTTTTTTTCGGAGCTGGGGACAGAACCCAGTGCCTTGCGCTTGCTAGGCAAGCGCTCTACAACTGAGCTAAATCCCCAGCCCCAGTTCCTATTTTTTAATCAACCACATATGAAGCAGTTTGAGTCATCCAAATTTTAGAGACAAAAAATAACACTAATATTAGTGTAGGATTCCAGGGTTCGAAGCAGAAACTGATAGAAAGTGTTCAGTGGTATGCAATTAGAAATGTATGAAATCATGAAATGAGTGATGGTGACAGATGACAGAAATGTCTACACAGCATGAGGAGGATACTACTTAAGTGTATACGTATATTTGTTAAAATGCAACATTACACATCTTTTACGATAATAAATATGGAGAAATTTAAAAAATACATTACAGAATATACTTAACAATGTAAAATATGACGTAAATTTTACAAATCAAAATATTAACGGTCTCGGGATACCAGAAAATAAAATAAAATAAATAAATATCGGTCTCCTATTTGTTCTTCAGACATTTGTCATAAGATCCTTAACATCCAGGCTACGCATTTCTTCTCTCTGTCTGATCCAAGAATTCTGTGGTTTTCCAAGAAAATCCACTCTTTTTGCAAGGAAGGTCTGAGTTAAGTCTAAGGCATAAAAAATATTGATATTTGAGTATTGATGCATCCTTGGTAACAACGGTCACTATGATTCTCGTAGGGATAGACACATGGAGATTTGTTTAGTTTTACTTTGTTCTTTGGGACAGTGTTTTGTTTCCTAACATCAAAGAGTTAAAGAGGTTTATGCATGTGTTCCAATTTGTCACCTGAATAGATAACTTTTGATCCATAGTTGAAGCTGTTTTGGTGTATATTACGTTTTTTGTATTTCTTTTAAAGATTTATTTATTTTTATTTATATGCAGCTGTCTTCACACGCGCGCACACACACACACACACACACACACACACACACACACACCAGAAGAGTACATGGGATCCTGTTAACAGGTGGTTGTGAGCCACCATGTGGTTGCTGGGGAATTGAACTCAGGACCTCTGTAAGAGCAGTTAGTGTCTTAACCACTGAGTCATCTCTCCATCTCACCAGACAGTGTGTTTCTAAAATATATATTATAATCTTATAATATATATACATGTGAGTCTTCTCTTTCAGCTTTTATGACAATTTCTTTCTTTTGTGTATACTATTATGTCACATGTAGCTTTCTACATTCCTATGCAGAATTAACATTTTTGTAATAAATTGTTATAGCAACTTGGGTGCTTGAATAATCCTAGAGCCTACAGATATGTTTCATGTGCGCTATTTTTGCCTCCTTAAAAAATAATACATCAAAGTACTTCTAATACTGTTTCTTAGTCTTCCTCTTCTGGAAAGCACTTCCTACTGTTTATCATTTCCACAGCCATCCCCTGCCACAAGATTCTGTTCTGTGCAGAAAAGAGGAGACAGCTCAATGATACAAAGAGATTGCTCTAAACCATCAGAGTCATCCCAATATTGCTGGACAGTCATTTGGAGGTTACTCAAAGATGTATATTCCTGTCATTCTTCAAACATTTAATATGTGACAAGGACCACCATACTTTCTGTGTAAAATGCCATTAAATAGTCTCTCCTCCATTGAACATGTCGCTAAAGGACGGGATGGAAGTATTGTTGAATAAGATGGGATGTTGCTGAGCCAAGACTTAATATAGACAAGAGAAGAGAAATAAAGATACTTGAGAGACACAGTCACAGAAGGAGAGACTATCACAGTAAGGTACGGAAGAAAGAATATTACTAGTGCATGTTAGGAATAAAGATCCAGATATGGTGAATGATAGGTTAGCTAGACACTTGACTTTGTTTCTATAAACAAAATGAATACTGACTTATTTGTTTTTCATGTTACTGTGACAAAATACTTGTCATAAACACATAAAGAATGAAATAGTTTGTCTTGGCTTACAGTCTCTGTGTTTCAGGATTTCATAGTGGAAAAGGAATTCAGAGTTCATGACAGCAGAATCACATAGTGAAGGCTGGCGTATCCTCATATCACAGTGGAAGAGGAAGAGAGGAAGAGGAAGCCAAAACCAGAATCAGAAGGCAGATTACAGTCTCAAATGCTCATGTCTGGTAACCTAACTCCTGACAGCTGGGCCTCATCTCCTAAAGGGGCCACAGTCTTGCACTGCTCACAGCTGAAACTAATGCTTTAAACAGCTTATAGAGAATATGTCAGATTCAAACAATATCAGATATTAACAAGACCAATTGACAGTAAATACAATTTGCCTTTGATTTGTAGTGTTCACGTTAGTTATAATACAGATAAGAATAAACCAAGAAGACATTATGGTTGGGAAAGAAATGATCATCTGTTTCAAAGAATGGAGTACTTTGAAATGGGTATTAGTAGAGCAGTGAAAATATTATTGCAGGTAGAATAAGACTGTGTGTTTATATAGCTGATCAGTGCTGTGAATGAAAGAGTAAAGAACAACTCCAATCCCTTCATTTTGACAAAAAAAAATAGAGGTTATATTTTACCAGGAAAGTAAAGTTTGAGGAAAAATGTATAGTATTTTTACAGTGAGGGTTATTGCTCGAAATACTCAAGGATGTGGCTAAAGGGACATTGCAGATCAGGTGTGGGACATGCCAATAGCCACAGCAAAAAGAATCATGAGTTCAAGGCCAACCCAGATTGCATGGAGACATGGAGACCAGCTTGAGCTATATAACTGATGTACAAGCGTATGTTTCTATGTGTATAAGAGGAAGGTTTGAAGACAAAGAGAATTACAAATGCAGAGAGAGAGAGAGAGAGAGAGAGAGAGAGAGAAATGAGAGAGAGAGGAGAGAGAGAGAATAAACAAAGACAACAGGATGGGAGGATGGGTATGGGTATATTTAACTTGTGGGCCAAGTTTTCTATACATAAACTAGAGAAATATTAATATACAGTTGATAAGTAAAGTCAAGAATCAGTGAACTCACCAAAAATGGATGTTAGTATTGTAGAAAATGATGAATGAACTAATTCTCGAAGTTCTACAAATGAATATGTTAGCATTATTACAGAAACAATCAAAAGACATTGAGAAGCAACTAATAGACAGGAATGTTTATACCCTACCTCAAACAGATGGTCACTGACATTATCACAGACTGTGAAAGCTGTGTGCAAGCCGGGAAATTATCCAGTGATTTTAGAAACTTTGTGGGCCCACCCACAAGAATCATAGACTTGCTTTAGTGGTGTGGCTAATGCTAAAGGAGTCTATCACTAGAAAGCCCAACAGTAGTAAGCATACAGTGTCTGGAAGCGTAATTTTATTAATGCATGTAGCAAAAGTAAATTTGAAGACAAAGTAGCCAACATATGTGTGTTTATATTATGTTTTAGAGATGATGTAGGAGGAGCTGGAGAGGTGGCTCAAGGTTAGAAATCACTCATAGGTCCTGAGTTCAATTCCAGGCATCCACACTGTGGCTCAAAGCTGTCTATAATTCTAGTCCCATGAAGATGCCGTCTTCTAGTATATAGATGTGCCTGCAGGCAAACACCCAGATCAATAAATAAAACTAAAAATGAATAAATAAAGGTGATGTAGGGACCATGGTATAGTTTCATAACAATGAAAAATTGTTCAAAATGGAAAAACAGTGATAAAATAAGACATACGAGGAAGTATTTGAAGCAGTGCGCTTTCATAGGCAGGTGGGAAATGTGGGGATTAATCTGAGACGCTGGACCAATCATCTTCAACAGCTGCGCTGTAAGGCAAAGCTCTCTAAACCAAGTAGATGGACCGAGGTGTCCACATCGATGATTGTTTGCTTTTATGAGATAGAAAAAAGAGATAATTTTTGTATAAAACATATTAAGGATGACACTCTCATGTAGAGTTACATGGGACTCCTTAAATACTCTTTCATTAAAAGATAACTTACTGCATTCTTGCTGTTTTCTGGACACAGAAAAACGACAGAAAAGGGGAGAGGCAATGTCCTTACTTTGTCAAGGTGAGGACAAGCACGAGAATTTATGCCAAAGCCAACTTTCACAGGGAACTTGAAAGTGAGCTCAGAAAGCATAATTTGTGAATTTGTGTGGCAAGAAGGGGAAAGTGGGACTCAGCAAATAGCAGAACATGCGCGGAACAACACAGCCTGATCTCCCAGCTCGCTAAATCAAGCTTAAGAACCGTGTGGCTTAGCAGATAGTGCAACTTAGTCCCTCCATGCTATTAATATATTTGTTTACTTTAAAAAAAATCCTTGTGTGGTCACAGAACAAGGTCTTTCAGAAATTTATGGACTATACGTCGTTACAGGAGAAAGATTGGTCGTGTCTTTGTGCCAACTCATTCCCCTAAACTTAAGAAAGTGATTAGATTCACTTTTGCAGCTTTCCGTTCTAGCTTGCTAACTTATCAAATTCCGTATTTTCTACATCACGGGGCTTCAAACAAACTTCACGTTAGTACTTTGCTACTCTGAAGGTGATATTAAATCTTTCAGAGGAAGGTCACAAAACAAATACAAGTCTCTTCTGCTTACTGTGCCCGGACAGTTAAATTAGCATGCTGCAACCATTGTAACCTAAATCATAGCCCAATTGAACTGATTATAAAGAGGCACTGATAAATGAGTTGTTCTAATAAGCACTTATTTATGGATTTGTTATCAGCCTTTCTTCCATTAGAGTAAAAATAATTAGGATGCTGAATCAGATCGAGATGACAGGGCCACAAAGCAGTGTCTTCTCTTTGGAAGAGAACACAAGCGTGCTCTGAGGAACGTGAGGCAGTTTTCTCTAATGAACACAAATTCCTTTTCAAATTACCCCATGGCTCAGATAAAGACAGTTATTTAATAAAAAGGGGCTTACCTGTAAACACCAGCCATAGTTTCTATCAGTATACGCAGAGAAGCAAGGACCAGCAGCCGGTTTATACTTTGGCACTTAGGATGTTTTGAATTAGACGCTGTAAAAAGTGAAGGGTCATGGAGGTATAACCACTCAAGTGAAAACTATGATTTGATTACTACTCATTAGTGACTTCATTAGAATACGGCCGGAGTCTGAACAGGGAAGCCCATAAATCCATCCTGAGTACTCTGGTCTTTGAGGTCACCGGGACACCGAACTTCAAAGCTGTCTTGCAATGATATCCACCCAGATTTCTCTGACACTTCCTGGTGCCATATAATAATGTGGAAAGGATATAGATAATATTTCCAGCCCATCTGATCCAGCTATCCTTCATCCATATTCCTCCCCTGACCCATTATCCAGAGCTCATACCAGCAGATCGCCTTTTCAGTGATGCTTCTGCAATTAGCAAGAAAACTTTCTCACTAGAATTCTACGAGAAAATAACCATTGTCCTCCTTTCTCATAGGTGAAATAGTATTTTTAAACCAACTATACAGTTCAATATGCTGCTGTATCAAGAGTTTATAAGATGAAATCACTCTTAATAAAGCTGACATTTCAGTCCTGTTGATTTGCTTATACATTTTATGGGTCTCTTATACATAGTGCATTATAAAATTAGTTATTTGGATATGATATTGTCCTATCAGGGAAATGGAGGCAGGAGTTGATTAAGGAACAAAGAGGTTATTTAACTGCTCAGAGTTACAACACAGAAGCACAAATTCGTGCAGGCTGGGTATGTACTATTGTAGTGTCTGACAAATTGTGAACGTATTTCCAAGGTAAAAACAACAGATACAGACATAATTACATTGGTTTTCTCTCAAGAATTTAAATTGGTACAAGCAGGCTGGCAAAAACGTCCTGAAGAAAGCTTAAGAGATATATAGGGCAGGCCTTTAAAACGAAGAGGGAAAGAACAGAAAGAAGTTCCTGAGAAGGGAAAGGAGATGGAGCTTAGCTGTTCACCGTCTACCAGAGTGATCAATTCTCCTGGAAATAGTGGTTCCGGCAAACAGAGCAAAGCATACCCCACGACTTAGTCTACAGTGTTCTCAGTCTGTGCTTGGAAAAGGACTTCAGCTTTCTCACGGGAGGACCTCTCTTGGATGTAGACGTGACTGTGGCCTGGTGCCTTCTATCTTCCCTGCACACTATTTGAGGATATCTCAATCTGCCTTGTTTTCTGTTTGATTTTGTTTTGTTTTTTTTTTTTCATAGTTTCACACAGATGAGTCACGACTATGGAAAAGTATGCATATTCTTTAAAATATCCAATATTCTCTCAACATTCATTTAAAGTAAATACATTTTCCGTGTATTTTAAAGATTTGTTTCTAATTGTAACCATGCAGGTCACAAGTCTTAGAATGCTTCCTCTCATCAAAAGATGCGTCAGTCACTGCACCTCCCAAATTAAAAATTCCCTTTAATAGACAAGTGCAGAGGAAATTGCAACTCGTGAGTAGAGTAAATACTCAGTTCATCTAGTTCATTAACTTCAAGTTGAGAGTAAAATTCTTTTATTTATTCTACTTATCTACATTCCAGCCATTTCACTCCTTTCCTTGTCACTGCTCCTACAGTTCCTCTTCCCATTTGCTTCCAAGAAGGTGCTCCCCACCCCCACTCCCACCAACCCTCCTTCATCCTGGTCTCTGGAGGATTAAGTACATCTTCTCCCTCTGAGGCTAGACCAGGTAGTCTTCTGCTTCATATATGCTGAGGTGCCTCAGACTAGCCCATATATGCTACCAGGTTGGTGGCTCAGTCTCTGGGAGCTCCCTGGGACTTAAATTAGTTGAGACTGCTGGTCTTCCTATAAGGTTGCCCTCTGCTTCAACTTCTTCAGTCCTTCCCCTAATTCAACCATAGGGGTTCCTGACTTCAGTCCAATGGTTGGATGTAAGTATCTGCCCCTGTCTCAGTCAGCTGCTGGTAGATCCTCTCAGAGGACAACCATACTAGACTGCTGTGTGTCAGTAACAGTGTCAGGGTTTGGTGCCTGCCCGTGAAATGGATCCCAAGTTGGGCTGGTCATTGGACCACCTTTCCTTCAGTCTCTTCTTTGTTTTTTGTCCCTGCAGTTCTTTTAGGAGGGAACAATTCTAGGTCAGTAGTTTTGATTGTGTGTTAGTAACTCCGTCCCTCCTCTTGAGACCCCTATCTGTATACTGGAAGTGAACTCTTTGAGTTCCCTCTCCACATGTTGGACATTTTGGTTAAGGTCACCCACATTGAGCCCTGAGAGTCTCTCTCACACACACACCCAAGTCTCTGGTACTTTCTAGAGGGTTCCCCTACTACCTCCCCCCATGCCTATTTCCAGTTATTCTCCTGGCCCTCTAGGCTTCTCTCCTGCCCCACTCTACTCAAACCTGATCCTGTTTTCCCATCCCCATCGTCTTTTCCAACCCAGGTCCAAACCTCTGCCTTGCATGATTATTTTCTTCCCCCATTTCATGGGGAATTGAAGCATTTACACTCGAGACTTTCTGTTTATTACACTTCTTATGGTCTGTGGGTTATATCCTAGGTATTCTGTACTTTTTGGCTAATATGCACTTAGTGAGTACATAGCATGCATGTCCTTTTGGGTCTGGGTTACCTCATTTAGGGTGTTCTTTTCTAGTTCCATCCATTTGCCTGCAAAATTCACAATGTTCTACTTCTTAATAGCTGAATAGTATTCCATTCTGTAAATGAACCACATTTTCTGTATCCATTTTTCAGTTGAGAAGTATCTGGATTTTTTGCAGCTTCTGGCTATTACAAATAAGGTTGCTATGTATATAGTGGAGCACATGTCCTTTTGGTATGGAGGGGCATCTTTTGGGTATATGCCCAAGGGTGGCAGAGCTGGATCTTGACATAAAACTATTTCAAATTTTCTGAGGAACCACCAGATTGATTTAAAGAGTGGTTGTACCAGTCTTGATGGTGCAATCCCATCAACAATGGAAAAGTGTTCCTTTTTCTCCACATCTTTGCTAGAATCTGCTGTCACTTGAGTTTTTATCTTAGCCATTCTGACTGGTGTGAGGTGAAATCTCAGGAATGTTTTGATTTGCATTTCCCTGATGACTAAGAACTTTGAGCATTTCTTTAAGTGTTTCTAGGTCATTTGAGATTCTACTGTTGTGAATTCTCTGTTTATTATTCCAATTTTAATTGGTTTATTTGGGTTTTTGAAGACTGACTTTTAAGTATTTTATATATTTTGAATATTAGCACTCTATCAGATGCAGGGTTAGTGAAGTATTTTTGTTTTTGTTTTTTTGTTTTTGTTTTGTTTTTTTTTGCTTGTTTGTTTTTTTAACAATTTGTAGGTTGTTGATTTGTGGGCCATTGATGTTCTGTTTAGGGAACTCCTCCCCTCATGCCAATGAGATCCAGGCTTTTTCCCACTTTTTCTTCTACTAGTTTCAGTTTTTATGTTGATATCCTTAATTTACTTGGATTGAGCTTTGTGCAAGGTGATAAATATGGATCTATTTTCATTCTTCTCCATACAGATCAGTTAGAGCAGAACCATTTATTGAAGATGATTTCTTTTTTCCAATGTGTGTTTTTGGCTTCTTTGTCATAGGTCAAGTGTCCAAAGGTTTGTGGGATTATTTCTGGCCTTTCATTCCATTTCATTCACTGACCTGTACCAGTTCCATGTTGTTTTATTACTATTGTTTTGTAGTTCAGCCTGAGGTCAGGGGTGGTGATTTCCCCAGATCTTTCATTGTTGAGAATTGTTTTGGCTATCCTGGGTCTTTTGTTTTTGATATGAAGTTGAGAATTGCTCTTTCTATTTGTATGAAGAATTGCGTTGGAATGTTGATGGCAATCGCATTGAATCTATAGATTGCTTTTGGTAAGATGGCCATTTTCACTGTGTTCATCTTATCATTGCACAAGTCTGAGATTTTTCCATCTTCTAAGGTCCTTGATTTCTTTCTTCAGAGACTTGAAATTGTTACACAGGTCTTTCACTTGCTTGGTAGCAGCTATCCGAAGATATTTTATACTATTTGCCTGTGGGGAAGGGCGTTGTCTCTTTCTCAGCCTATTTATCATTTGTATAAAAGAAGGCTACTGATTTGTTTTTAGTTAATTTTACATTCTGCCACTTTGCTGGCGTAGTTTCTCAGATGTTGGAGTCCTCTGGTGGAATTTTGGGGGTCATTTATTATATTTTCATAGGATCTGCAAATAGTGATATTTTGACTTCTTCCTTTCCAATTCATAGCCCCTTGATCTCCTTTTTTTTTTTTTTTTGACTAATTACTCTGCCTAGAACTTCAATACTATATTGAATAGATAGGGAGAGGGTGGGCAACCTTGTCTTGTCCAAAATCTTAGTAGAATTGCTTTGAGTTTCTCTCTATTGGGTTTAAATCTTCTTTGAAGATCTGGTAGAATTCTGGACTGATACCACATGGCCCTGAGCTTTTCTGTTTGTTTGTGTGTTTATTTGTTTGGGAGGCTTTTTAATAACTATTTCTATTCCTTAGGAGTCACGGGACTGTTTAGTTACCTGATCTTGATTTAACTTTGATAAGTGGTATCTGTCTAGAAAATCATACATTTTATCTAGATTTTCCAGTTTTGTTGAATACAGGCTTTTGTAGTAGGTTCTGATGTGTTTTGTAATTTCCTCGGTTTCTACTTTTATGTCTCCCTTTTCATTTCTGATTTTTCTTGGGTTATTTTTTGTTTTGTTTAATTTTGGGGAGGTTTTGGGGGGGTTTGGGGGGTTTTTGTTTGTTTTGTTTTGTTTTTCATTTTTCTCTTTGTTTCTAACTGATTGATTTCAGCCCTGACTTTGACTATTTCCTGCCATCTGCTCCTCTTCTGTTCTAGAGCTTTCAGGTGTGCTGTTAACTTGCTTGGAAGGGATCTCTCTAATTCTTTATGAAGGCATTTACTGCTATGAAATATCCTCTTAGCACAGTTCATTGTGTCCCGTTAGATTGTTCATGTTGTGTCTTCATTTTCATTGACTTCTATAAAGCCTTAATTCATCTATATCTTTATGTGAAATTTCCTCAAGTTATCTTGTTAAATTCACTTGGTTCTTAACTTTTGTTAGTTTCCCTGTGTTTCTATGGAGTTTCTGTTTCAATGACCTGCCCAAAAGTGAGAGTGGGGTGTTAAAGGCTCCCACTATTAATGTGTGAAGTTCAATGAGTGTTTAGAGCTTTAGTAAAGTTTCTTTTACAAATGTGATTGCCTTGGCATTTGGGGTATAGATGTTCACAATTGAGACTTCCTTTTGGTGAGTTATTTCTTTGATGTAGTTGAAGTGTCCTTCGCCATCTCATTTGATAACTTTTGGTTGAAAGTCTATTTTATCAGATATTATAATGGAAACTCCAGCTTGTTTCTTTAGCCCATTTGCTTGGAAAACTTTTTTTCAGCCTTTTATTCTGAGGTAGTGTCTGTTTTTTTTCACTGAGCTGTGTTCATTATATGTAGCAAAATGCTGGATACTGTTTAAGTATCCAGTCTGTTAGCCTGTGTCTCTCTCTCTCTTTTTTTTAATTGGATATTTTTAATTACTTTTCAAATGTTATTCCCTTTCCCAGTTTCCCATCCATAAACACCTTATCCCATTCCCCTCCCCCTTCTTCTTTGAAGGTGTTCTCCCACCCATCCTCCCACCCCTTCCTACCTCCCTGCCCTGACATTCCCTTATTCTGGGGCATTAAACCTTGGAAGGATCAAGGACTTTTCCCATTGATGCCCAACATGGCCATCCTCTGCTACATATGAAACTGGAGCCATGGATCTGTTCATGTGTCCACCTTTGGATACTGATTTCGTCCCTGGGAGCTCTGGTTGGTTGGTATTATTGTTCTTATGGGGTTGCAAGCCCCTTAAGCTCCTTCAATCCTTTCTCTAGCTCCTCCAATAGGGACCCTGTTCTTGATTCAATGGTTGGCTGCAAGCCTCTGCCTCTGTATTTGTCATGCTCTGGCAGAGCTTCTCAGGAGAGCCTATGTCTCTTTATTGAGGAATTAGTAGAAAGATAATTGTTTAAATTTGGTTTTCTCATAGAATACCTTGGTTTCTCCATCTATAGTGATTGAGAGTTTTGCTGCTTACAGTATCCTGGGATGGCATTTGTGTTTTCTTAGGGTCTGAATGACATCTATCCAGAATATTCTTGCTTTTAAAGTGTCTGTTGAGAAGTATGCTATAATTCTGATGCATTTGTCTTAATTTGTTTCTTGGCCTTTTTCTTTACAGCTTTTAATATTCTTTCTTTGTTCTGTGCATTTAATGTCTTGATTTTTGTGTAAAGAGGGGATTTTCTTTCCTGGTCAAATCTATTTGATGCTTTATAGGCCTCTTGTACACTTACATCTCTTTCTTTAGGTTAGGGAAATTTTCTTCTATTGTTTTGTTGAAGATGTTTTCTGGCCCCTTGAGCTAGAATTCTTCTCCCTCTTGTATTCCTATTGCTCTTAGGTTTGATCATTTCATTGTGTACTGAATTTCCTGGATATTTTTGTATAGAAGCTTTTTATACTTTGTAATTGCAAATTGTAATTTGCAATGTGGCAATATCTACAATGATATTTTCTAAACTGGAAATTTTCTCTGTGGGTGATGCTTGCATCTGTAGTTCCTGATCTCTTTTCTATGTTGTCTGCCTCCGTGATAGCCTCCGTTTGTGTTTTCTTTATTATTTCTATTTCCAGTCTTAGTTCTTAGACTGTTTTGTTCAATTCCTTCACCTTCTTGGTTGTATTTTCCTGTATTTCTTTAAGGGATTGGTTTCTTTCTTCTGTATGTACTTATACCTGTTTGCCTGTATTTTCCTGTATTTCCTTGAGGGAGTTCTTTATATCCTCTCTAAAGACCTCTATCTTCTTCATGAGAGGGATTTTAAGTTACAATCTTGCTTTTTGGGTATGTTGGGGTATCAAGGGTTTGCTGTGGTGGAAAAACTGGGTTCCAATGGTGTCAGATTACACTGGGTTCTGTCACTTAGGATGCTGCACTTGCCTCTGGCCATCTGTTTATCTCTGGTATTAACTGGCCTGACGGTCGGTCTCTGATTGGAGCTGGCCTCCTTGGAAGCAAGTAGAACTCTGTGACCTGGGTTAGAGCCAGTCTCCTGGGTGGCAGACAGGCTGTGTCCCTGGTTACTTTGTACCTCCTAGTAGGCAGAAGGTTGTACGGTATGAGAATATATCAGGTTACTGATCTGGCCTGGATGGGGAAGCAGATTGGAAGGAAGGTGGAGTTCAGCAGGATGGGTAGGTCCTGGTAGGCTCTTCAGGTGTCCCAGCTTGTGTGGGTATTTGGACGGGATTCTCAACTGTGTCCTTGGTTACTACAGACCTCCTGGGAGGTGCTCAGGCTGTGGGTGTGGGAGAGTATCTGGCCAGCTGATTTGGCATGGGTAGAAGACTTTTATTAACTCAGACTTTCTATTTTATTTTCATCTTGATGCCAAATCCTTAAGTGATGTCATTGAAGATGGAAGAGCGTCCCTGTGACTTACACATCCTATACCTAAAGGTTTAACGACAACTAAAACTAGGATCCTACAGGCTTCCATAGTGAGTAAGGTTGTTTTGTTTTAAATATTTTCTTTGCACCTGATATAGCTAGAAAATTACAGGAAATGCACAACTTGTTAGAAAGAAATTGAATAGGGTGGAAATAATTAAGAATGAACAGTTAGAGAAAAATTCTGAGTAAGAAATTATTTCCGTTGTACATGTCAATAATTTAGAATTCCTGAAAAAGCAAGTGTGACTATGTGAGCTTATGAGCTATACAGCCATACACAGACAGACAGACAGACAGACAGACAGGCAGGCAGGCAGGCAGGCAGGCAGACACACACACACACATGAGAGAGAGAGAGAGAGAGAGAGAGAGAGAGAGAGAGAGAGAGAGATAGAGAGAGAGAGAGGATTCATCTTCAGTTCACTTAGCATGGTAACTAGTGAGAACATTTGTTTATATTCAGCAAGAATGGAAGGAAAGAACAAAATTTTGACAAAAAAATATTCAAGACAAAATGCCAGCCATTTGTGTCCCATGTCCCATTCTTAATGAGTAAGACTGTGTGTGGCGAGGGTAACAAATGCTGCCAGAACTCTTTTCCCACACATTCAGAAGTGAGACTCTTTGCTGTATACTGAAAACCTTAGCACATTTCTCTTTCATGTTGAGTCTTAGAATAGCAATCTCTTTGGAGACTGGTTGTCTGAAATTCTCTCTTGCATGACCACTCAGGCTTCACCGTAATCCAGCTAAAGCTGAGCCATTGATTGACATGAGGCACAGGGCCAGACAGATGAATTTCTATGGTTTAAAGTTTAATGGAACAGATCTTTTGATCTCTGATTCTGTTAGGAATGTGAAGTCCATTTTCTCCCTCAGGTTTCTTTGGAGCTAGCTCATGTGTTGTCCCATATAGATCTCATGTTCACGAGTTGAATGCAGTGCAATGAGGTGAGCTCACAAAGAGCAATGATTTACATGTTTCATCAGATGTTAACTTCATCACCATCTATTCTTGGGAGCTTCACCTAGTCAACAGCAATGTAACGAAGGCTGCTTTAAGCTCGAACGTTACAAAAGATGTCCTATGTGAATATAAGCTAGAACATAGTCCTATAACTATTAAGATTCTTTTACTGCAGATAGTACAAAGTCAATGTGATATGCACATAAACCCCCAAATTAATATACATTAATATATAACATTTTAATATATAAACATGTACAAATGTCTACCAGTATCTGAATCAGTGGAGGACAATTATAAAACTCCAAGAATACATCTTATTTAACAGTTCCAGACTATTTCCATCCTTGCAGTCTGGAGATGGGTAAAGTCTAATTGAAGCCCTCTGATTCTGCATGTTTAGTGAAATTTGTTCTTTGCGCTTCTGTCACCATCTAAACACAAATCCATTTATCCATCTTGAGGTAGAGTGGAGGGATTTTCTCTTTGCAATCATTCAAGGTTTATTCCAGCTTGGAAATCCTTATTAGTATTCAAAAACAGAACATTTAAAGACATTAACATCCCATTTTTCAATGAACTTCTTTCTGTGTAGAATATTATTATAATATGCATTTTTCAAATCCTTGACATAAAAATGAGGATTATGAACAGTTGAGCACTTTTACCCAAATTAAACCATATGTAAATTTGTAAAATGTTTAATAGAAATAGCCTAATATTAGCATGAACATATAACCAAATATTTCAAAATATCCATCCTTCTGTAAGCACCATGAATGAGATTCCCACTCTTAACTCTGTAGTACTCTTTGAACAGAAGTGATGAAGTACATTTTTGTTCTAATAGACCTTTCGAGGGAATGCAAACTGTTGATAAGGCCAGTGAAGCAAGGCTTTTAACCTTTTTTCATTTAGGTTTCATAAGCAAAACCTAATGATAGCACATCACACGCTCAGAGCACACCATGGGCATTGCACAGAAAATGAAAATTAGTTCGAAAAGCCTTTTCAATTCTTGTGGCATAGTGTGGCTCATTTCCTGGCTCTATATGAAAGAGGATCAGAAACAAAGTGGGGGAAAAAAATATTACGGCTGTGAGTGAAAGCAGGGGCAGAGAAAAACAAGACCATCGGGGGCTGAAATAGAAGGGTGAGCAGCTGTAATCAGTACCAATGTTTTATGAGAATTTAAAACAAGCCACTTCAAAAAAACATAAACAGGCAGTATACCACCTGAGGTGGTGACTAGCGCTGTAGCAAACCATGGTAAATATTGAATAATATGAAAGTAAATAGTGCCTCTGGATAAAAGTTTGACATCCATTCCAGCAGTTTCAGTTTGCATAAAACTACCATCCATAATAAAAGTCATTCCACTATATTAATTTTGAAGTAAGACAACATTTAACACCAAAGATGGTTTTAAATAAAAGCAGAGCATCCTCACAAACCTCATTGAACCGTCACACAAGGCAATTTTAATTACTGTGCATTTGGGCAAGAAAGAAATCTCCTGCTTATAGATATTTTCACTTTGAGAAACATCCCAAAATAATTGACGACGAAGGCCTTTCCCCCAACATTTAGCATTGATTTCTTTCCTGGGCACAGTCTAGCTTCCTTATTTAATTAAGAAGTATACACTGAAAATGTTTTCGATCAAATCTCATAGATGTTTCACGTGAGTACATGCAAAAGGTTAAAGTTCTTCCACCCTGAACAACATTCAGAATGTTGACTTCATTGAATACACAGTAAATGTGCTCAAGATACGTCAACAGAATACACAGGCGTGTTCTTATGCTGGATTTAACATACTAAACAACAGTCTTAAGGTGGTCAATTGTTTTCTTTTTTGTTGTTTTTGTTGTTGTTGTTGTTTTGGGGGTTTTTGTTTGGTTGTTTTGTTGTTTGCTTCTTGTTTCCATTATTGTTTTTTGAAGATGTGTCTCCCACTGTGCATCCTAGTAGTTACAAACATAAAATAATGCAGATTGTGATTGTAAGCTCCTGATCCTGTTGCTTGGAAGTGACAAGTGCTAGAGTTATGGGCCTGCCCCATTGACCTAGTTCCGTGGTAAACATAATGACCAAAGGCAACTTATGGAAAAAAGTCTATCTGGCCTTCAAGTCACAGCCCATTACCAAAGGTAGCCAAGGGAAGACGTGCAGGCAAAACCTGAAGCAGAAGCCATGTATGAAGCTGTTATAAGTTTTGACTGAACACATTTGCATAGGGCATACCGCAGACCCACACAGGCTCCATGATTGCCAAGTCAGTCTCTGTTAACCCCTATAATCCCTGTTCTGTTAATTCTGTGGGCCATGTTCTCCTGATGACTGAACCTTCTGGCTTCTACAATTTTTTCCTTCCCTTCTTCTGAGTGGCCCACTGAACTCCTGCAAATGTTTGGCCATTGGTTTCTGCACCTGCTTCCTTCAGTTGCTAGATGATGTCTGTCAGATGGCAAGGAATGACCAAGGCAATGTACTGTAAGTATAGAGAAGTATCATTAGGAATCATTTCTTTGATTTCTTCTCCACCACCCCCCCTGGCCTGTTGTGTTTGGTTCAGCCCTAGGTTTCTGGGCTGTCTAACATCTGGTTCCTAATCATCTAGGCACTATTGGGTATGGTCTTCCTCTTATGGGATGAGGCTCAACTTAGATCAGTCATTGATTGGCCACTCCCACAAGTACTGCACCACCTATCCTAGCCTATCTTATAGGCAAGACAGGCTGTAGGTTGAAGGTGGTTGCTTCAGACTCCTATCCTCCATCACTAATAGTCATTAGTAGGGTCACCCTCATTGCACTAGGTTTCCACTGTGCCATCCCCCAACCACATTGAGCCTGCAGTTTTGGATAGGCAAGGCTACAGAAAGCATTTATTAATAAGTGACAGGAAAGTAACACGTGTAGAAAACCATAAACCACCTACAAGTCCAGCTACTGTATTTTTCTTCTATGATAGCCCCACTGTGCTTACCTGTTCATACTTTTCTCAGACTAGAATTTCAGAACTAGAGACAAAGTATGTGTCATGCCCATTGTCATATGCCCCCAATGTAACCGGTTACACCCGAATTAATTATTGACTCCCTCTCACTCTTTTCTTTTGAAACCTAAAACACTTAACCACTCCAAGTTACTTCTTAACTGCATTAGATTGGCCGTTCCTTAACATCCTTGTTACTATCTCCGCTCTGCTTCATATAACTTTCAACCTTTATCTTTGAACTTCTATTAGAGTCAGCCCAGTCCCTCCCCCACCACCTGCCCCTTCTTTTATCTGGTCACCTTGTAATTATCTGTGCTTGCTCCATTTCCATGGGTGGATTTAAGGATAGAGATAGTGCACACACTCTCAGCACAGGCTCTGCCATACACAGCTCCCCTTCTCGTATCAGCTTTCTCAGAATCTTGACTACCTTCCTGTTTCCAACCCTCACAGCTATATTCATGTCTAGTCTTCCTTCAATGAGGCTCCAAAATTCATTCTACTGTAAGAAAGTATACAGCAGAGTGTTTTTCTGTTTCTTTTGCCCATTTCAGTTCACTCATGAGAGCTACATGCTTTCATTCATGGAGATCCCACTTCTCTCCATGTTGCTCTTACACACAAACTCTAAGGTCTATTAGACCTTAACATAAAACAGTCTAGTCTATTTCTCCCATCTATATAACACTTGTGACTTTTCTACTCTCCGATACCCACATCGTCAGAGCCTTCTTGTTTCGTTGGTCCAGAATTGATCAAATGCAGCTTCTATCTCGCAAGACCCTTGTTAATTAGAAAAGAAGCCCTTATAATAACCATGAGTATTAGAGTCTACATTACTGGCACAGCCTGAAATGCCCATTAGCACAGGGCCACAAACCTCCCTGAATGGTTGATCCCATAATTACCTTTCACAATATATCATCTTTAGCCAACCCAGCCTTTAGAATTGGGTTCTCCTAGTTACATGCTGACTAATAACAGTGCTCTATGGTGGCTATCTACTCACTTGTTTACACTATTCAGTCCATGCATGCTCCTGGAGACAGTACGTATAAAGCTGCCTTTTGTGACTTCCAGTGACTGTTGACCCTAGTGAAGATCAAATATTATTTCCTAGTGATGTGTCATTATTTTTAACACTCCTGATGACTTGTAATTTAGTATTTGGAATGAACCCCATCACTTCTTTTACTTATTTTTTAACCATCTTTAATAAATTGGTATTTACATTTCAAATGTTATTCCCTTTCCCAGATTCCATGCCAACATCCTCCTAATCCCTCCCCCTCCCCTTCTATATGGGTGTACCCCTCCCAAACCTACCCCATCACTACCCTTCCCCCCTCCCGAAGAATCCCATTCACTGGGGGTATAGCCTTGGCAGGACCAAGGGCTTCCCCTTCCACTGGTGCTCTTACTAGGATATTCATTGCTACCTATGAGGTCAGAGTCCAGGGTCAGTCCATGTATAGTCTTTAGGTAGTGGCTTAGTCCCTGGAAGCTCTGGTTGCTTGGCATTGTTGTACATATGGGGTCTCGAGCCCCTTCAAGCTCTTCCAGTTCTTTCTCTGATTCCTTCAACGGAGGTCCTGTTCTCAGTTCAGTGGTTTGCTGCTGGCATTTGCCTCTGTATTTGCTGTATTCTGGCTGTGTCTCTCAGGAGCGATCTACATCCGGCTCCTGTCAGCCTGCATTTCTTTGCTTCATCCATCTTGTCTAATTGGGTGGCTGTATATGTATGGGCCACATGTGGGGCAGGCTCTGAAGGTGTTCCTTCAGTCTCTGTTTAAATCTTTACCTCTCTATTCCCTGCCAAGGGTATTCTTGTTCCCCTTTTAAAGAAGGAGTGAAGCATTCACATTTTGATCATCTGTCTTGAGTTTCATTTGTTCTAGGCATCTAGGGTAATTCAAGCATTTGGGTTAATAGCCACTTATCAATGAGTGCATACCATGTATGTCTTTCTGTGATTGGGTTAGCTCACTCAGGATGATATTTTCCAGTTCCAACCATTTGCCTACGAATTTCATAAAGTCATTGTTTTTGATAGCTGAGTAATATTCCATTGTGTAGATGTACCACATTTTCTGTATCCATTCCTCTGTTGAAGGGCATCTGGGTTTTTTCCAGCTTCTGGCTATTATAAATAAGGCTGCAATGAACATAGTGGAGCACGTGTCTTTTTTATATGTTGGGGCATCTTTTGGGTACATGCCCAAGAGAGGTATGGCTGGATCCTCAGGCAGTTCAATGTCCAATTTTCTGAGGAACCTCCAGACTGATTTCCAGAATGGTTGTATCAGTCTGCAACCCCACCAACAATGGAGGAGTGTTCCTCTTTCTCCACATCCTCTCCAGCATCTGCTGTCACCTGAGTTTTTGATCTTAGCCATTCTCACTGGTGTGAGGTGAAATCTCAGGGTTGTTTTAATATGCATTTCCCTTATGACTAAAGATGTTGAACATTTCTTTGGGTGTTTCTCTGCCATTCGGCATTCCTCAGCTGTGAATTCTGTGAACCCCATTTTTAATAGGGTTATTTGTCTCAGTGCAATCTAACTTCATGAGTTCTTTGTATATTTTGGATATAAGTGCTCGATCAGTTGTAGGATTGGTAAAGATCTTTTCCCAATCTGTTGGTTGCCGTTTTGTCATAACAATGGTGTCCTTTGCCTTACAGAAGCTTTGCAGTTTTATGAGATCCCATTTGTCAATTCTGGATCTTAGAGCATTAGCCATTGGTGTTTTGTTCAGGAAATTTTCTCCAGTGCCCATGTGATCGAGATTCTTCCCCACTTTTTCCTCTATTAGTTTGAGTGTATCTGGTTTGATGTGGAGGTCCTTGATCCACTTGGATGTAAGCTTTGTATAGGGTGATAAGAATGGATCAATCTGCATTCTTCTACATGCTGACCTCCAGTTGAACCAGCACTATTTGCTGAAAATGCTATCTTTTTTCCATTGAATGGTTTTGGCTCCTTTGTCAAAAATCAAGTGACAATAGGTGTGTGGGTTCATTTCTGGGTCTTCAATTCTATTCCACTGGTCTATCTGTCTGTCTCTGTACCAATACCATACAGTTTTTATCACTATTGCTCTGTAATACTGCTTGAGTTCAGGGATAGTTATTCACCGAGAAGTCCTTTTATTGTTGAGGATAGTTTTAGCTATCCTGGGTTTTTTGTTATGCCACATGAATTTGCAAATTATTCTGTCTAACTCTATGAAAAATTGGATTGGAATTTTAATGGGGATTGCATTAAATCTGTAGATCGCTTTTGGTAAAATGGCCATTTTTACTATATTAATCCTGCCAATCCATGAGCATGGGAGATCTTTCCATCTTCTGAGATCTTCTTCAATTTCTTTCTTCAGAGGCTTGAAGTTCTTATTGTACAAATCTTTCACTTGCTTGGTTAAAGTCATACCAAGGTATTTTATATTATTTGGGACTATTATGAAGGGTGTCCTTTCCCTAATTTCTTTCTCAGCTTGTTTCTCTTTTGTGCAGAGGAAGGCTACTGATTTATTTGAGTTAATTTTATACCCAGCCATTTTGTTGAAGGTGTTCATCAGGTTTAGTAGTTCTCTGTTAGAACTTTTGGAATCACTTAAATATACTTTCATATCATCTGCAAATAGTGATATTTTGACTTCTTCCTTTCCAGTCTGAATCCCTTTGATCTCCTTTTGTTGTCTGATTGCTCTGGCTAGGACTTCCAGAACTATATTGAATAAGTAGGTTGAGAGTGGGCAGCCTTGTCTAGTCCCTGATTTTAGTGGGATTGCTTCAAGTTTCTTTCCATTTAGTTTAATGCTAGCTATTGGTTTGCTGTATATGGCTTTTACTATAATTAGTTATGGGCCGTGAATTCCTGTTCTTTCCAGGACTTTTATCATGAAGGGGTGTTGAATTTTGTCAAATAATTTCTCAGCGTCTAATGAAATCATCATGTGGCTTTTATCTCTTAGTTTGTTTATATAGTGGATTATGTTGATGGTTTTCCATATATTAAGCCATCCCTGCATACCTGGTATGAAGCCTACTTGACCATGTTGGATGATTGTTTTGATGTGCTCTTGGATTCAGTTTGGAAGAATTTTATTGAGTATTTTTGCGTTGATATTCATAAGGGAAATTGATCTGAAGTTCTCTTTCCTTGTTGGGTCTTTGTGTGGTTTAGGTATAAGAGTAACTGTGGCTTCATAGAAGGAATTCGGTAGTGCTCCGTCTGTTACAATTTTGTGGAATAGTTTGGATAGTATTGGTCTGAGGTCTTCTATGTAGGTCTGATAGAATTCTACACTGTACCCATCTAGACCTTTTGGTTGGGAGACTTTTAATGACTGCTTCTATTTCTTTAGGAGTTATGTGGTTGTTTAAATGGTTTATCTGTTCCTGATTTAACTTCGGTACCTGGAATCTGTCTAGGAAATTTTCCATTTCTTCCAGATTTTCAAGTTTTGTTGAATATAGGCTTTTGTAGTAGGTTCTGATGATTTTTTAAATTTCCTCTGATTCTGTTGTTATGTCTCCCTTTTCATTTCTGATTTTGTTAATTTGGACACACTCTCTGTGTCCTCTCGTTAGTCTGGATAAGGGTTTATCTATCTTGTTGATTTTCTCAAAGAACCAGCTTTTGCTTCTGTTGATTCTTTGTATAGTCCTTTTTGTTTCTACTTGGTTGATTTCAGCTCTGAGTTTGATTATTTCCTGCCTTCTACTCCTCCTTGGTGTATTTGCTGCTTTTTGTTCTAGAGCTTTTAGGTGCGCTGTCAAGTTGCTGATATATGCTCTCTCCTGTTTCTTTCTTCAGGCACTCAGAGCTATGAGTTTTCTTCTTAGCACAACTTTCAGTGTGTCCCATAAGTTAGGGTATGTTGTACCTTCATTTTCATTAAATTCTAAGAAGTCTTTAATTTCTTTCTTTATTTCTTCCTTGACCAGGTTATCATTGAGTAGAGCATTGTTCAACTTCCATATATATGCCAGCCTTCTTTCCTTATTGTTATTGAAGACTAGCTTCAGCCCATTGTGGTCTGATAGGACGCATAGGATTATATCTATCTTGCTGTATCTGTTGAGGCCTGTTTTGTGACTGACTATATGGTCAATTTTGTAGAAAGTACTCTGAAGTTGTGAGAAGAAAATATATCCTTTTGTTTTAGTATAGAGTGTTCTATAAATATCTGTTAAGATCATTTGGTTCATGACTTCTGTTAGTCTGGCTATGTCTCTGTTTTATTTCTGTTTCCATGATCTGTCCATTGATGAGAGTGGGGTATTGAAATCTCTTACTATTATTGTGTGAGGTGCAATGTGTGCTTTGAGTTTCAATAAGGTTTCTTTTATGTATGTAGGTGCCCTTGTATTTTGAGCATAGATATTTAGGATTGAGAGTTCATCTTGGTAGATTTTTCCTTTGATGAATATGAAATGTCCTTCCTTATCTTTTTTTATGACTTTTGGTTGAAAATAGATTTTATTCGATATTAGAATGGCTACTCCAGCTTGCTTCTTCCGACCATTTGCTTGGAAAATTGTTTTCCAGACTTTTACTCTGAGGTTGTGTCTGTCTTTGTCTCTGAGGTGTGTTTCCTGTAGGCAGCAAAATGTTGGGTCCACATTGCGTATCCAGTTTATTAAATGTGTCTTTTTATTGGGGAATTGAGTCCATTGATGTTAAGAGATATTAAGGAATGGTGATTGTTGCATCCTGTTATCTTTGTTTATGGAGGTGAGATCATGTTTGTGTGCTTGTCTTCTCTTTGTTTTGTTGCAAAACAATTAGTTTCTCGCTTTTTCTAGGGGGTAGCTTGCTTCCTTGTGTTGGGCTTTACCATTTATTATCCTTTGTAGAGCTGGATTTGTATAAAGATATTGTGTAAATTTGGTTTTGTCATGGTTTCTCCATCTATGTTAATTGAGGGTTTTGCTGGATACAGTAACCTGGACTGACATTTGTGTTCTCTTAGGGTCTGTAGGATCTTCTGGCTGTCATAGTTTCTGGTGAGAAGCCTGGTGTAATTCTGATAGGTCTGCCTTTATATGTTACTTGACCTTTTTCCCTTACTGCTTTTAAAACTGTTTCTTTGTTTTGTGCATTTGATGTTTTGATTATGTGACAGGAGGAGTTTCTTTTCTGGTCCAATATATTTGCAGTTCTGCAGGCTTCTTGTATGTTTATGGGCATCTCTTTCTTTAGGTTAAGGAAGTTTTCCTCTATGATTTTGTTGAAGATATTTACTGGTCCTTTGAGCTGGGAGTCTTCACTCTATTCTATACCTATTATCCTTAGGTTTAATCTTCTCATTGAGTCCTGGATTCCCTGTATGTTTTGGACCAGTAGCTTCTTTCGTTTTACCTTATCTGTGACAGTTGCGTTGATGATTTCTGTGGAATCTTCTGCTCCTGAGATTCTCTCTTCTATCTCTTGCATTCTGTTGGTGATTCTTGTATCTTTGGCTCCTTGTCTCTTCCTTTGGTTTTCTTTATCCAGGGTTGTCTCCCCTTTTGCTTTCTTTATTGCTTCTATTTCCATTTTTAATTCCTTCACCTGTTTGATTGTGTTTTCCTGTAATTCTTTCAGGGATTGTTGCATTTCCTCTCTATAGGCTTCTGCTTGTTTATTTGTGCTTTCCTGCATTTCTCTAAGTGAGTTCTTTATCTCTTTCTTGAAGTCCTCCATCATTGTGATCAAGTGTGATTTTAAATCTAGATCTTGCTTTTCTGGTGTGTTTGGATATTCAGTGTTTGCTTTGGTGGGAGAATTGGGTTCTGGTGATGTGATGTAGTCTTGGTTTCTGTTGCTTGGGTTCCTGTGCTTGCCTCTCCCCATCAGGTTGTCTCTGGTGTTATCTTGTTCTGCTATTTCTGACAGTGGCTTGACCGTCCTATAGGCCTGTGTGTCAGGAGTGCTGTAGACCTGTTTTCCTGTTTCCTTTCAGCCATTTATGGGAACAAAGTATTTTGCTTTCAGGCGTGTAGTCATTCCTGTCTACTAGCTTTCAGCTGTTACTGTGGGTGTGTGTCCCGAGTCCACCAGGCAGGTCACTTGGAGCAGAAAAGTTGGTGTTACCTCTGCTCTCGGGCCTGAAGTCACTCCTCAAGGTTGGGTTTCAGCTCTCTGTGAGGGCAGCAACCAGACAGGCCTGCCCCTCCTTCTCTGGGGTCCCTGTACACAGGGGGCCCAGATGGCGCTAGGCATTTTCCTCTAGAGTCATAAATGTGGGCAGAGAGTAGTCTCCTCTGATTTCCCAGATGTTTCTGCCCCTCTGAATGTCTAGCTCTCCCTCTCATGGTATTTGGGTGCAAGGAGCTGTTTGACTGGGTCCCTTTACATCCAGGTGCATTCTGGATCCCAGGGCTCCAGCAGCTTGAGTGCCCCTATCTTCCTGTTCCCAGAGGCCCTATACAGTTTCCTCTTGGCCAGGGATGTGGGCAAGTGTGGGCAGACTTGGCGGTCTCTCCTGCCCTTCAGGCTCAGGAGTGCCCACATGTCTGGGTGATGAGTTTTCTCTCCCACGGGGTTTGGGAGCAGGGAGCTGTGTGAGGGATCAGTGAGGTTTGGGTGCCAGCTAGAAACCGGAAGTGTCCGGTCTCAGAAGAATTTTGCCTTTGTGTGTCCTGAGTCCACCAGGCAGGTCACTTGGAGTGGAAAAGTTGGTCGCTCCTTGGGTCTGGGTTTCAGCTCACAGTGAGGGCAGCAACCAGAAGGGCCTGCCCTGCCTTCTCCATGGTCCCTGTGCACAGCACCCCATCACTTCTTTAATGTCTGCCTTTTGTCTTTTACTGGGTCAAAATGGCTTGAGAGCTGATCCTGTATACCGCTCTGTTCATCGATTACTTTTTATGCTCAATTGATAAAGATTGCTGCCAGTGAGCTTTGACAACACTGTTATTATCGTTTTCATTCTGTGACAGAACAGAAATCTGAATCATTAAGGAGACGGGCAACGGAAATGTTTGCGTACACTACTGGCAAAACCCCAGGCTCTTTCCTTGAATTTCAGAGGGGACAAAGAACTTGTCTGTTCACTGATTATCCCAGGCTGGGCATCACATGCCTCCATTTCTAGTTCGCTATATTGGGATGTTTTCAAAAGTGAGATTTCTAAACCATTCTTAAGAAGCTATATTTACGAGTTTCAATTTTCTCCCAATCCCCATGTAATGGTACTATTATTAACTTCTAGGAGGCAAAGGTTATCTATATACCTTTTCCCTAAATTGATAGCTTTTAAAAAATGTTTCTACTATATTTCCTGGCATTAAAAGCACATAGGAAGCATAAATCTCTTAGGCTGAAGCAAGTGTCTCCAGCATATCAGAAGCATCTGGAGGCGAGGCAAGTGATCTAAAAAAGGCAACGCCTTCAAGGCCCTCTCAGTTTTGAGCAGGGATTTAAATAGTGACTCAGGCAGAAAAATTGGGTTTCATTTATCTTTTCCAGCTGTCAAGGCTGAGTCCTTAACATATTTAGCTCGGTCAAAATTTTCTTCATTAGAGTTAGAAATTAAAAGCTCTCATTTCTTTTATACAAATATATGGGTGATTCACCATTAATCAAACTGTTACCTGTAGAGAAGCTAAGGCCATAGAAATGTGAACACCATGAAAAGTTGTGCAAGTAAAGTCCTGCACAAAATTTACTAGATTTATCTGAAAGATATTAAAATAAATAATAAATAAGATTTGTATTTATAAGGTATACTAAAAATTAAATAATAACAACCTATTAACTAATACAAAGGTACAAATAAAATGTATAAATGTTTACTAATGATTTAGCTTTACTGCAAAAAATAACATTTAGAAAAATTATAATTTCCCTAATTATTTTTGATATCCATTTTTATTTGACAAATACATGCATAGAAATGTTTAAGCAAAGGTAATTAAGTACTCTAGTTTGGTTTCTGCTATCTCAATAAACACCATGACCAAGAGCAATCAGGGAGAGAGGGTTTTTTTCCTCATGGAGGTTACAATCCATTGTCACAAGCCAACTCGGGAACTCAGGGCAGGCACTTAAAGCAGAGACCCAGAGACTGTTGAGCAATGCTGCTTACTGGCTTACTCCCTCTGGGTTGCTCTAACTTTCTTATTTAGCCCATCCCCTCTCCACCCTGGGGTGGCACTGCTCACAGTGAGCCATCCCTCCTACATAAACAAATGTCCCACGGACATTTTCACAGGTCAATATCATAGACACAGTTCCTAAACTGATTGTGCCTCTTCCCAGGTTAATCTAGGTTTGTGTCACATTGTCAGCTGTCACTAAATATGACATTACCACAAGTATTGTCATTATCCTCCTAGGGGGCTTTCGTTTGTTTGCTTGTGTTATTAGTTGTGTTTCTCAGAATCTCATCTTGCCCTCCCAAGAAGAACTCTAAGTAGCCCAGGCTAGCCTCAGACTCAGTAATCTTTCTGTTTCAGTCTCCATTGCAGGTATGAGTCACGGTGCTCAATCACATCATCATGAAGACAAAATCACTCTACAATTTTATGTTCATATGCTACTGTCACAGGATTGAACAGTGTATTTCTTGAACTTGAGACTCTTCCTAAAACTTTTATCCTTTGACTATTGTCTCCCAATTATTTTTATGTCTAAAATCAAATAATCAGTAGTTACTTAATTCTTATTATTTACCTGCCTGAGCCTTTTCACCCCGCTGACTTGTTTTACCACTTTGTCACAACACACACACACACACACACACACACACACACACACACACACATACACACACACACACACACACACACTCAAACTCACACACACACAATGTATATGAGATTTATATCAGGCAGCATTCATGTTCATTTTTTATTTTATTTGAAAACATACCTACTTGTCTTTCTTTCATTGACTACATGATAAATATTTCAAGAATTACAACTGTGTCTTTAAATATGAGACCTGAAATATGAGTGGAAAGTGAATATTATCAAGTATAAACTTGCTGAATTGAGCTGGACGCAATATAGAAAAAGAGGGAAAGCCTGAAAATCAATACTCTACAGTCCTGACTTAATAAGCAACGCCTGATTCAGCTGTTTTGTGAACTCCTGTCATTTTATATCTTCTGCTAACTGCAGCTCCTTACCTGCTCCCACTGTTATCTACAAAGTTAACCTGCTCATCAGGAGTTCACTCTTAATGTAGGAGCAGGAGTGGAAGCCTCTCATCACTTCCTCTTCCTAAACTCCCTGTTTAATTCTACTTTAGAGTTAAAACAAGTGCTTCCCTCAAAAACTTGGGTTACCCAAAATACAATCCACAGATCATGTGAAGCTCAAGAAGAAGGAAAGCCAAAGCATAGATGGTGTGTCCTTCTTAAAAGGGGGAACAAAAATATTCATAGGAGGAGATATGGAGACAAAGTTTGGAGCAGAGACTGAAAGAAAGGCCACCCAGAGACTGCCCCACCTGGGGATCCAACCCATATACAGCCACCAAACCCAGACAATATTGCTGATGCCAAGGAGTACATGCTGACAGGAGCATGACATAGCTGTCTCCTGAGAGGCTCAGCCAGAGAATAACAAATACTGAGGCGAACTCTCACAGTCAACCATTGAACTGAGAATGGGGTCCCCAATGGAAGAGTTAGGGAAAAGATTTGAGGAGCTGACGGGGTTTGCAACCCCATAAGAACAGCAATACCAACCAGAGCTCCCAAGGACTAAACCAACATCCAAAGAGTACACATGGATAGACTCATGACTACAGCTGCATAGGTAGCAGAGGATGGCATTGTTGGGCACCAATGCAGGGAAAAGCCTTTGGTTCTGCCAAGGCTGGACAACCCAGTGTAGGAGAATGTCAGGGCGGGGAGTCGGGAAGGGGTAAGTGGATGGGTGGGGAAACACCCTTATAGAAGAATGGGGAAGTGAATGGGATAGGAGTTTTATGGACTGGAAACTGGGCAAGGGGATATCATTTGAAACATAAAAAGTTTGCCCGGAAACCGGGAAAGGGAATAACACTCGAAATGTATATAAGAAATACTCAAGTTAATAAAAAAAAAAGTTTCAATAAGAAAATCTAGCTCTGCTAAACTTATTATTATACTACTTAAAATAAATTAGTCATAAATACCTAGTAAGTTCTGATTATAATTATTTTCAGTTTTAGTTAACTTAGCATAAAAGATTTACTGTAATAAATGAAATTGAAAACGTTTTATTGAAATAAATAAAACACTAATTTCAAATTTAATGAGCTACAAAATAGAAAAATGTATTTTGTCATAAAAGAAAAATTGCATTTTAAGAATTTTTAATATTCAAATTTGTATTCAGACATAAAGGAGTTTGAGAAAATGGTACATTAATTGGTTCTACACACAAATAAGACATAAAAATTAAGATGTATTAATGGTAGTTCAATTTATCTCTGAGATGCCTCCATATTAACACAAAGAAGAAATAATAGACTTTTTACAGTGACCAGTTTAGAATCAAGAAATTTAATATTCAAGCTTCAGAAAAGTAGTTTAAGTCAAAAGAATCCTTAGTGTGTTATCAGCAGAAAAACGTGAAATGGGTGAGCAAGTTTTGGATGTATTGATTATTAAGATATAAGTAATCACAAAATCCAATTAGGACAAAGAAATGTATTATTCACGTACTAACCCAAAAGACATCCTCTAGTCCCAACACTGGTGTATTATAATCATTTGCACAGCATATCTTATACAGCACAATGAACCCCTTTATTGTTAATCAAAACTATGGTGTTGGTCTACCTGAAGTATTTTAAGGAACAATAGAGTTTCCTTTCTGGTTTCATAAGTACTTTAACATTTAGTCCCTGAAACACATGGTACATAAATTGTGTCACCTGATTCTGCAAGACCTCTTAGAGCATCCCTATTTCACTGACCTTACTCCAGCTTTATTCAAAGTCACTAATGTTATTGATCAAATATATTTTTCCTACTGTCCTGGATTTATCTTTCATTCTCTCATTGAAGGATAAGCTCTGGACTAGGAATGTAGCTCGGTGGTGGGAACACCTGTTTGAGATGCCATGCACCATCCTCAGCATCATAAAACAAGAAGAAGTTATGCATGTGCACACACACACACACACACACACACACACACACACACAGTAGATATACATGCAAATTATATGTTTGATATTTCATGACCCTGGTATACAGAACACTATCTGGGACAGGAAATCTGCTTAATGAGTAATTATTAGGAAAATAAATTTATAAAACAATAGAGATTAATTTAGTAGAATGATTCACTAAATTCTTATCAAATGTATTTGTGATTCTTTCTTCTCTTTCTAGTCTTTGCTGTGATATAAGTCTTCTACTGGGTATTGATCTTGAGTTCAAGACTATCCTGAGCCGGATAGTGAGACTGAAGTCTAAGAAACTAAGGCCTAACCTGAAAATTAAACAAATAAAATTACTACAATTTACTCATTACACTTAATCTTCAGATGAAAGTCTACAAAATAACAAATTCTATTTAGTTTACTCCAGGGCAATTTACTAAGAAATAAAATAATTATAATATTGTTATAGCCTTTCCATTGATATGAATTTGCCTTCTTAGAAAAATCTGCAAATGCTCTGAGTATTTTCTCATTATCAGATGCTAAAAATAAATTCTAGATTCTTCCCTTGATTTATACAATGATGCAAAACAATGAAAAAATGTACCTGAAGGGAACATGCAGAGATAACCTCTATATTTTTGATTTTTTTAAAATAAAGTATAAGATGAGATATGATTTCAGAATGGAGTCCTTACCATTCTTCAGAAGGAATCCAACTGCAGAGGGAGCAAAAATTAGAGAGGAAATCAATATTTCACTGCAGAGTATTTTTAGAGTTTCAAATTATAGGACACAGAAGGCTCTGACAGAGAGCAAGTGAATGGTGCACAGTGTGTGTGTCTGAAATATCTAAAAATGCTTCCCTTGACAAAGCTGTGCAAAGGGTTATCCAGAGTCCCCAGCACTGATGACTGCCTCTAACTTGTCTTGCCTCTAGATCTAAGGAAAGGAAAGCATGCTGTCTCATGAAACTGTGTCTACTAAAGCTTACACACCTGCATTAGATCCAATTTTCAAAAACTTTTTAATGGCATGCAAGCTCTATTCCTTCTAACACAGTTTTCAAAACATGAACTGCTTCCCAGAAGAATTCATCAAATATTTAAATAACTAGAATTGACCACAGGTACCAGTTCCGGCAGATTCAGACATCTAACATTGTGGACTAGCCTTTACTGACTTCATGGACATTGTAAATAGAAACTGTGACCAATTTTAGTGGCACTCTAGGATTTTACATATTAAGTATGCTAAAGTTTATTTCAATAATAAACTTTCCATGGGGCCTCGAAAAGATATCCAGTATGTGTTTAAAAGCACTCTGTGACAAACTACTTTTCTGAACTCTTAAAATTTATTTTCTTCATTTTAATTTCTGATCAAACAAATGAAGTAAAATTGTTGATGATAACAATCAAAATATCAGCACAAAAGTTAAAATAATTTTTACCAATGAATGACCATAAAATTACTAATTTCTTTTTATTTCTCCATCTGACGATCATATATTACTGAATATTCCCATTTATGTGAGGTCTACAAATCAAGTAAAAAATATCATTTTATTTGTCACAAATATTTGCTCCTCCTTTTGTATGAGGTTTACACAGCCCTATCTAATCTCAAGAGGCTTTTAGGGTTTCCTGCAAGGTGTTCATGCTGTAGACATCAAATAGGGTTTTTCCCTTCTCACATGAACAGACATAATCTATTAAGCCAATGAACAGGACCTTCCTAAAAAGCCATAGCATGCATCTGTTTACACATTCTTCAATCCTTTCTCTGACAAGCAAGGGACCTCCCAAAGGATATGTACTTCTAGCTTCTGCATCCTGAAGTGAACTGACAGAGGAGACACCTATACACAGTCCATGGGGACCCAAGTTCAAACAGAACACGTTGCATTAAGGCACATATTTGAGCATTCTGTTTTACTACAGCAAAATACAATCTCCTGTGAAGATCTTTCTCTTGGATAAAGGTCTTTGTACTGCAGAGTTATTAATGAATATCAAAGCTAATACTCATCCATTTATGATAAAGATATCTTAGAATATTTTGCCACTTCAGTTTTTATTGTGACTTTATGGTAATTTCTCATATATGTGTTTCTATACTGTGGAATAATATTATTTTAATTTTTCATATTTATGTAAATGAGATCCTTAGAATGCCTCTTACCTTGAAATTATATACTACCATTTTCTTGCTGTTTATTTTAGAATTTTTTTTAATTAAGGAATCTGGAGCTTAGTGAGTTGCCTTGTAGTAATCTGTCTCTTATTTCCAAATTATTATCCAAGTTCCATTTATTATAAAATCAACCCATATCATTGGCATGTTGTTACTAAATGATATTCTAAAATACTACTAGAAATACTGTTAAAATCATTTCCACGCACATGCGTACACACACACACACACACACACACACACACACACACACACACACACACTCACAAGCTATGTCACCTTATTTTCCATAACATTTCTTGTCCCAAATCAGTTCTTACGACTAAAAAGGAAGGGGATAGAGGTATTCAATAGGACTGTCGAGAACACCTCAGATATTCCAGCCTCACCACTTAGTCAGGTGTAAAACCAGGGCAGAAGTACAAGATGCTAATGTGTATTGGTGAAGAACAAGTCTGGTGAACCTTTAACTGTAAGCAGTCACCAGTGGCATCACATTGCAAAGACTTCTGAGGCTTCCCACGTGCTGTGTCAGTGGCTTCTGAAGACTCACATATACTGTGTGTTTGTGTATTTATATATACACTCTTGTTTTGATATATTTTACCAGGCCTACCATACTCCATTTTTCTCCAGGTTTAAATTCTAAAAGTTTCTGAACAGATCAACAATGGCACAGACTCTAAGATCAACAACTGGCAGATGGGACCTCATGACCCTGAAAAGCTTCTGGAAGACAAGTGGCACTGTCAATAAGACAAAATGGTGACCTACAGATTGGGAAAAGATCTTCATTAACTCTACATCCAATAGAGGACTAATATCCAAAATATACAAAGGACTCAAGAAGTTAGACTCCAGAAAACCAAATAATCCAATTTTAAAAATGGGGTACAGAACTAAACAGAGAATGTCAACTGAGGAATCTTGAGGAATCTCAAATGACAGAGAAGCACTTAAAGAAATATTTAAAGTCTTTATTCATCATGGAAATGCAAATCAAAATGACCCTGAGAAACCAACTTACACCCATCAAAATGGCTAAGTTCAAAAACACAAGCTATAGCACTTGCTGGCAAGGATGTAGAGAAAGGGGAATACTCCTCCATAGCTGATGGGAGTGTAAATTGGTACAACCACTCTGGAAACCCATCTGGTGGTTCCTCAGAAAATTGGAAATAGTTCTTCCTCAAGACCCAGCTATACCATTCCTGTGCATATATCCAAAAGTTGTTCTATATAACATGAGAATACATGTTCCACTGTTTCGTAGCAGTCTTATTCATAATAGCCAGAAGCTGGAAACAACCTAGATATCCCTCAACTGAAGAATAGATACAGAAAATGGGCTTCATTTAATCAATGTAATACTATTCAGCTATTAAAACTATGAATGGAGTTAGAAAATATCATCCTGAGTGAGGTAACCCATACCCAAAAGGACATACATGGTATGTTCTCATTGATAAGTGAGATAGACAAAAATTACAGAATACCCATGATACAACTCACAGACCATATGAAGTTTAACAAGAAGGAAGGCCCAAGTGTGGATATTTCAATCCCACTTATAAGGCCAAATAAAGCAATCATGAGAGAAAGAGAGAAGGAGAGACCTGGGCAAGAAAGAGAAGAAGGAGGAAAAAGGGGGGCAGGATCAAGAGACAGCAGAGTAGCCCAGAAGGCCAGGAGAATGAACAGAAATATGCAGCAGTGTCGGGTGGAGGACAGGGGGAACCTCTAGAAAGTCTCAGACACCAAGGACATAAGATGACCTACTGGGGATAGCCTCAGCCTAAATGCCCAACAGTGGAGTGACAGAACCTAAAGGGGCCACCTCCAATAGATAGACATGGCCGCCAGTTGAGGTATGGAGCCACCCACCCACGTTCAAAATTATTGACTCATAATTGTTCTTGTCTAAAGAAAATACAGAGACAAAAATGGAGCAGGACATCCAGAGACTGTTCCAATTAGTAATCTATCCCATGCACAGAGGATAGATAGATCTATCCTTTTTTTTTTATTAACTTGAGTATTTCTTATTTACATTTCGAGTGTTATTCCCTTTCCCGGTTTCCGGGCGAACATCCCCCTAATCCCTCCCCCTCCCCTTCTTTATGGGTGTTCCCCTCCCCATCCTCCCCCCATTGCCGCCCTCCCCCCAACAATCTAGTTCACTGGGGGGTTCAGTCTTAGCAGGACCCAGGGCTTCCCCTTCCACTGGTGCTCTTACTAGGATATTCATTGCTACCTATGAGGTCAGAGTCCAGGGTCAGTCCATGTATAGTCTTTAGGTAGTGGCTTAGTCCCTGGAAGCTCTGGTTGCTTGGCATTGTTGTACATATGGGGTCTCAAGCTCCTTCAAGCTCTTTGAGTTCTTTCTCTGATTCCTTCAACGGGGGTCCTATTCTCAGTTCAGTGGTTTGCTGCTGGCATTCGCCTCTGTATTTGCTGTATTCTGGCTGTGTCTCTCAGGAGTGATCTACATCCGGCTCCTGTCGGCCTGCACTTCTTTGCTTCATCCATCTTGTCTAATTGGGTGGCTGTATATGTATGGGCCACATGTGGGGCAGGCTCTGAATGGGTGTTCCTTCTGTCTCTGTTTTAATCTTTGCCTCTCTATTCCCTGCCAAGGGTATTCTTGTTCCCCTTTTAAAGAAGGAGTGAAGCATTCACATTTTGATCATCCGTCTTGAGTTTCATTTGTTCTAGGCATCTAGGGTAATTCAAGCATTTGGGTTAATAGCCACTTATCAATGAGTGCATACCATGTGTGTCTTTCTGTGATTGGGTTAGCTCACTCAGGATGATATTTTCCAGTTCCAACCATTTGCCTACGAATTTCATAGACTCGTTGTTTTTGATAGCTGAGTAATATTCCATTGTGTAGATGTACCACATTTTCTGTATCCATTCCTCTGTTGAAGGGCATCTGGGTTCTTTCCAGTTTCTGGCTATTATAAATAAGGCTGCTATGAACTTAGTGGAGCACTTGTCTCTTTTATATGTTGAGGCATCTTTTGGGTATATGCCCAAGAGAGGTATAGCTATCCTTTACACTGTTGCTGATGCCATGTTGTAATTGGAGAGAGGAACCTAACGTGACTGTCCTCTGAGGCTCTGCCAGCAACTGACGTGACAGCTGCAGACACTTACAGTCAACCACTGAACTCAGGTAGAGCACCCCTATGGAAGAGTTAGGGGAAGAACTTGAAGGAGATGAAGGGGATTGCAGCCCCATAGGAAGAACAACAATATCAACTAACCAGGACTCTGCATAGCTCCCACAGATTAAGTCACCAACCAAAAAGCATACATGGGCTGGTCCATGGCCCCTGCCTTGTCTGGCCATAGTGGGAAAGGATGTGATTAATCCTATAGAAACTTGATGCCTCAGGGAAGGCAGATGCTAGTGGGGAGAGGGGGACTAGTGAGTGGTGGGTGGGTGGAGCAACACCTCAGTAGCAAAGAGGAGGAGGCATGGGGTGAAGACCTCATGGAAGGGGAACGAGGGAGGGGGTAAGATTTGGAATGTAAATAAAAAAATAAGTAATAAAAATAAGCAAATATCACTTCTCTGTCTTGAAACCAATTGATCCTAAAACATTACTCTTTTTCTATATAATTTATTTAATGTATATGAGTATACTGTAGTTGTCTCAGTCACATCAGGAGAGGGAATCAAATCTCATTACAAATCGTTGTGAACTCAGGACCTCTGGAAGAGCACTCAGTGATCTTAACCACTGAGCCATCTCTCCAGACCCTAAAACATTGTTCTTTTACTAGGTCAGCAAAAGGTTTAAAATACAGAGAGGGCCAATGCATGTTCCTCTCTACTTGTTAGAATGCGTATAAAAGATTCAGTCATCCATACTTGGAAATCAAACAATGACTTCATTTCTTTCTAAGCACAAAGAACCTTAAAAATCTCAAATATAAAACTTGAAAGGAAGGTAATTCTCCTCTTGTTCTTTCATAATAGTTCTTTGAACACAATACACATTACGAATAACAAAAAGAAGTCTTTCATTTTACAAGGAGAATCATTTAAGAAATGAAATGTCATAAGAAAAGAAAATGAAAATTGGAATCTAATTCTCTATAAATGTCTTCTCTGTTCAATTCAATGTCATTCATACAATACTGTGAGTGGAGTGGAGTCATCAAAATTGTCAAGAGTCTGCAAATATTCTCGTCTTGTGTCATTGGATGAAAATGAAATAACTTAGAAATATGTATTATGTACAAGATTACTGGCATTCCTCCAGTGTCCTATTGGATATATGATTATGATAATTGAAATGTGTATTTAAGTAATATACTCTTAATGTACAGCCGTCGAATAAGAATAGCCACAATGAATAATTGAAACTTGAGTGGATAATTGGGAAGGAAATGACGCATGGTATCATCTTCTATCCATCAATTATTTGAAACTATTGCACTAAGAGAAATTGAAATCTCTCTTACTGTTTTTCAAAGAATTCCCAAAGAATAACAATGCATTCTTTAGCTAACAATAGACGTACCACTATTCCAAAAGTACCTGCATTATATAAACAAAGCTTTACTTGAGCAATTGTCCACTGTGGCACTATTGGATGCTTTTTGAAATGAATGTATGCCTTGTTGGGTTTATGCATAGTCACTATAACATTGTGTGATCAGTGGATTCCCATGAAATCTGTAACCTACATTATAAAAAGAAAACTCAGTTGACCGTTTCCTTGTTTATCACTGTCTCTTAGATTTCTGTTGATGTGACAAGATACCTGAGAATGAAAGAAAGAAAGAAAGAAAGAAAGAAAGAAAGAAAGAAAGAAAGAAAGAAAGGAAGGAAGGAAGGAAGGAAGGAAGGGAGGGAGGGAGGGAGGAAGGAAGGAAGGAAGGAAGGAAAGAAGGAAGAAAACTTAAGAAAGGAAGATATATTTGGGCACGTGATTTAAGTGGTTTCAGTTCATGATTGCTGGACTCTACCTCGCAGGCCAGAAGCAAGTCTAAAGTCTTGAGAAGGAACATGTTTAGAACAGCTGTTCAACTTGGGGCATCCAAAAATCAATGAAAGAGAACAAAGAAGGGTCTACACACTAAATATAGCATCCAAGGGACGAGCCCTACTTCCTTCAGCTAGACTCCACCCCCTACGTTTTCATCACCTGTCAATGGTCCATGGATTCAGCTATGAATCCATCAGTGACTTACAGAGTTGGATCTTTCCTGATTCAGTCACCGTTAAACACTGTTGCATGGGATGCCCATGTTCAGTGCATGAGCCACTGGGTGGAAATTTCAGACTAGGCCATAGCAACTATACACACATGACAAATGGTAAATCAAATTACAATGTAATAATATGTACAAATCTTAGACCTACAGAAGACTGAGATTAGGGAATCAGAGAGTTGTTTGTGGTTTTTGAAGTGGGTAAAGTAGAAATGTGGTTTTAATTCTCTCTCCTTGGTGCTTTCTGCTTACCCATTTATCTTACATGCTAAATTAATTGTAAATATCATTGATTGGCTACCTCGTTGTGTGTTCTAGATACTATCCTATGTCTTAGAAATCCCCGATATCCTTTGTCTTTTATGCTCCAAATATCGAACAATTACCTACAGCTTAGCGAAAGTCAATTTCCCTTGAAATAAATTGTCAGATCATAGGCTAGGAACAAAGAAAAAGAGGAGTCAGAATGACACTTTCCATTCTCTGTCCAGTTTTTCCCACTGAAGCGCACACAGTGGCTAGCAAACTGCAGAGCGGAAGAAAAGCTGCAGCATAGGCAAATACGGTTTCCTCTTTTTTCAAAGAGAAAATGACAGTTCCGTTGACCCCCGACTCACCTGCCAGCAAATTTCAGACTTTCTTCAGGGGCTGAAGTTGTGAAGATTCGCAGCGATAAGAGCTCATCATCTCTCTGTGTAGAAATAAAAACAGTCCAATTTTAGGAAATGAGAGATAGAAGACTGTCACAGGAAACTGTCCTGGGTCGATTACCCAGAACACTCCCGACTGTCTGAGAAACAAAGCTGATGAAGGCCAGGGTTCCGCCACTGGGTTCCTTAAAAGGGAGAGATCAGTGCACTTCTCTCACCTTACCCTTCTATCTCTGTCTTCATATTCCAATATGAGACTCGCTTTGCTGGCTCGGCCTTAGTGAGCTGTATCTTCTCACTCCTCCTTAGTTGCTATGTCATTATTCTTCATACTCATGAAAAAGAAGAGCTCAGTGAACGACCTTCTTATCTGTTACAAAGAAAAGTGAGTCACGACCTCATATATTAAAATATAAAATATGCAAATAAAATTGGGCTATGATAGTAATTTGGCTGAACTGACTTTGTGCTTCCTCTTTTTCTGACGACCACACAGAACTTTGCTGCAATAGTAACTATTTCTCACAGATCTTGGATGCAGGAGATGTTCCTCAATGCTTTGAGATGAGCTTGCAGGTGTGTATACAGTAAAATTCCAGCATAACACTATTTCAGAGGAATTAAATTCAGACTAAATTATGATATGGACCTAATCGTGATATTATTTTTTGTTCAGAAATTTTTAATAGAAAATGCAGAATGGCATGTTGAAGATATTCAGATTACCTTCAAAGATGAAATTTGGAGTAATCCTGCTTAAAATCCAGTGGATAAAAACTCCACCTGCCAGAAGCTCTTAGCCAATTTCTTTGTAATGGGCAGCTGTGGAGAATCCTGTAGAAGTGGTTGATAAAGAATAAGACTCCAAATTCACTGTGTGCATTTCCTCCCAACATCTGTACAATGTAAATTCAGGCAAATTCATGTAGCCCACATAAAAAGTAAAATAAATTAACTGATCTGACATTTAAACTATCATTCAAGAGGCAGCAAGGTTTTCTCGAGTTTATTGTCTCCTAAACAGAAAATCAACACTCTTTTGAACACTATAAAAGAGTTCAATCTCAGTATATCTCTTCTCTTTCTATATATAGGAAGAGGGAGATGGAGAGGGAGAGAGACAGAGAAAGACAGAGAGAGAGAGACGCATAGATACTTATATAGATATTCCTAAAAGTACTTCCACACTGAAACAGATTTGTTTAGATAGATAGATAGATAGATGATAGATAGATAGATAGATGATAGATAGATAGATGATAGATAGATAGATAGATAGATAGATAGATAGATAGATAGATAGATGATAGATAGATAGATAGATAGATGATAGATAGATAGATGATAGATAGATAGATAGATAGATAGATAGATAGATAGATAGATAGATAGATAGATAGATGATAGATGTAGATAGGTAGGTATATGTTTATATATAATCACATTAGAAAAAATTTAAATATTTTTATTCATTAGAAACATAGATTCTTCAGTTTCAGCGTCTGTCATCTCTTCTGCAATTAATCTGTACTAAAATGTGTGTGTGTGTGTGTGTGTGTGTTTGTGTGTGTGTGGTAAAGGTACATAGATAGATAGATAGATAGATAGATAGATAGATAGATAGATAGATAGATAGATAGATAGATAGATTGATAGGAAGAATAAATATCCCTATATATGGAAATATATGTACATACATAGAGATATGATACAAAGAAAAATGTGATAATTCCTCATACATAAAAATAATCAAAACAACAAAAATAACCCAAAATATTGTTTAGGTCCCAAATCAGAAGTAGATATTCCTATAAGTACTTCCACACTGAAACAGATTTGTTACTAAACCTTTGATGTTGACAAACTTGTCAGAAGGGCTGGCTGGATAACAATGATGAGCGTCTATTAACTTTCTAGTTTGCTTCAGCAGGTGCCTGGGCATGGAAAGCCGCTGCTGCCACCCAGAGGAGAGAAACAGCCCACTACCTTCTTAGACATGGAGAATCAGGTTCTTGAGCTCTGGAAGTAAAGGTCTGCGAGGTCCACTTCCACTGAGGCTAAAGGAAGTGCCTATGTATTAGTTCACTCTCATATATTATCCAGATATATTCCACTGACAAAGCCTGATCACATCCAAACCTGCGAGCAGGGAATCAGTGTTGAAAAGGTTTCCAGGCCCTGTATCACTAACAAAGATGTGGAAGGTATAAGAATGCACTGAGAAGGTAGCCAGCAGCGCTTATAGCTAATTCAGAAAATAAACATGGAAAGAATTAAAGTTCCTGCCAGGTGTTCCAAACAAGTTCTTTCCCCCTTTTGTATCTAGTGATATTTCAGGCTCCCTGAAACATTTATTAAAACAATAGTCATGGGTTTTATTGAGGGGAAATAGCATAACCATTATGGGGAGTAGGTGACAGGGGAGGGGCAGTAAGTGGGATCTAAAGTGGATAAGTAAAAAAAAAGATAAGTTAATTAATTACATTAAAAAACAATAGGCACGTTTTATGTGATGAGTTCATAAAAAGGTTTTACTATCTAGTAGGACAAAGGTACTCCTGCAAAACAGAGAAGGGCAAGAAAGTTGAGCAGGTGAACCCACGACAGAGTCTGTCACCAAGACAGGAAAGAGACTGGATTCCTACGGAGAGATACAGGTATCTGAAATAGAAGGCACAGGTTTGGAAAATGTAGAACACTTTTCTATGTCTAGACATTGACCGTCCCGTAACTCTGAGAAAACATTTTCTGGTCTGGTGCTGAAATTTAATTCAACACAGCAGGACATAAATGAAAGCATTCTCATTGGGCAACTCATGGTCTTTATGGTTTATGGACCTTTGGAAGCAGAAACTTTGACAGGAATTCAACCTCCCACATTGCAGACCATCTCGGGACAGAGGCCACTGAACAAGGCTTGCCACAAGCTTCTACTTCGTCAGTAACTAAAACAATGTTCCTCTACAGCAAAGGAATATGAAATATTGGCTAGATGAACGGATAAATCTCATACATAATTTCAGACATGACAAGGCAGAGGCAAACCTTTTGTTTTCAGATGAAAGAAATGTCAGCAAGAAATTACTTTAGTTGGATGACTATATTTTTCTTTCACAGAAAGGCTATGGAAGTTTAAGTTAAACACACAAGCCATTGTCTCACCATCTGTTTTTAAGGTGGCTTGGAATTATGAAAATCCAGTATCCAGTTAAGGTGACATAAGCCCTTTAGAGTACAGCATTTCATCCTTGTTAAATTCTTACTGAAATTTTGCAAAAAGATTCCCCTAGCTCTGAATAGAGAAAAAAATTACCCTTTCCAAATAAGCTTGGGAAAAGAGCCTGAGAAAAGCTGCTATAGCTTCAGAATTTCTATTTAAACATGACAAAGAAACCTCCATGAAATTCTGGGGTGGAGGCCAAGGCCACAGCCAACCTCAGCTTTGTCCCTATCTGCTGGAAGGGCGTTCTCTTTCTGAGATCATAGCCGGGCCAGCAGGGTGTTTTGGAAGGGCATTTAATGTAAGTAGAATTCTCCTCCCACACAGTTTTACCATCTCTGAGGTACTTAATCTTATTATCTTCATTTTAAAAGCGAAGAAACAAGAACAGAAAGGTTAAATATCTTGTTCAAATACACTACCCATATGTATTACATTCTCTCTTTAAGCAGGGAATTGAATATGTAAGTTCTCAAACTCGCATGATGTAGAACAATGCTTAGAACCTACGTCGTCAATCAGGAAGTTTATATAGATATTTCAGAAGGCTTTTGTAAGGTGGGTCTGTATCATGTTTATCCAAGGAGAACAAATTTTTGAGTGTGAAATTAACACAAAGTTTTAATTCAAGGGGAATCATTCTTTGCCATTTGAAACCTACGTATTGAATTCTTATAGTTCTCACATTTTTCTCCTTTGGAAAACCAGATCCTTCTAAATTGAACCAATTCAGGAATTTGAAATTGAAATTCCTTCTAAAACATCAATTTATGTATGAAATTGATTTACTATACAAGCACAAATGAGATCTACAATCCCCAATTACAATGATAATCAATTAAATACTAGTTATTTGATATTTCTATGCATTCTCCCAAGTAGCCAATAAGTTTAACCACAAGTACAACTTACTTTACTGTTTGGCATAGGTTAAAATGCACAAATGAACTGGAAAAAATGAAATTGGTGGAGGCAGAAAGCAAAGAATTAATGTTTCTAAAGGATAAAAAGTAATGTAATTGAATATGTTAGGCAGGTGAGATTTTAATTAATATACTTACTGAAGCACAGTTTTATCATTGTATGAATAACTTAAGCAATGGGACTATTAAATCAATAACCACCTCATTGCAGCCAATTCCTCCTGTATGACAATTCAGTTACACATTCTCGCGAGTTAATCTCTATAGCCAGGAGTCAAGATGGCCCAGTGCACAGACTTGTGTGCCATCAAGCCTGAAGACCTGAGCTAAACCCTGAGACCCACACAGTAGAAGGAGAAAACAAATTATCCTGTAACCTTCAGACACAGTATGGATACACGCACACACAGGCACATACACACACGCACACACACACACACACACACACACACACACACACACACACGCACGCACACACACTTACCAAGTACAAAAACACTATCAAAAATGTAAATTCTGTTACAGTTTTAAATATAAAAGAAAATACAGAGACATAGAGTGGATCTAAATGAAAGTGTTCAGTGTATATTTTCAGATGATTTACAATATCAAATTTGCTATCTCATCTATCATCAAGTTTCTGCTTCTTTGGGGAAATCACTTTCAGACTCCAAACATAACCTGGGGATGCATCTCTCAAACAACAAAAACAACAAAGTACAATCTATGATATCAGGGATGAAACAATTGATCTGGATTTATGGAACTGACACAGATATGAGAGAGAGCAAGCTTATGTGGTTACTTGGTTATTCACCAACTTACATAGTTGGAAATATCAATGAATAGATGATTAATGACTATAGCTAGGTGATAGGAGAAAGACAGGAAGAATGGAAAGGAGGAAGAAAGAGAGGAAGGAAGGAAGGAAAAGAGGAAAGAAGGAAGGGGAGGGAAGGAAGGAGGTGAAAGATTTTTAAGTTGATTTTTTTTTATTCCATAACTACTTTAAGAGACTTTTGTGAACTAATTTGTTCTTGTACAGTAATCCCATGAAGTGAGCATCTTAGACGAGATACAGAAACTGAGGCTTGGAACTGAGTTTTCCAGACCAAGCCCACCTCTTCCTGACCTACATACTCTCTCTGAATACTAGCATACTTATTCTCTATGACTATTCTACATATACACATTTGTCAATGTAGATAGAACATTGGGTGTTTTGATAGACATTGACGTCGCTTCTATATTTTGACCAGTGTGAAGAAGACTACAGAAAACCCAGGAATGCAAGTGTTGTTTTGCCATAGTGATTTCATTTCCTCCAGATAAAGAGCTAGTAGTAGATTTTCACTAGCTAATTTATAATCCCTTCAGCTGTAAGTGCACGTGTGTTATCTTGTCTGGGTGAGTGGTTTATATCTTTATTAATTGGCAGTGAATTTATTATGTGGATGTATTGCGGATTGAGAATTTAACACATAAATCTGATTGATAAATTACAAGTTTCTAGAGCTTCGATTTTACCAGGCTACAGGGGATGTAAGCAGCGTTCCCGGTGGGCAGAGAGACGACCTGTCTCAGTTCTGGAAGCCGTGCTAGGCTGTAGAATGCCTGGAGCTAGCTTGGTACCATGCTAGAATGGCCCAAGGAACACGATGTGTGTGTGTCAGGTGTGGCAACAATCCGCCAAGGGGACACTGTGTGAAAGCGACTGGCAGAGAAAGAGCCCAAGCACGCGGCTCTGTGGATCCACACAGAGTGAAAACACATGGGTACTGGTAGCCGCCGATCCGTTTTTTATTTTAACTGTAACACAAAACTTTATATTAGTAACTCAAAACAAGACCAGCAGGGCTAAAATTGAATAGAAAGAAAACTTAGGATAAAGTCTCTCGACACTTCAATTTAGAAAGCAGTTACATGTTGTGTGTTTTGAATGAGGAAGGATCCCACGGGTTCAAACAGTTGAGCATGCAGTCCTAGTTTGGTAGTACTATTCAGGAAGGTTATGGGATGCTGGAGAATGTATGTCACTGGGGACAGACTTTGAGGTTTTATATCCAGCCACACTTGCTGCTTTTTCCTCTCTCCTTCTTGTGTGTGGATCTCTCTGATTCTGATTCCTGTCACCCATGCCTTCCCCACTTGTTGCCATGTACTCATGGCCATGATTAACCAAATCCTTCTGGAATTTTAACCACAGATAAGGCCTTTTGCTCTAAATTGCTTTTAATTGTGGTGCTTGATCATAGCAAGAGATCTTGTTAATGATGGCAAGTCTCTCTGCTGCACAGTAACCGGATTTCAAACTTGTACAGTAATATTCAAGGAAAGACAGAAGACAGAGAGAACAAGTATTTCAACAGGAAAGATGAAAAGGATTGCTACATAGTGCTGAGTAAAAGTCGTGTGATCAGATATGTGTGAGGGCTGATAGCAAGCATTGAAAATGTGAATAAAAAGGCAGGATGGGGGAGTGGATATAGACAGTCAAAGACACAAAAATGTCTGTGTTTCATTTTGCTTAAACTGATCATATCCAACAATGCCCTCCATTCTAACCAAATAGATAGCAGCTAGATTTTACTAAGCAAAATCTCATTCCTAATGCATGAAAACCAAGTCAAATTGTGGGGAAGAATAAAATGAAAGGAGGTCTTAGCTGGATGAATGGGTCATCCACCTTCTAAGGACCACCTGCCTGTGAAACTGTAACCACATTCCCTTTAAGATTATAAGGTGTAGTACCTAAGAAAAAAAATCACAGACCATATGAAGTTTGTGAAGAAGGAAGACCAAAATGTGGATGCTTCATTTCTTCTTAGAAGGGAGAAGAAAATACTCATGGGAGGAAATGCAGGGACAAAGAATGGAGCAGGGACTGGAGAAAAGGTCATCCAGAGACTGCCCCACCTGCATATCCATCCCATATGCAGATACCAGTCCAGGTCACTATAGCTAATGCCTGTCCTTGCTGACAGGAGCCTGATATGGGTGTCTCCTGAGAGGTTCTGCCAGAGCTCTACTGATACAGATCAGGATGGTTGCAGCTAACCATTGGACTGAACAAGGAGGCTCCAACTGTGGAGTTATGGAAAAGACTGAAGGATCTGAAGGGGTTTTTCAACCCTGTAGGAAGAACAACAATATCAATCAACCAGAACTCCCAGAGCTCCCAGGGACTAAACCACCAACCAATGAATACACATAGAGGGAGCCATGGCTCCAGCCACATATGTAGCAGAGGATGGCATTGTCTGGCATCAATAGGAGGAGAAGCCCTTGGTCCTGTGAAGACTCATTTCCCTAATGTAGGATAATGCCAGAGCCTTGAGGTTGGAGTGAGTGGGTGGGAATGGGAGTATCCTCATAGAAGCTGGAGGAGCAGGAAGGATTTTTGGAAGAGGGAGGAAAGGGGATAACATTTGAAATGTGAATACATAAAATATCCAAAAAATAAAATTTAAAAGTAGAAAGAAAAAAGATTGTAAGGTGGACCACCGTCTTTCCTCTCCCTGTCCCCAATACTGAGAAAGCAAGTCTATCAGTGGAGGGAACATAAGACTAGTAAATTGTTGCTTTGTCTTATTATTCTCCACTCTTTGAAAACATGTTTCTTGAAATAATTTGCTTAAGAAAAAATAGACACCTGTGTTTAAAGGCACGGTGTTAACTCGGTCATTCAGCACACGTAGCACTATCATACAGTCCAAGAGATTTAATCCGGACTCACCTGAGAATACTCTGCTTTCTCCTCTGTCACTTTGATTCCTTTCCCTGCAAGAGAAAATTCCTCAATGGTGAGGGCTCTCCAGCTTGAGCTCCCAGCAGCTGCGATGAAAAACAGGGAAACACACCATATTACCCTCTGTCAAACAGAAAAATGGGTGAGTTTTGTAGCATTTTATATCCTGTACTACTCGTTGACAAGCACGATGTTGAACCGCATTAAATATTAATTTGTATAATGTAGCAGTCATATAAAGCTAGGCATAAAACACAGCAGGGGAAATTGCATTTTCTTACTGTTAAGACTATTGTTACAGTCCTCTGGCACCTCATGCTGTCATCCGACTTAGTAGATTGATGTTTATTTTCCCAGAACACATTGACTGCCGTCAATAGCATTACCAACTTGTCTACTGTTATGCTGCCCTCAGAAGTAGTAAATCTTGCTGTTTGCAAAGGGGTCTTTGGATTCAAGAGACTACTGATAATCTCTTGACATGAAGTTAATCAAAAATCAGAAGTGTCACATGAATGCTTGCCTCTGGCAAACAGTTTATGTTAAACCTGGGCCCAGCTTTGGTTCTGATCTACGACTCATTCCGTGATGTAATGCCGGGGGGTAACTTGACTTCAGAGTGTTCTATTCCCTTGTTTTTGCATGTACGGTCTGAGTAAACAAATGTCTCTGTTCTCTTCTGTTGCACCAAAGAAAGTTATTTGCCAGAAATGCCAGCTTACCCATCAGAACCCTACATATTCTTGGTTAACCTTCTTCAATCTTGTTCATGTCCTAATTATTGAAATGGTTACTTTGATTGCATTTTCCCAGAACACCTACAAGAGTGCTCCTCAAAAAAGAGTGACTATTAAAAACACCGTTGTTAGGTCATTTCTCCTTTCATTTCACCTTTGACCCCTCTCCTGTCATTGTTATTCTTGGTTCTCAATATCTATTCATGTGCACAAAGTGAACTCTGGCTACCCATAATCAACTGAGTCCCACCCATCCAAAATCTGGTCCTGGCCTTTCTTCTCTAGAAGCTCTGCTTTTCAGAGTTAAAGTTAATGTGGGACGAGAAGATGTCTCAGAACAGGTGGTTAACAGACCAACCATGCTCTTCAGTCGCAGCTTAGTGCCTTATGCCTTCAACTTTGTCAAGTGTAGCCTTCCTTGCTCCTTGTGTTTATTTTAGAAGAAGATCGATATTCTCGAAGTCTGCCATTCAACATCAGGGCATGCAGCTCAATGATAGTGGCTTAAGTAGTGGGCACAAAGCTCCAGGTCCATCCCAAGCTCAGCTCCTGTTTCCATAGAAAATTCATAGCTCAACCCTACCCAAGACAAAGAATAATGAACAGGTACAGATTTGAGACAACCAGAGAGAGCGGATCATGTTGTTTGGTTTAAAACACGCATGCAGTGCTGCATAGGAAGGAAGGCAGGAAAGCATTAGACGGAAACATCTGGAATTACAGAAAATTGCCAACTGAGTTAGGAACTCGATATTCTAACTCCCTGGATCTTAAAGGAAAGAAGAGCTTTGTCTCCCCTATCTACAGTTTCTTCTTCCCTTTCCCCTCCTTCTCCCCTTCATCTCTCAAACAAGGATAACACTATTGTTTTTCAAACACTTCCAATTTCCTAGGAGGAAAAGTTACTTTATTCTACCTTTTCTAACTTTCCCACTTAGAACATTAAGTTGATTAAAGGTAAAGGGGTTTGAAGTACCCCTTCTGCTTTTGTAAGTACTTCATTTGTCTCACAAAAAAAAGTCTAGAACAAGAACAGTTTTTTAAACTGAGAGCTAAAAAGATAGCTTAGTGGTTAAGAGCATTGGATGCTCTTCCAAAGATCCTACGTTCAATTCCCAGCAACCATATGGTGGCTCACAGTCATCTACAGTAGGATCTGATGGCCTCTTCTGACCTGCAGGCTTTATATGCAGATAGAGTATGCATGCACACACACATATATGTATGTGTATATGATGTGTGTGTGTATAGGAGGAGACAGACCTCGCGTTCCTTACAGTGTGAATCCACTTAGGTGGCGCTCAACAAAATGTACAGAGGCTGCTTCTGCTGGCAGCCCACACCACTGAGAGCACGGCAGAGCCTGCTAACAAGAGTCGTTTCCTCCAGAAATTCTGGCCAAAGCTGTGCTGAGGTCGGTGCACCACGGAGCCACGCTCTTGGACCTTCATAGGCACGCCTTGTGTAGTGATGGATCCCAGACCTGACCCCCAGCTTCTCCGCAGAGGTGCCTTACCTTACATCATCCTGCTTACTACTGCCCTCTCTGGGTGGACTGACATGGGGGATGCTGGCCTGGCAAGTCATACCCAAGTGCTCAAGTACCCAAGGACTGTGTTCTGTGAAACATGCACCCGGAGATGACGCCTCAGGCCTACATTTACAGAAATTAAAAAGAACGCTGCTTAGAGGTGAAAGGACTGTGTCATATCCTGAGGTCGCCGCTGTCCAGTCTTGGGTTTCCGGGCTGTCTGAAGCCATCTGGTACCTGATCCAACTATCCAGCACTTCCTCATCAAAGGCCCGCAGCTCTTGCTCAGCAAACTAGTGTGTAGCTCCCGCTGCTCTGGTCACTGGATGGACAGGGACAATTACTGAGTGGCATTAACTTATTCTGTAACAAGTAACCAAGATAAAATGAAAGCTGCTAAAAAAATACACTTCTAAAATCAATAAATGTTGTGCTGTTCAAGCTCAAACTCATAAAACCAAATAAATATTTCTGCCTTTTTTTAATGTTTTTAAACATTTATTCTATGATTTTTGGAATTTTATTCACTATATATGTGTATGTGCAGTTTCTACCACATCCTTTTCTGACTACAACCCTCCTGTGTTTCCCAATTCCCGCTCAACTTCATGATGTCATACTCTTTAATTATTATTGATATAGATAGATAGATAGATAGATAGATAGATAGATAGATCACTCTCTGTGCATCTGAAAATCTCAGAAATGTCAAGACTATCATTGCCTATTTCAAAGTCTTCGCTAGTATTAAGATCAACCTTCCAATGTAATTCATTTCATATTTTGAAATGAAATTCCTTCAAGACATAAAGATGGAGTTATAAATCCAAAAACACCTATTCGAAGTTTCAATAACCTGAGTAGAAGAAAGCAAGCTCGACTAGAAAACTACCCACGAAAATAAATAAATAAATAAATAAATAAATAAATAAATAAATAAATAAATATTAAAAAAATAAAAAAAAATAGATGTTGGGTTTAGAAAATTACCCACGATAACCTGTGAAATATGCCAACGATGTACTACTGGCTCCGACCTTCGCTCTAAATACCAGCTGAAGTTGGCAACTGTCAAACCACTGCCTAACATACCCGACCATAAAGAATGTTTATGAAGGACAGTTCCCTTCAGCCCTTTTGTCCAGGAGATTTAGGTCGGGCAGACAATGCTACCACCTCTGATAGTCAGGTTTACATCTCAGAAGTTCAGTGCGGAAATAATCAAGCATCCCAAATACCCTCGAGTCCTGTCAATCCAAAGACTAAATAAAACTTCAAATAACAAGGATACAGTACATATACCATTAAAGATGAAGACGCGGTAGAAGAAACCAAGAAACAAAATCTGGTGAAACAATAGGAATTCAAGAATAGTGTTGGAAGTGTAGAAACCGCAGGCGTTTATAACATGCTTTGGGAGAGATAGAGGAGTCAATACGTTTCCCCTTGGTCTCGGAATAAAGGACTACATTCACAAAAATTAAGTCTCGCTACAGTATAGGGAGTAGCTCTTAAACTCTAAGCTTAATGAAACAATTGGATAATTGCTAAGAAGACTTTAGCAAATTTCCTGGTTCTCAGGACTTGAAAAAGACATTTAGAGATGGTGAGTTAACAGAGTTGACTGCATTGCAAAAGAACCGGGGTTTCCCCACTCTGAACCCGGAACTCCAGAGTTAACTTCTTCAGTGAAACAACTCATCTGCATGGCTTCTCTGAACTTTCTGTCACCACATTTGTATGCTGCTATGAGACTGACATAGGAAGATTGTTGAAATAATACTGCTTTACTGAAGTGCCTAAAAGAGCAAACAAATTTTTATTTTTATTTTTTATCAGATGTGTTTTAGGAAAATTCTACCACTCAGTTCTAAGCCTATCACACAGATTGCATCAGAAAATAATCACCAGCTATTATGCCAAAGAGGAAAAGGAAATTGATATTAAACAGCAGACGATAATAGAATCGCTTTGTTGTTCCACCCCATGATGATGTCCTAATTAAATGGTGTTGTTGGCGGTCTCTAGCATTTTGGATAATAATGCCTTTTCAAAGCAATGTCTTTTCTCTTCACAGCCAGATGAAACCCAACTCCTAGACAGGGTGTATCCTTTCATTCCCGACATTACAATATAGACGGGGAATAAATTATTTCCCTCTCATTCACACAGACTACAAAACAAGCATGAGTTCTACTTTATATATAAAAAAGAATGGTCTATCTAACACAATGGTGGGAAAACATGCTTAGGACATCAGGTAGATGTGCATGAAGAATTCATTTGTAGCCATTATTTCAATGGATGGCTATTGGAGTGGGAAGAGCCAATCTTTTATTATTATTATTATTATTATTATTATTATTATTATTATTATTATTGTTGTTAATGAGTATTTCTTATTTACATTTCGAATGTTATTCCCTTTCCCGGTTTCCGGGCAAACATCCCCCAATCCCTCCCCCTCCCCTTCTTTATGGGTGTTTCCCTCCCCACCCTCTCCCCATTGCCGCCCTCCCCCAAACAATCACGTTCACTGGGGGTTCAGTCTTAGCAGGACCCAGGGCTTCCCCTTCCACTGGTGATCTTACTAGGATATTCATTGCTACCTATGGGGTCAGAGTCCAGGGTCAGTCCATGTATAGTCTTTAGGTAGTAGCTTAGTCCCTGGAAGCTCTAGTTGCTTGGCATTGTTGTTCATAAGGGGTCTCGAGCCCCTTCAAGCTCTTCCAGTTCTTTCTCTGATTCCTTCAACGGGGGTCCTATTCTCAGTTCAGTGGTTTGCTGCTAGCATTCGCCTATGTATTTGCTGTATTCTGGCTGTGTCTCTCAGGAGAGATCTACATCCGGCTCCTGTCGGCCTGCACTTCTTTGCTTCATCCATCTTGTCTAATTGGGTGGTTGTATATGTATGGGCCACATGTGGGGCAGGCTCTGAATGGGTGTTCCTTCTGTGTCTGTTTTAATCTTTGCTTCTCTATTCCATGCCAAGGGTATTCTTGTTCCCCCTTTTAAAGAAGGAGTGAAGCATTCACATTTTGATCATCTGTCTTGAGTTTCATGTGTTCTATGCATCTAGGGTAATTCAAGCATTTGGGTTAATAGCCACTTATCAATGAGTACATACCATGTGTGTTTTTCTGTGATTGGGTTAGCTCACTCAGGATGATATTTTCCAGTTCCAACCATTTGCCTATGAATTTCATAAAGGCATTGTTTTTGATAGCTGAGTAATATTCCATTGTGTAGATGTACCACATTTTCTGTATCCATTCCTCTGTTGGAGGGCATCTGGGTTCTTTCCAGCTTCTGGCTATTATAAATAAGGCTGCTATGAACATAGTGGAGCACGTGTCTTTTTTATATGTTGGGGCACCTTGTGGGTATATGCCCAAGAGAGGTATAGCTGGATCCTCTGGTAGTTCAATGTCCAATTTTCTGAGGAACCTCCAGACTGATTTCCAGAATGGTTGTACCAGTCTGCAATCCCACCAACAATGGAGGAGTGTTCCTCTTTCTCCACATGAGAGGAGCCAATCTTCTTCAGGGGTACAGCCCCAAATAGCTGACCCATTCTTTAGTAATAGCCCTATACATATGCACATACTGTACGGCAACAATAAACAGACTGCCTGTGTCCACTGGAAAAAATAAAAGGCCATGTGGTTAGAAGGAAGCAGTCGTGGAAGAGACACACGGTGGAGATAGGAAAAGAGAAAATGAAAATAAATGTAGGTTTAATCAAAACACAGTATATTCATACATAAAATTCCTAAACAATAGTAATACTGAAAAATTAAAGTGGTCTTATTTAGGAAAAGTTGAAATCATTGACATGAAAATTGATACCAACAGCAAAGGGATAAAATGGTCATGTAAGAAAAGGTATTGAAATTTTATTTTTTCAATATTATCAACAGCCTTCCCTAGAGTTGAAGATGAGACTACAAGAATCAAAGCAGAGAGAGCTCACAGTTTTCGTGATCTATGTCATGTGGGTTAAGATGTTATTTTCATCATTGTATAAGCTAAGGCCTGTGTGTATTCTCAGGCACGTACATACTGTTTGATTTATTTTTGGTTCTTGCTTTAAGGTATGAGTACACTTCACAATGATAAAATTATGACAATGAGGATATTTGGTACTTAAATGTTTCCTTTCTTTACATCATAAACTTTCTTCCAAACACATAGTTTTTTATGTACATGAAAAGATCAAATCGAAAGTTCACTGAATTATACTTATAGGTAAAATTTTAAACAAAAGAATTGCAAATATATATATAATGAATAATTCCAAGAATTTTCTAGTTCACAGCAGAAACCTTGCCAAGAATGTAAAGCTTCCCTGATACGTTAGCTGTGCATTAAAACGATTTAACTCATGTGTCTGAATTAGAAGATAAGAACTGCTAACTTTCATACTTTTGAAGCACTTAATGTTCTGGAGAAATGTCCTTGAGCCTCAGAGAACACTTCTCTTCCTTTGTAACATGGACGTATGTCAATGCTTAAAATGCTGGAAATTTTCAAAGACGAATGAATCATTTAGAGCCAGCAGTGCAAATGAATGAATACATGTATATCTGTTTGCCAATATGTTTTTAAAAATCTTTCTAATTATTACGACTTGGATCATAAATACACAAGTACACAATGTCAACTTGAAGTCTAGATATAAGAAAAAATAAACATACTTTAAAAACTAGTGGTTTTTACAGCAAATAACAGTTTTCTAAATTACATAATCATAAAATATTGTATCACTAATATTTGAATTTAAATAGTGTCACTGTGCCTAATTAAGAATATTGTAAACCAGTCATCCTATCAAATAAAATCTAATACACGAGGAGTTTGATACAACGAACAGTACGTTTTAGTGGTTTCTTTGTTTCCTTTAAAATATAAGTGGGTAGGACAAGAAAAGAATAATCTCCTCTCTAGTTTTAATATTTAAGCTAGTATGTTTGTATTCTTCGGTGTTATAATGTAGCTCCCACTAAGCATAAACTCATAAGCACACCATAATGAACAGTTTTCTCACAGTTTTCTCTCTGAGAATTAGACACCACCACCACCAACAACAACAACAACAACAACAACAACAACAACAACAACAACAATAACAAAACAGAACGACAAAACAAACAAACAAACAAAAGGATCAAAGATGAAACCCAAGAATCTTATACATTTAACTCTTTCAAGCGGTGTGTCTGTAATACGCTATATTTGCACCCAGGGAAACAGAGGAAATAGTCACCAAAGTGAGTGTTGGGCACAGGGCACCCAATACACAGGAGCTGAAACCTGAAGAATCCGAGAGCCACTAACAGAAGAGGGAGGTCGGTGACTGTTGATAGCGACTCCAAATGTTATGATTTCCCAAACTAGCTACAAATTAAAGAACTGATCAAAGTTACTAGCTTTTGTTCTGCAAAAGTTAGCATTGAGGATGAGATACAATTTAAGAGAGAAAATGTGTGAAAGTTACATCTGGGAACAATTGTTTTCCAAACAGGTGAAAAAGTTATGTCGTTCAGTAGTCTGACGAGAACGCAATTTAGGAAAAATTCAAAAGGTCTGAGTAGATATCTCACCAAAGAAGCTCCATAAACAAGCAGAAAGAAGGCTTTCACATGAACATCTATTGTCATAGTAGCTAAAAAAATAGAGGCAATTAAAAAATATTTCTTCCAACTACTCAAGAAAAAGGAAAAAGAAGTACAACCTGGAATACTGCTGATAGTCCAAAAGGAATAAATGCCCAATACAGGCAAGTAAATGGATAAGTTTTAAAAGCCAGATAAAAGAATCGTGATACAAAGTACTATTGTTACACTTTGGTGGTAAAATATCCCCCAGGACCTTGTATGTTTGCACACTTAGTCCCCAGCTGTGGCGCTATTTCCGGTGGTTGGAAGAGCTTTAGTACCCAAGGCCTTGCTGCCAGGCACAAACTCTAGCTCTCATTAGTCCCGCCCCAAGCTTTCCACTTCCTGTTCGCTGCCGCGTCGTAACCACCAGACACCACAAGCATTGCTGTGGCGCCCTTTCTGCCTTGGTGGACTGAAATTCTTGGAAACCAAGCTATGAAAAATCTTTTCTTCCTTAGATTGTTCTGTCCGGTAATTTTTTCATTGAAACTAAACAAATAATTATATGCTAATAATTATATATCAAACATCATATGCTTCGTCTTTTGTACATAACTTTACAGAGAAAACAACAGCACAGAAACGAAGCCAATTAGTGGTTGTGGGGACAAGGTGGACATGGTTGTGGGGACAAGGGGGACAAGTGCAGTCTGTGCAATACAAGGAATATACTCTTGAGAAGGCTCCTGCCGATGACCCAAACTCAATTGCTTATGATGGATTTATACCTATTTGATGAAGCTCATCATATTTAATGTTTAAGGAAGGAAATTGGGAGCTAAAAAGTATCACCTATACTGTTAAAATGCTAAATACGAAAAACAAAGAAATATCTACTTTGGTGTTATAAATAAATAAACATAAAATTCATAAAGTGTAACTTGATAAAAATGAAGAAATTTGGCTGATAATGAGCAAAACATTAAATCACAAGTAGCCAATTACTAGATATTTTCTAAATTTCATTTATTTTAAAAAATAAGTGATAAGAGCCTGCATCAAATAGAATTTTCTATTAGGTAAACCCTGAATAGAAAACCAGGAGTTTCTGGCAGCATCTAAATGCTTATTTTTAGATAAAATGTCAAATATTAAAAAAAAACGTCACCCAAAGGTAATATACTCTAAACCAATGAGCCAATCACATTAGAATGTCGACAGAGGTCATTTTAACTTGAAAGGAGACGTCAACTGTGATCATTCTGCATGGCATAGACAATGTGTACAACCGAGTATATAAAAAAATAACGTTGGTTTTAAAAGAACTGTAAATTGAGAAAAGTTCCTTAATTGGAGTTTGAAATCCCCTGTTTGCATATTTGTGATATGAATATGTATTATATGAAAGCTATTTGCTAAATTACTGGATATATAGTTAATGACAAAGGAAAAAAAAGAGTAAACAAGTGTATAGTCTTGGCAATTCCATGCCCTTCTTTTTGTTTGTTGTTGTTGTTGTTGTTGTTTGTTTTGTGGGTTTTTCTTGTTTCTTTTTCTTTTTTATTTTTATTTGATTTTTTTTAAATTTTCATTTCAAATGTTACTCCCTTTCCCGGTTTCCCAGACATAAGCCCCCTAACCCATCCCACTCCCCTTCTTCTAAAGGGTGTTCCCCTCCCCAACCACCCGCCTTCTCAACCCCCCCAACATTCTCCTATACTGAGAGGTCCAGCTTTGGCAAGACCAAGAGCATTGGTGCCCAACCTCCAGTTCCTCCTAAAGTAATTAAATGTGAACTCGTTAGAGGATTGCCATTTATTTCTGAACTTGACTTAGACACAGTTCTGTTTCACATTCACAGATCTGCAAACACAACCTATCTACATTTAGAAAGTCATAGCAACGAGTGTACTGGGCTAACAGCCTGCAGATGTTTCAAGATTCCATATTTCTCACAGGAAAAGACTGGTGTCCTAGGATAAATGCTCGATTTCACAAGGGTGTTTGCCTAAGGACTGTCTTTGGAAACAGGTCAAAAGTCAAACTCACTTAATGCCCATAATAAAACACTTAAGCTTCAAATGTCAGTGTCTTCTCTGGTAGCCTTAGTAACTATTGCTGAAACAGGAGAAGCCTTGCTCCCTTGTGTCACCTGTTAGGATGGGATTTTAGAGAAACGAAGAAACTGTGTCCTGGGAACTGTTTTCCAAGGAGTAATCAAGCCTCTTTTTCTCTGGTGTCAGGGTCTTGAGTCTTCTGACAACTTTCATGAAGCTTTTGCAAATTGATTCTGTGAGGTTACAAAGAAGGCAACATCTCAGATCTCTTCCCAGTGTTTGCTCACATTCCATTTCTTAAAAATATTTTTCTCAGATTATAATACAGTTCCATGTTTTCCCCTACTCTTTGCTCCATTCAAAAATTCTATATACCTTCCTTGTTCTTTTTAAATTCATGGGTTTGTGTGTGTGTGTGTGTGTGTGTGTGTGTGTGTGTGTGTGTGTGTGTGCATTTTTATAAGATATATGGAAACTCAAAAGATCTAGTGGATTTTATCTCAGCAGACTGGTTGTCATGAGTTTCTGAATGTAGATAGATAGATAGATAGATAGATAGATAGATAGATAGATAGATAGATAGACAGACAGACAGACAGACAGATAAAATATTTGTAATACAAATGTAATACAAGTATTACTTGTCTACGTATTTTCAGAGCTGCTTATCTGGCATTTGATAACCCTTTCATATTCTATTCTCTGAATATTTCTTGGGCTTTAAGCACTTCTTAGTTGTCTGTAGTAATCTTTGATTAAGATTGAAGCCTCTTGGGCTTTTTCTTATGACTTTAGTGTGTTTATTGTTGTTGCCTTTGGATCATGTTCAGGCAGTTCTGTTGGTGAGACTTCGTGGGTTTTACTTCTACATTCCTACAGTCTTTTTTTTTCGATCTTTATTAACTTGAGTATTTCTTATTTACATTTTGGTTGTTATTCCCCTTCCCAGTTTCCGGGCCAACATCCCCCTAACCCCCCCCTCCCCTTCTATATGGGTCTTCCCCTCCCCATCTTCCCCCCATTACCACCCTCCCCCCCAACAATCACGTTCACTGGGAGTTCAGTCTTGGCAGGACCAAGGGCTTCCCCTTCCACTGGTGCTCTTACTAGGCTATTCATTGCTACCTATGAGGTTGGAGCCCAGGGTCAGTCCATGTATAGTCTTTGGGTAGTGGCTTAATCCCTGGAAGCTCTGGTTGCTTGGCATTGTTGTTCATGTGGGGTCTCGAGCCCCTTCAAGCTCTTTCAGTCCTTTCTGAGATTCCTTCAATGGGGGTCCCATTTAGCTCAGTGGTAGAATGCTTGGCTAGCAAGCGCAAGGCCCTGGGTTTGGTCCCCAGCTCTGAAAAAAAAAAAACAAATAAACATTTGGTTTGCTTACAGCCAGTGACCAATACACCCAAACTACCAAGAAAACATGTGCTTGTACTCAGCTACTAGCATAAACTACATTCCTACAGTCTTCTAACAAGCTTTCTTAGCTTGCTAGTCCACAAGCAGGACTACTTACATTATGCAACTATATATTAACCTCAATTTATTGAAAATGAGACCTAGTAAATTCATAAACAACAATGTTCTCTATTAGTATTACATCTTCAAATGAACGTTCTTTTTATAGAAAAATTATTTCAGGGATGGAGGAGAGATGGCTCAGCAGTTAAGAGCACTGGCTGTTGGGGCTGGGGATTTAGCTCAGTGGTAGAGCGCTTACCTAGGAAGCGCAAGGCCCTGGGTTCGGTCCCCAGCTCTGAAAAAAAGAACCAAAAAAAAAAAAAAAAAAAAAAAGAGCACTGGCTGTTCTTCCCGAAGACCCGGGTTCAATTCCTGCATGACAGCTTACAGCTGTCTATAACTCCAGTTTCAGGAAATCTGATACCCTCACACAGACATGCATGCCAGCAAAACATTAATGGCTATTTAAAACTGAAAAAAATAATATTCTAAAAATAAAAATTAGTATCTTTGTTACATTACAGATAAAAATATGTTAGAAATGTGAACTTATCTTTGCTTCAAGTGATCAATACTTCACTCTTCTTGTACCACTAGATTAAGACTTCACAATGTTCAGGAAATGAGTATTTTTCATAATAACAGCACAAATTTTGAAATATGTCAAGAATAGTGTCAGAAATAAAACAATGCTTCCACAAATATCCCTTTACCAGCTTAAATAACCATCCTTTTAGTAAGCGTGTGTGGTCTTAAGAACAAGAATAGATCGATGCACAAGCTACTTATTTGGAAATTGCTGGTTCGGAAACTTAACTATGACATGTACTTAGCAAAGCAGTCATTAGCAAATCCAGTTTCTGGGTCAAATCAATACCATTGATAAAATGCCTTCAGAAGCACAGGGACATTGTTTGCAATTTTGAAAGTGGCACTTTTTGTAGGATAATGTGCCCTTAACCTCGTTGAAGGAAACACTAAGTGTATCATCCTCCCCACGATGGCAGGGATGGCAATTACACAATTGGACTCCTGAGAGAAGAAACCTGTTTTTATCAATGACACCTCAGTATTAGCACAATTGCTTTCCTATGCAAAGAATGAAAGGCGGCTCTCGGCTGTCAGAGCATGAGCAACAGTTAGGCCTTCCAAGACTTAAGTCTAAAGGCTCAATTTTGAAGCATTATAAGAGTTAGAAAATGCTATACATATATGTTGGGAGCGATGCCCTTGAAACCATCCATTATTGATGCTGTTATTATGGTTAGAATTAAGTATGACTGGGTTCATGGAAAATCCCCAGCCAGCCGCAGAAGACTAATACAAATCTGGTGGTCAGGATGAATAATAATATGATAAAGCTCTGACCTTGCTGAGAAATACATCTGATGTCAAGATACCCAATGTGATGACCTATAACCTTTCTGAAAAGCCAACATCCTGTTGACATCAGCTGACCACATGAATACTGTGTCCTTGGCCTGCATAAATGTTTCCCACTTCCCCCTCTCTCTGTTACCCCTGTTATGGTATAAATTCAGCCTTGGGAAAAAAATAAAATTGTCGCCTTGATCAGAATCTTGTCTTGGCGTCCTTCTTCATGTCTCTTGTCTCCCATTCTCTTCCAGGTACCCTCAGCACCATCGTTGACACATATATACATATAATAGATACGTCTTCATTTGAACCTTTGCTGTAATTCAAGGCACAAATAAATATTTATCACAGTTGAGCAATGTTCGGCTTCACATTGGAAGATCTGTTTGTAACAAGAACGCACCTAAGTGCTCCAAGTGAATGTGTAGATGCTCTCAGACAAAACAGTAGAACAGATCCTATCCTGAATTCTTGACCATGTGGAAATAAAACATGGCATTCAGTATTTCTCATTAAACCTCTATAGTTCTGTCTATTCCTATATATTGTAAGCTACATGCTATGTGTTACTGCCTTCCTTCTCACTTGTGGATTTAAATGACAAGTTAGTAATGTAAAAGTGAAACATCAAACTAGGTAACTAGCTTTAAACTATGCGGTTTTACTCTGAGTATTGTATTTAGGATAGAAAATGGATTTGATGAAATTTCAACCTAGTCCATTAGATCTTTTTAAATAGAAATATATGGATATCTATGTCAATATAGTTAATTTTGAGGTTGAGTACATAAAATCAACTGGGAAAAAGAGTCTACAAATGCATTAGCCTGAGTTTTATCAGTGAAAATTCAAAAGAAAATACGCTAAGAGCTCATACATAATGTTAATCTTCTTTCCCTCTGTTATTTTTTATATTGAGCACATTCCGACTAAGCGCTCCAACACGATTTGATTCCTTTGTAGTTGAGAAATCTTATTAGATTTTTTTTCCCTTTACTCCATTTGCCCAAATTTACAACAAAGCAAAATGCAGCTGACTTGACTATGAGGCGACATAAAAGCAATTGATAAATCAACTTTAAAAAGCAAAGTTTGGCACAGTCTCAAAGCATTCAATTTCGTGATTAGCATGTACTTAAATAGTATAACTTTTTTGTTTAACTAAGAACTTTCCTACCAGTCCCAGCAACAACAGCAGCAGCAGCAGGAACAACAACAAGAAGCTAACAGGTTTACTCGCTCTGCTAAGACACTTACCTTAAAGGAAAACAGCACAACGATTGCGTATTTGGTATGAGGCTTGGCCATTCAAAGAAGTGAGCAGATCTGAGTGCAGCTCTTCTGCTTGTTACCTATACTATGTGGGATCTCCTAAGATCTTAGGGGGCCAGAATTAAGCGTGTAAAATCAATCCTGCCACCAGGCCCCTCTGCCTTTAGCAGGCTGTCAAGCTGTGAGAAGCAGGCATCCCTCCTGTTAAAGGGGAGATAAATTTCTAGGCTGCTGAGACAGAATGGGATACGATTGACATTTCACAAGCCTTTGGTTCTCAGATGCACCCCAGGGTGACTCTCAGTCCATGACTGTGTCTACAAGAGGCATGTGAGCACAGCCTGGTCTACGCAAGTGCTGGCCTAGTCCCTAGCTTGAGAGATAAGTGGTCTTGCCTGATGATACTCTGACTTTTGCCTTCATAGAAAGTCACTGTAGAGAGAACTGAAAAGAACTCGAAATCGGCACGAGTTAAGGGAGAACCTAGCACGTTCAGAGAAGAAACTTTAAAGTGTTTCAAGACTGAAGAAAAGACGGCCTGCAAGAAATTGAACACCCTCATTGAAGAAGGGGGAGAGGGGATGGGATCGGGGGTTTATGGATCAGAAGCCAGGAAACATTTGAAACATAAATACAAAAATATCCAATAAGAAAATGTAAAAAGTAAATTTAACACATCAAAACCTTTGGAAAATAGGGATGACTAAACTGAAGGTGCACTTTTGTCCACAACATAGATATCCCCTAAACCCGCATACACCCATTGTATTAATATATTCTGCTTACTTATACCTGCTATTTTCCTAATCTTCCCTCAACACAAATCAGCTAAAATCCCATTTAACTGAGAAATGAAGACCTGCACTTGAATCCCCAGCACCTTTGCAACAAGCAGGGTATGAGCACCTGTCACGTCAGCAGTGGCGGCGAGGACACTGGATCCCACAGTGTTGGCCAGCCAGTCTACTCAGAACAGCCAGTCTCTGCTTCGGCTACAGATCCTGTGTTGAGGTAGTAAGTCGGAGAGAAGCACAGGGAGGGTATTATTTCAATATACCACAAACAAACACGAGGTGTGGAAACAACTGTGTGGAGTAGTAAGAAGAGAGAGCTTACATGTACTACCCAAGCCGCCATAGACTGTGAGACCATGGAAGCCTGCAGAGTCAATGATAACTCGATCTCTAGGTAGTAGAGGCCCAGCAGAAAGGGTGACAAGAGGCTTGGGCCACTCCTTGCTGTCCTTTTGTTTCCTTTCTTCTCTGTGAATCAGTTTTATACTTGAAATGACAAGGCAATCTCTTCAGCGTGCGATTAAATGACAGACACAAAAGAATGGGAAAGGAATTAATTTAATAAGTCTGATAAGGGTGGAGAGAATTTTGTACTCTGACCCAGTTTATGATTGTAAAAAATCTTCTATTTCAGATTGCACTCTGCTGGCTATCTGAATTTTATTTTCCATTGAAAGCATGAAAAATATTATTGGGGGGACGAGCAGTCAGGAGAAGGCACGTTTTTTGAGCATCACATGAGTTGGTGAGGAAGAACCACGTGTCAGAAAAGCCATTACCTACAAAGACCTTGAAGTTACCACTCTCTTGAATACCCTCCATTATTTTTACTGGTACCACCCATTGTTTTCAGACCTGCCTGCAGGAGTACATTGTTCTTTATGGACTATATGAAAGTATAAATATGTTTGTGGTCATAATGCCTTCCTTCTCTTAATATACATATTGTACAATGTATATACTCACTCCCATGACATAAAATAATAACTATGTTTCACTCATTACCGGTTATATAATTGGTGCATCTTAAAGTAGAGTCAAAGATTATACATAATTAACTTTCTAGTCATCTGTAATATGCTGCATTTACCACAGGAGCTCTCCTTAAACTCCCAATCTCTATCCATTCTTTCTGCCACCCATTATGATCAATGCATATCTAAATGCAAAGCTTAGACTCTATCTCTTAAACAAACACCTACTGCCACCGATATTTCTTTCCTCAGGATACATCCGATTTAAGCCTGTTAGACGAGACAAAACAGACTAAAACATTTCTAGGATTGGACGGTAAATCATAAAGTCATCTTACATATATATCATGCAATACCTTTTGTTCTTCCCTCTCAACAATGCATAATCAATTTTCACACTGCACTGCATACTATACATACACTATTTCACAATATGTCATATTTGTAAAGTGAGGAAAATTGTCATATACAATGATCGAATGTAATCAGTTTGCCCCGGGCATAGAAAAAGAATTTCCTGTGACCAACATTATAAATGTCTAAGGATTAAGTCCTAAACCAGCGTGGGTGGGGAGAGCAATTGCATTTGGCATGGCTTCAAAAACATCGTTTCAGGAAGAAAAATCCAATTCAATTTTCAGAATGTCTGGTTAAACCAATCCATGGCAGGTCTATATAATCGATATCGACCACTACTTCCCTTGGCGGCGTTCCTGCTTTCCAGAATGGTCTGACTCTCAGCCACTTCCCCTTGTGTTTTATGTAAATTATTTCGGCTCGACTGCTGTATGCTTTTATGTTTTAGCTTTTACTACCGTAAAGAATTCCACTGAAGCATTACATTCTATGTGAAGGAGCAGGCATTTCTTAAATTCCTTATCCACATTTCATATATTTCTGAAGTCGGTTTTAATATTGCTCTATGCTGTCCCAGACAGTCCTAACCATTTGCTGGTTGACGTCCCAGGGTGTTGCAATGATTCAACACAAGCACGTCTATCTGTGTAAGGCATCTGCGATTCCACATTGGCATGCGGTCTTACGGCATAGAGAAGGACCTGTACATAATTCTTTGAAGGAATGCATATTTTTCCTTTTGGTCCATGTTCTATTCAGGAACATTCTAACATCACATGAATGAAACCTAATTCTGGATGAATGGCTGACAGGTCCCGGCATAAGCTGGCTGCTTTGGCTGCCTGCCTTTCTAGACCTGTTGCATCTACACTTCCCACAGTTCACTATGTTCGCTCAACAATGGCCTCGGTCTTGTCCAAATGGCAAGGCTCTCTTCCCCTCTCAGCCTGCAAGGCCCCAGTCTCTTTCTCCAGCTCTCCACTTGAATATCACCTCTCAGAAGAGGCATCCCTGGAACATGCTGCCTAAGAGTGCCTCCAAGAAGCCCTCGCCACTGCCACCTCGGCTCCTCAACAACTTTCTTCACAGTTCTCTCATGTTTCCCATTTCCTTGCACAGCTGTTTGTCTACCAATTAAGAACCGTGTGTCTCCGTTTTAACCCAGAATCCCCACTGCTGTTCACAAAGAAGGAGATGATGAAAGAGTGCCTGTTACGTGAATGACAGCCCTTAGTAAGAATGATGCAGGTAGTGATTCTCGTATTAACACCTTCCTGCCTCTGTTTTGCAAGCCCCAAGTGTTCTCAAGCTAGCCCTCAGTTCTCCCTACATCAAAGGCTCTTAACTGGATGCCAGGAACACAGAATTAAATCAGCTAAACTACAATCCTTAGGAAAGGGTGTGGGAAAGAAAGATATTACTAGGGCAGGGGAGCGGTTGTTTAATCCTCGTGACCATTCGGTATCTATGCAAAGAGATTAATAACATTGGTGATCAAAAGCCTCTAACTCTAAAATGCACATGGTAAGCTATCCCCCAGTAGCTTTTAAGGAAACAAAAACCTGCAATATATATAGAAGGTTGCATGTTCACTATCACACTCAAGACTGTCACACGGAATATGGCTAATGATTTGAATGCTACCATGATAGGGAGGGGATGAAACACCTGAAAACCTCACAAGTTATTCCATTAGGAATTCTGGATTACAACCTTATATCTAAAGGGGGTAGGGAAAAAAGGAATTTAGAAAGCACCTTTTTATGCCTTGTGACTCTCGGCTCCATCTAGCCTCTTGTTAGTCTGTGCTGTGAAACTGCTTAGCATTGTTTGAAACTGAGTAAGATTATTTCAACTGATTATGAAAACCTGATTTGATCTTGCATGGTGAATCTAATGCACGACATTAGATTTCTAAGGGAGTTTGAGCTGGTGTCCAAGAATTCTTTTGAGTAAGAAACAGAGAAGGAGTTAGCTGATACTTGGTTTCCTTTATTTCATCCCTGCTGAAAATGAGAAACCTGACCAAAGGACTTTAAAGGACACCAGCTCCATGGAGGAAAAACTGAGGAGCAGAGGAGGAATTACGACCCCATTGGATGAGCAACATAGGCTGGCCTGACCACCCTGCTCTTTCAGAATCTAGACCACCAATGAGTACACATGGAGAGATCCATGGTCCCAGATACATATGTAGCAGAAGATAGCCTTGCCTGACAGCAACGGGAGGGGAGGCCCTTGGTCCCCCCCCCCGAGACTTGATGCCCCAGTATAAGGGGATCCTGGAGTGGTGGAGCAGGAGAGTGTGGGTGGGTGGAGCACCCTCAAACAGGTAAAGGAGAGGGTGGAGGGCAGATATGGGGTGGAGCAGGTTGGTGGAGAGGTAATCGGGAAATGGGATATCATGGGATGAGGGAGGGGGAAACTTGGTAGAGGAGGTAACCGGGAAATGGGATGTTACTTGAGATGTAAACGAATGGAATAATTAATAAATTACAGAAAAGGATACCAGCTCCAATATGCTGATCACGGCCACATACAAGACACTCCACGCACCAACTTGAGACTTGTCTCGATCACCTATGGAGACCTGGATTGTTTACCTTGATCTTCAAAGTTACAGGATTTGGAGTCGCCATGGAAATGCACATCCAGGCCTATTTTTGAGGTATTTTTGAACTAGATAAATGAACGTGGAAAGATGAATTTTAAATATGGGAAACACCATCGCAGGCTGGATAATAGGGAGGGAAAAAGGACCTGAGCAGAAACATTGATCTCATGCTGCTTCCTGACTGCAGATGTGACCAGCTGCCTCAGCCTCCTGTGTCCGTGATCAACTAGACTATTCCTATTTGAAAAAAAATAAATAAATAAGCCTTCCTCCTTTAAGTGTGTCTGTATCTCATGTCCCAATCACAAGAAGAGTATCTGACTCAAATGTGTTAGCAAATGAACATTTTTCTGAGCGAGCGTGGACTAATTAAAGGACCGTCAGTGCCCTTTTCAGCCATCATCAGCGAAGCTTCCTTCTGCAACAGGTGGGAGCCATATAGAGACCCACAGCCAGACATTACACAGAGAGTGAGAGACCTTGGAACACTCGGCTCTAAATGAGAAGTATCCATCAAATCCCTCCTCTCGGGGCTCAGGGAACTTCACAGAAGAGGGGACAGAAAGAGCGTAGGAGCCAGAGGGGTGGAGGACACCAGGAAAAGAAGGCTGTCTAAATCAACATGGTTAATATATCCATATGAACTCACAGAGACTGAGGCAGCAGCACATAGAGGACCTGCATGGTTCTGTATCTCGTCCTCTGTACACACTATAGCACCTCTTTTAGTGTTTTTATGGGATTACTGAGCATTTCAATGAGTCGGTCCCTCATTCTGATGCCTTCTCTTGGATTTTCATTATCTTGTGTTGGGTTTGTCTTGTACAACTCTGACATGTTAGTTTTTACCAAATTTTATTTTGTTATGTATTGTGTCATTATGTTATGTTGTTATTATCCCTTAGAAACCCATTTGTTTTCTAATGAGAGACAGAAGAAGTGGACCTAGATGAGAGGGGCGTGGACAGTAACCAGGAAGAGTAGAGGGATGGGAAACTGTAATCAAGTTTTTATACCATAACTGTATTATGGTATAAAAGAAAATCTATTTTATTTTCTTTAAAAAAATTTTAATTGGATATTTTTTATTTACATTTCAAATGTTCTTCCCTTTCCCAGTTTCCCATCCATAAGCCCCCTATCACATTCCCTTCCCCCTTCTTCTATAAGGGTGTTCCCCCTCCCCAACCACGCCCCCTTCCTGCCTCTCCGCCCTGACATTCCCCTACACTGGGAGGTCCAGTTTTGACAGGACCAAGGGCTTCTCCTCCCATTGGTGCCTAACAAGGCCATCCTCTGCTACATATGCAGCTGGAAAAAAGGGAAAGGAATCTTTCCACATATTTAAATGTGGTACATCTACACAATGGAATATTACTCAACTATCAAAAACAATGACTTTATGAAATTCGTAGGCAAATGGTTGGAACTGGAAAATATCATCCTGAGTGAGGTAACCCAATCACAGAAAAACACACATGGTATGCACTCATTGATAAGTGGCTATTAGCCCAAATGTTTGAATTACCCTAGATGCCTAGAACAAATGAAACTCAAGACGGATGATCAAAATGTGAATGCTTCACTCCTTCTTTAAAAGGGGAACAAGAATACCCTTGGCAGGGAAGAGAGAGGCAAAGATTAAAACAGACACAGAAGGAACACCCATTCAGAGCCTGCCCCACATGTGGCCCATACATATACAGCCATCCAATTAGACAAGATGGATGAAGCAAAGAAGTGCAGACCGACAGGAGCCGGATGTAGATCGCTCCTGAGAGACACAGCCAGAATACAGCAAATACATAGGCGAATGCCAGCAGCAAACCACTGAACTGAGAATAGGACCCCCGTTGAAGGAATCAGAGAAAGAACTCGAAGAGCTTGAAGGAGCTCGATACCCCTTATGAACAACAATGCCAAGCAACCAGAGCTTCCAGGGACTAAGCCACTACCTAAAGACTATACATGGACTGAACCTGGACTCTGACCTCATAGGTAGCAGTGAATATCCTAGTAAGAGCACCAGTGGAAGGGGAAGCCCTGGGTCCTGCTAAGACTGAACCCCCAGTGAACTAGATTGTTAGGGGGAGGGCGGCAATGGGGGGAGGATGGGGAGGGGAACACCCATAAAGAAGTGGGGGAGGGGGATGTTTGCCCGGAAACCGGGAAAGGGAATAATACTCGAAATGTATATAAGAAATACTCAAGTTAATAAAAAAATAAATAAATAAAATTTAAAAAAAGTCATGAGAAGAGTCTTTGCTGTATAACCAAGGTGGGTTTTAAATTCATATATATATGCACTATATGCAAATATATATATGAATTTATATGAATGCATATGAATTTTATACATTATATATTTATAAATTACATATTAATTTTGTATATATACTCTTATAAGATGAAGCAGTGGGAGATTCAACAAACACTGAAGAGAGTGAAGTTTTGCAATTTCAAGTTAATGGATGTACATACCTAACAAATGCTGGGAGAGTCAAGGTGTAGGGCAGTACCCCCTAGTACTCTTCCCATAAGTCATGCAGGGCAGGCAGTACATGCTCTCAATACCTGGAAATTTTACCTCTGTTATTCAGAACTATGAGACAAGTCTCCATCCTTTTCAAGCCAAAAGTCCCTTTGCACCCGAGTTCTCCCTCAACCCAATTAAATCATGAAGTCCTGCACTGAGTTAAAATATCCTGAGGTCCTATTTTTGCCTCTAAGTGAATTCTGAGTACACATTGCTACAGTTAACTTTTCTATTCCAAACATATTCTTATTTTTATGAGAGAGTCTTCATTCATGAAGTCCAAAAGTATTCCTGACCTTCCATAATAATAGTGCCCAATACCATATTTTATTTAAACAGAGAGTCTACATTATAGCACAGAGATGGTGATGATGCACATAGGAGAATTCTGCATCCCTTAAATTTATTGTAATTTCTATCATGATGGGGAAAGGTTTTCAACACCTCCCAAAAACTAGAAAAGTAGACTGAAGACCCAAAAGGACAATAACCATCTCTATAGTATTTTTTTTTTGCAGGGAAAATGCATTCAAATTATTCTGTAGAGTTTAAAAACATCAAAAATCTGAGAGTTTATTTTCAAGTTTAGTTTTCAATAGTTTTTTTTCTTCTGCTCTCATCCTGTTCAATATTGAATAAATCTAGCTATGGTAAGAGACATGAAGAAGAAGTCATAACTTTCTGCGGAAAGAAGAATGCATTTAACCCCTATCTTTCCTTTTTAACCTGCCATCAGAGGAAATGCAAAAGGTCACCTCTTCATCTGTATTTCTTAAGGAAGGAATTAGTCATATATATTATTAACTTGGCTCCATCCCCAAAGAACAAATGAGGGATGAACTACACTGGACAAAGGCACATCATTACAGTGGGAGAGCCATTGGCTTGCGACAGGAAATCGATGCAGAGTAGTCTTACAACATTGCATGACATTAAATGTCTATAAGCACTTTATTCTGCTTAAGCTGTGTAGATACGTTCAGCCAACATTCTCCTTCTATAATCTCTCCCGAGGAAAACTCAGCTCCTCGCACAACGGCAGGGATCACTTAGAAACTAATAGCTCTCAAATCCCTATCTCTATCCCTGGCGGACGCTCTGAGCTCCACGAGCCATATGGCTCAGTGGCTAAGTATGAATAGAGAGGCCAGGGAGTCGGGATATATGTGTGTGACTCCCAGCCACCCCTCAGAGGCCAAATTATTTATCTTAAGTAAAGCTCACTTTCATCATCATTAAGTAGGAGAAAATGCCCCGAGCCTGGCAACAGGTAATAAATAAATCGTACAGTCACTTTATTATTATTAGGTCTTGACAAGCAAATGTCCCAGGAACCCCTTGAAGGTAAATTGTCCAGAGCTGGAGTCATTATTCTTCTCAAACACTTGATGAATTTCTGTGACGTCATCATTCTCAGTGCCATATTAAATCTTATAATCTTACCAAATATGCGATCCTTTGAAAGCGACGCCCATTTACTCTGCCCTAATTTCCCAACAACTCAGTTTCTAGCTTTTTGAGGTATAATTCAGAAATAAAATCATGCACATTTGAGTGTAGACTATGATTATATAGTCCATCTAGCTAATTTATTTATCTATCACAATATATATCTAACTACATCTCTATTTTTTTACTGTGCTTGCTTTTAGTTTTTTGGGAAGAAAGTTTAATGTGTACTACCTTAGCAAATGTCACTGACACAACATAGTGCTATTAACTGTTGTTAACTCGCAATATGAAACCATCAGAAATTACTCAATTCATAAATCAAAGTTATATTGCCTATCCCAGACCTCCCCATCCTTGCACCAACTTCCGAAAATAACCTCTTAAGTATTTTGCTTGAAGAAGTTTAACTTTTTCTCCTCCATTTGTTTTAGATTGCACTGATATGACAAACAAACACAGTGAAATGTTATTCCACCATGGAAATAAACGCCTCGATGAATCACAATGTGGGTGAACCTGGAGGATATTACAAGAAATGAGCCAAAGACAACTATTCTGTTGGTACCACTTACATCCGATTCCTTTCTCTTTGTAATGACTTCATCAATACATCTCTATCCATTGTTACTTCTATGATGTGAATTCAGGTCGCTGCGTCTTCGCTATGGCAACCTCCTCATAACTGCTCTCCTTTGACCTCTCATTGTTGTCTCATTTCTTCCAAAGAGTGGATGTGAAAGGGATGTTACAACACACTCATGTATCTTACCTAATAACTCATTCAAAAACAGTATTCAAAAACATTAAATATAAAATAATTTTTATTTTTTTCTGAAATTAAAATATAATGCAGCATTTTCCCCCTTTCCTCTGTTTCTTCTGTTTCTCTCTCTAAACATCATGGTCTTTGTTTCTTTAACTGTTACAATACATACACACACAAACAACATACACATATAAAAGATGTATTATATATAAGATATTATCTATGTATGTGTGTGTATGTATTTATCTTTTAATGTATCAATCCAACCTACTCAGTCCATATAAATGTCAGAAAGCTACACTCATGATGTATTGTCAACATGTTGGCCTAAATGAGACCTGAAGGACACCAACAGACATACCACATGGAAGGAGGAAGTGTATTGGTAGGGAGGGGGTCCAACTCTAGACAATGAATTACATGCAACTAAAGAATGTTGAGAGCAGGATCATAGCCTTCCCATAAGAAGAGACCCACAGTTGGCTATCAAATAGTAAGTGGTCAAATCTGAAATCAAAGACTTATAAAGCAGCTCTAGGACAGACAGCTCAGCAGTTAAGGACACACACTGCTTTTCCAAATTCAAGCTCCAAAGAGCCTAAGTAGGTCTTCTCTATAATCCTCCCAGGAGGCACTTACACTAATTCAACTTGTGAAGAATGTTATTAATAGGAATCATTTAATTCGGTGAGTTTTCTTGAAGATAACTATAATGATTTTGCACATAGCCTGCAGATTTACCTAAGAGTAAATAAGACAGAACACAAGTGAGAGCAATATTAATATATGTATATATGTTTAATCCTGACACTATTTTCATTTGTGCTTTTAGACGAAACATCCATTCATTCTAATACACTTAATTGGTTTTTAAAACATTGTTTCATTTGTATCATTTTGGGACCTTATTTTATGAATAGCTAATACTGATCAACAACTTAAAATTCAAAATAAACCAACATGACCATTGTCCTAGCCTCTTTCATGTTGCTAAGATAACAACAACAAAACTGACAAAGAGCAGTCCAGGTAGAAAACGGTTTATTCAGCTTACATCTCTAGGTTACAATCCATTACAGCAGAGAAGTCACCATGCAAGGGTTCAGAACAGCTAGTCACACCATGTCCACGGACTAAGTAAAATAATGCATAAAACTTTCCTTGCTTAGCAGGTCAGTAGTCAGCCAGGTTCTCTACTCTGACATAGTTCAGAGCTGAGACCATAAAATGATGCCTCTGTGTTCAGCACAGGTCTTCCCTCATCAATTAAAAATCGTGACAATGTCCCATAGACATGTCCACAGGTTGACCTTATCTAGATCATGACTTACTAAGATCCTCTCCCAGGTTATTCAAGGTAATGTCACATTTGCAGATAGGATTAACAAGCACTCACTGTAATTACAGGAATTATCAATGGATACTGATGGTATATATCTGAAAATAATGACTGCCTGTTTTAGAATGTTTTAGTATCCACTATGAAGGGGTGGGACCCCATAAACCCCTTCTTCATCCATGGTTGACTCTTGGCAAACTCAACCATGTGCAGACTTAATGTAGACAACCACAGCAATGGTGCACTTATAATTGTGACAGTTGTGTCACAGTTGTGTCATACTCAGTAGACAGAACTTTATCACACTTCTCCCTGTGTTCTTCCTGAGCCATAGAGTAGATGGTATCAATGTCCTGTTTAGGACCGAGCACTCAACCATTCTTTTTCATTATTTTTTCTTTTTTAATTGATTATTTTATTTATTTACATTTCAAATGTGGTTCCTCTTCCTGGTCTCCCCTCCACAAACCCTCCTCTAATCCCTCCTCCCCTTTGCCATTTAGGAGGGTGCTCCCCCTCTTCCAGAGGTCCTGAGTTCAATTCCTAGCAACCACATGGTGGCTCACAAGCATCTGTAATGAGATCTAGTGCCACGCATACATATATGGAGCCAAAATGACATATACATAATAAATAAATAAATCTATCCTTTTTTTTTTCAGAGCTGAGGACTGAACCCAGGGCCTTGCGCTTGCTAGGCAAGTGCTCTACCACTGAGCTAAATCCCCAACCCCATAAATCTATCTTTAAGAAAGAAAGAAGAAAGAAAGAAAGAAAGAAAGAAAGAAAGAAAGAAAGAAAGAAAGAAAGAAAGAAAGGAAGGAAGGAAGGAAGGAAGGAAGGAAGGAAACACTTGCCAATCTTGCAGAGAACATTCAGGTTCTGTTTCAAACAACCCTATCAGTCAGTTCACAGCCATGTGTTAACTCCAATTCTAGGGGAATCTTATACCCTTTCTGGCCACTACATGCATACAATGCACAGACATCCAGGTAGGCACACACATATACTCCCTTTCAAAAGCAGCTTAAGCACAAAATAATCTTTGAATTAACTGGAGTTGATTGAAAAAAGTTTATCTGATTAAGGATGAATGTTGCTTTTTTTAAGTAAGATTATAAGCATAGATGTTTAAAACAGGTTAACACCATGTTAATTTAGCTAAACAACAATAATAGGTTGCCTTCCCTAAGGCTTGTAACTGCTAAGGCCATGAGGTTTTCTGTTGTTGCTGCTGTTGCTGTTGTTGCTGTTGTTGCTGCTGTTGCTATTGTTGCTGCTGCTGTTATTGCTGCTGCTGTTGTTGCTGCTGCTATTGTTGTTGCTGTTGCTGCTGTTGTTGCTGCTGTTGTTGTTGCTATTGCTGCTGCTGCTGTTGTTGCTGCTGCTGCTGCTGCTGTTGTTGCTGCTGTTGCTATTGTTGCTGCTGCTGTTGCTGCTACTGTTGTTGCTGTTGCTGTTGCTACTGTTGTTGTTGCTGCTGCTGCTGTTGCTGCTGCTGTTGGTGTTGCCGCTGCTGCTGTTGTTGCTTCTGCTGCCATTATTGCTGCTGTTATTGCTGCTGCTGTTGTTGCTGCTGCTGTTGTTGTTGCTATTGTTGCCGCTGCTGTTGTTGCTGCTGCTGTTGTTGTTGCTGCTGCTGTTGTTGCTGTTGTTGCTGTTGCTGCTGCTACTGCTGTTGTTCTTGCTGCTGCTGCTGCTGTTGTTGTTACTATATTTGAAATCCCCATCGTAGCACAGGCCTCAAATCCAAACAGACAATGTTTGGTTGCTTCATAACTGTCATGCCATTACAACATACAGTGAGTGTATCTTCCTGCCTACTTTTATGTGATCACTCAGTTGTTTTTACTACCATGGTTCTGCAATATAACATCAGATCAGGTATTATGTGGCTTCCATCTTCACTACTTTTGCTTGGGATTGCTTTCCATACATAGGATTCATGTTTACATATAAACATGAAGACTTTTTTTCTTATTTTGTCAAGAAGTCTCCAGGGATCTTGATTAGGATGTCATTTATTCTGTAATTGCTATGGGTGGGATTGTGACTTTCATAATATTAATTCTTTCAATTCAAAATTGTGGAAAACATTTTCATGTTCTAGTGTCTTCCAAAATGTGAATCTTCAGAGTTTTAAATTTTTCCTTGTGGGGACAGGAAAAAGAATTTCTGTTGGACTCAAATTGACAGAAAGTGAAACTGAAATCTGTCCTGTGTTTTGAATTCTTAGTTATGTCAGGTGCCCCAGATCCAGCAGAAAGTAGAATCATTTGCTTATTAACCTTAAATAGACTTCAGTTTTAGAGTTCAATAGAAACTTACATAACACTATCATCTTTATATAGTACCATTTTCCGTGTAATTCTGACTTTCACAGGAAATCTTTGTTCATACTTGTGAACATGCATGTGTGGGATGAAAACTGAGTGAGGTCTTTATATACTGAGTGAGGTGGTAGTGATACCGGTCAGAGAAAAACAAAGAAGTCCATACTCATAGAAATTACATTCCTATCAAAAAATTAATCTCTACACAATATTGACACATAAAATACAAATTAACCATAAAACCTGAACACAAAATATGCAGAAGAGAATATAAAGCTATACAAGGACTAAATTATCAGAAAAATAATAAAACAGATTAAGGAGGATATAGACATTGAGAGATTAGAAATGAAGTTACCGTTTGAAGTCTATGATCAGGGAAGTTCTACATTAACAAAACCAACTCGGTAAATACCTGCCTTAGTCACTTTTTCATTGTTGTGAAAAAACACCATGACGAAGACAATTCATAAGAGAACACATGTAATTGGGGTCTTGCTTACAGTTTCAGAGGCTTAGTTCATTACCAACGTGATCAACAAATGCACAAACACAGTGGTTGGGGGCAAGCAGGTAGACAGACAGACAGACAGACAAAAAGAAAGAAAGAAAGAAAGAAAGAAAGAAAGAAAGAAAGAAAGAAAGGAAGAAAGAAAGAGAGAGACAGAAAGACTGGGCCTGACTTGGACTTTTGAAATCTCAAAGCCCACCCTCAATGACACACTTTTTCTAACAAGGCTATTCCTCCTAATCCTTCTAATCCATTCAAATAGTATCACTTCCTGGTGACTAAATATTTTACTATATGACCCATACAGGTCACTTTTATTTAAATGACCATATTATTTAAAGGAAAATGAAGACTGAATTGCAGTTATCTGGATGAGAGAAGTAGAGGATGAAGCACATGTGAAAGAAGAGGCACATTTGTGCCTGAAAGACTGAGCTTCTACTAGTGAATTATATAGCACTGTCAGTATGCAATTGACTACCATAACATGAAAAAGTCTACTTGGTAGCTCTTGCATAGAATCAGAGATATGAGTGCTTTTATTGTTCATGAGAAAGTGGTTCTTGGGGAATTATTTATGTTTGTATCAGCTATTTCTTGAAATAATCAAACCCTTTCAGATATGTCCTAAGGCCAATTGATATTCATAAGCATCTTATGTAGTATATGTTTAATTACCAATGAACACCAGTTGTGACTTATCTGCACTAAATATTTAGAAAAGAAACAATTTCAGTATCCTAGTAAAGGTAATTAGTTGAATGAATCATCCAGAAATCCAACTGAGGTCTCATTCACCTTCTCTCATGTGGTTAACTTCTAGCTTGCACAGTGCCACAGTTAAATATGATTTGACTGTCAGTGAAGCTTTATGGGTGGGAAAGAAAACTGTACAAGAGACCTTAAGAGCTTGAAAACTTTATGCTATTTAGAAACAGTCTTTTGGAGGTGCTTAAAGATAAAATAGGTCATTGGGGTTTTGCTTCTGTAATTGAAGCCTTCTGGCTTTATACTTAGAAACAAAGATATACAGGAAGGAAAAAAAAAACAGACAGATGGAGAGGAAAAGAAAAGAGACATTCTTGGACTTCCTGTCATTTGACACACTCAGAGCTGTCTCAAAATACTGTCAGCATCGGGTGTGGCTCAGGAAACTCGCATCTCCTAAACTGTAAACCAAAATAAACCTCTTTCTGTGGCTATACCTAATCTGTGGTGTTGTATTCTGAGCAAAGGAGAATGAATCATTAGATTTTTGTCAAAAGTCGTTTACTCCTTCAGAGTACTCACTTTCTCATCTATAATAAAAGAATAATAGAATTCTAATTAAATTATATGTATACACACATATACATATACAAATGTACATATATATATGTAAGAATGATGAGGCCATCACCCTGTAAACAATGAATACCGGGAAGTCCCACACCCGCGGATCCTGGCCCGCAGCAGCTCTCGGCTCCCAGACGCCATGAGAGAGAGAGACCCAACCGCCTGGTCAGGTGGGCACTCCTGAGGTTGCAGAGCAGAAGAGACCACCAACACTGCTCACCCCTGCCCACATCCCTGGCCCAAAAGAAAACTGTATAAGGCCTCTGGGCTCCCGTGGGGGAGGGCCCAGAGCGGCAGGACCCCTGCCTGAGACACCGCCTGAACCTGAAGGAAACAGACCAGATAAACAGTTCTCTGCACCCAAATCCATTGGGAGGGAGAGCTAAACCTTCAGAGAGGCAGACAAGCCTGGGAAACCAGAAGAGACTGCTCTCTGCACACACATCTCGGACGCCAGAGGAAAAAGCCAAAGACCATCTGGAACCCTGGTGCACTGAAGCTCCCGGAAGGGGCGGCACAGGTCTTCCTGGTTGCTGCCGCTGCAGAGAGCCCGTGGGCAGCACCCCACGAGCGAACTTGAGCCTCGGGACCACAGGTAAGACCAACTTTTCTGCTGCAAGAAAGCTGCCTGGTGAACTCAAGACACAGGCCCACAGCAACAGCTGAAGACCTGTAGAGAGGAAAAACTACATGCCCGAAAGCTCTGTCCCCATAACTGACTGAAAGAGAGGAAAACAGGTCTACAGCACTCCTGACACACAGGCTTATAGGACAGTCTAGCCACTGTCAGAAATAGCAGAACAAAGTAACACTAGAGATAATCTGATGGCGAGAGGCAAGCGCAGGAACCCAAGCAACAGAAACCAAGACTACATGGCACCATCGGAGCCCAATTCTCCCATCAAAACAAACATGGAATATCCAAACACACCAGAAAAGCAAGATCTAGTTTCAAAATCATTTTTGATCATGATGCTGGAGGACTTCAAGAAAGACGTGAAGAACTCCCTTAGAGAACAAATAGAAGCCTTCAGAGAGGAATCGCAAAAATGCCTGAAAGAATTCCAGGAAAACATAAATAAACAAGTAGAAGCCCATAGAGAGGAGTCACAAAAATCCCTGAAAGAATTCCAGGAAAACATAAATAAACAAGTAGAAGCCCATAGAGAGGAGACACAAAAATCCCTGAAAGAATTCCAGGAAAACACAATCAAACAGTTGAAGGAATTAAAAATGGAAATAGAAGCAATCAAGAAAGAACACATGGAAACAACCCTGGATATAGAAAACCAAAAGACGAGACAAGGAGCTGTAGATACGAGCTTCACCAACAGACTACAAGAGATGGAAGAGAGAATCTCAGGAGCAGAAGATTCCATAGAAATCATTGACTCAACTGTCAAAGATAATGTAAAGCGGAAAAAGCTACTGGTCCAAAACATACAGGAAATCCAGGACTCAATGAGAAGATCAAACCTAAGGATAATAGGTATAGAAGAGAGTGAAGACTCCCAGCTCAAAGGACCAGTAAATATCTTCAACAAAACCATAGAAGAAAACTTCCCTAACCTAAAAAAAGAGATACCCATAGGCATACAAGAAGCCTACAGAACTCCAAATAGATTGGACCAGAAAAGAAACACCTCCCGTCACATAATTGTCAAAACACCAAACGCACAAAATAAAGAAAGAATATTAAAAGCAGTAAGGGAAAAAGGTCAAGTAACATATAAAGGCAGACCTATCAGAATCACACCAGACTTCTCGCCAGAAACTATGAAGGCCAGAAGATCCTGGACTGATGTCATACAGACCCTAAGAGAACACAAATGCCAGCCCAGGTTACTGTATCCAGCAAAACTCTCAATTAACATTGATGGAGAAACCAAGATATTCCATGACAAAACCAAATTTACACAATATCTTTCTACAAATCCAGCATTACAAAGGATAATAAATGGTAAAGCCCAACATAAGGAGGCAAGCTATACCCTAGAAGAAGCAAGAAACTAATCGTCTTGGCAACAAAACAAAGAGAATGAAAGCACACAAACATAACCTCACATCCAAATATGAATATAAAGGGAAACAATAATCACTATTCCTTAATATCTCTCAATATCAATGGCCTCAACTCCCCAATAAAAAGACATAGATTAACAAACTGGATACGCAACGAGGACCCTGCATTCTGCTGCCTACAGGAAACACACCTCAGAGACAAAGACAGACACTACCTCAGAGTGAAAGGCTGGAAAACAACTTTCCAAGCAAATGGTCAGAAGAAGCAAGCTGGAGTAGCCATTCTAATATCAAATAAAATCAATTTCCAACTAAAAGTCATCAAAAAAGATAAGGAAGGACACTTCATATTCATCAAAGGAAAAATCCACCAAGATGAACTCTCAATCCTAAATATCTATGCCCCAAATACAAGGGCACCTACATACATAAAAGAAACCTTACTAAAGCTCAAAACACACATTGCACCTCACACAATAATAGTGGGAGATTTCAACACCCCACTCTCATCAATGGACAGATCATGGAAACAGAAATTAAACAGTGATGTCGACAGACTAAGAGAAGTCATGAGCCAAATGGACTTAACAGATATTTATAGAACATTCTATCCTAAAGCAAAAGGATATACCTTCTTCTCAGCTCCTCATGGCACTTTCTCCAAAATTGACCATATAATTAGTCAAAAAACGGGCCTCAACAGGTACAGAAAGATAGAAATAATCCCATGCGTGCTATCGGACCACCACGGCCTAAAACTGGTCTTCAATAACAATAAGGGAAGAATGCCCACATATACGTGGAAATTGAACAATGCTCTACTCAATGATAACCTGGTCAAGGAAGAAATAAAGAAAGAAATTAAAAACTTTTTAGAATTTAATGAAAATGAAGATACAACATACCCAAACTTATGGGACACAATGAAAGCTGTGCTAAGAGGAAAACTCATAGCGCTGAGTGCCTGCAGAAAGAAACAGGAAAGAGCATATGTCAGCAGCTTGACAGCACACCTAAAAGCTCTAGAACAAAAAGAAGCAAATACACCCAGGAGGAGTAGAAGGCAGGAAATAATCAAACTCAGAGCTGAAATCAACCAAGTAGAAACAAAAAGGACCATAGAAAGAATCAACAGAACCAAAAGTTGGTTCTTTGAGAAAATCAACAAGATAGATAAACCCTTAGCCAGACTAACGAGAGGACACAGAGAGTGCGTCCAAATTAACAAAATCAGAAATGAAAAGGGAGACATAACTACAGATTCAGAGGAAATTCAAAAAATCATCAGATCTTACTATAAAAACCTATATTCAACAAAACTTGAAAATCTTCAGGAAATGGACAATTTCCTAGACAGATACCAGGTATCGAAGTTAAATCAGGAACAGATAAACCAGTTAAACAACCCCATAACTCCTAAGGAAATAGAAGCAGTCATTAAAGGTCTCCCAACCAAAAAGAGCCCAGATCCAGACGGGTTTAGTGCAGAATTCTATCAAACCTTCATAGAAGACCTCATACCAATATTATCCAAACTATTCCACAAAATTGAAACAGATGGATCACTACCGAATTCCTTCTACGAAGCCACAATTACTCTTATACCTAAACCACACAAAGACACAACAAAGAAAGAGAACTTCAGACCAATTTCCCTTATGAATATCGACGCAAAAATACTCAATAAAATACTGGCAAACCGAATTCAAGAGCACATCTAAACAATCATCCACCATGATCAAGTAGGCTTCATCCCAGGCATGCAGGGATGGTTTAATATACGGAAAACCATCAACATGATCCATTATATAAACAAACTGAAAGAACAGAACCACATGATCATTTCATTAGATGCTGAGAAAGCATTTGACAAAATTCAACACCCCTTCATGATAAAAGTCCTAGAAAGAATAGGAATTCAAGGCCCATACCTAAACATAGTAAAAGCCATATACAGCAAACCAGTTGCTAACATTAAACTAAATGGAGAGAAACTTGAAGCAATCCCACTAAAATCAGGGACTAGACAAGGCTGCCCACTCTCTCCCTACTTATTCAATATAGTTCTTGAAGTTCTAGCCAGAGCAATCAGACTCAAAAGGAGATCAAGGGGATACAGATCGGAAAAGAAGAGGTCAAAATATCACTATTTGCAGATGACATGATAGTATATTTAAGTGATCCCAAAAGTTCCACCAGAGAACTACTAAAGCTGATAAACAACTTCAGCAAAGTGGCTGGGTATAAAATTAACTCAAATAAATCAGTTGCCTTCCTCTATACAAAAGAGAAACAAGCCGAGAAAGAAATTAGGGAAACGACACCCTTCATAATAGACCCAAATAATATAAAGTACCTCGGTGTGACTTTAACCAAGCAAGTAAAAGATCTGTACAATAAGAACTTCAAGACACTGAGGAAAGAAATTGAAGAAGACCTCACAAGATGGAAAGATCTCCCATGCTCATGGATTGGCAGGATTAATATAGTAAAAATGGCCATTTTACCAAAAGCAATCTACAGATTCAATGCAATCCCCATCAAAATACCAATCCAATTCTTCAAAGAGTTAGACAGAACAATTTGCAAATTCATCTGGAATAACAAAAAACTCAGGATAGCTAAAGCTATCCTCAACAATAAAAGGACTTCAGGGGGAATCACTATCCCTGAACTCAAGCAGTATTACAGAGCAATAGTGATAAAAACTGCATGGTATTTGTACAGAGACAGACAGATAGACCAATGGAATAGAATTGAAGACCCAGAAATGAACCCACACACCTATGGTCACTTGATTTTTGACAAAGGATCCAAAACCATCCAATGGAAAAAAGATAGCATTTTCAGCAAATGGTGCTGGTTCAACTGGAGGGCAACATGTAGAAGAATGCAGATCGATCCATCCTTATCACCCTGTACAAAGCTTAAGTCCAAGTGGATCAAGGACCTCCACATCAAACCAGACACACTCAAACTAATAGAAGGAAAACTAGGGAAGCATCTGGAACACATGGGCACTGGAAAAAATTTCCTGAACAAAACACCAATGGCTTATGCTCTAAGATCAAGAATCGACAAATGGGATCTCATAAAACTGCAAAGCTTCTGTAAGGCAAAGGACACTGTGGTTAGGACAAAATGGCAACCAACAGATTGGGAAAAGATCTTTACCAATCCTACAACAGATAAAGGCCTTATATCCAAAATATACAAAGAACTCAAGAAGTTAGACCGCAGGGAAACAAATAACCCTATTAAAAAATGTGGTTCAGAGCTAAACAAAGAATTCACAGCTGAGGAATGCCGAATGGCTGAGAAACACCTAAAGAAATGTTCAACATCTTTAGTCATAAGGGAAATGCAAATCAAATCAACCCTGAGATTTCACCTCACACCAGTGAGAATGGCTAAGATCAAAAACTCAGGTGACAGCAGATGCTGGCGAGGATGTGGAGAAAGAGGAACACTCCTCCATTGTTGGTGGGATTGCAGCCTGGTAAAACCATTCTGGAAATCAGTCTGGAGGTTCCTCAGAAAATTGGACATTGAACTGCCTGAGGATCCAGCTATACCTCTCTTGGGCATATACCCAAAAGATGCCTCAGCATATAATAGAGACATGTGCTCCACTATGTTCATTGCAGCCTTATTTATAATAGCCAGAAACTGGAAAGAACCCAGATGCCCTTCAACAGAGGAATGGATACAGAAAATGTGGTACATCTACACAATGGAATATTACTCAGCTATCAAAAACAACGAGTTTATGAAATTCGTAGGCAAATGGTTGGAACTGGAAAATATCATCCTGAGTGAGCTAACCCAATCACAGAAAGACATACATGGTATGCACTCATTGATAAGTGGCTATTAGCCCAAATGCTTGAATTACCCTAGATCCCTAGAACAAACGAAACTCAAGACAGATGATCAAAAGGTGAATGCTTCACTCCTTCTTTAAATGAGGAAAAAGAATACCCTTGGCAGGGAAGGGAGAGGCAAAGATTAAAACAGAGACTGAAGGAACACCCATTCAGAGCCTGCCCCACATGTGGCCCATACATATAGAGCCACCCAATTAGACAAGATGGATGAAGCAAAGAAGTGCAGACTGACAGGAGCCCGATGTAGATTGCTCCTGAGAGACACAGCCAGAATACAGCAAATACAGAGGCGAATGCCAGCAGCAAACCACTGAACTGAGAATAGGACCCCCGTTGAAGGAATCAGAGAAAGAACTGGAAGAGCTTGAAGGGGCTCGAGACCCCATATGTACAACAATGCCAAGCAACCAGAGCTTCCAGGGACTAAGCCACTACCTAAAGATTATACATGGACTGACCCTGGACTCTGACCCCATAGGTAGCAATGAATATCCTAGTAAGAGCACCAGTGGAAGGGGAAGCCCTTGGTCCTGCTAAGACTGAACCCCCAGTCAACTAGACTATGGGGGGAGGGCGGCAATGGGGGGAGGGTTGGGAGGGGAACACCCATAAGGAAGGGGAGGGGGGAGGGGGATGTTTGCCCGGAAACCGGGAAAGGGAATAACACTTGAAATGTATATAAGAAATACTCAAGTTAAAAAAAAAATGAATACCGTGGTTTTGATATATTAAGATTGCTATGATGTGACTTTCCATTTATTTAAAGTTATTTCTTTTACTTTTTATTTAAAAACCATGAAAACTGATCGTTTCTTCGACACTTTTGCTGTTATCAAAAATAAAAGTATTTAGTGCATGTTTCTCTCTGTTTCATTTAGCATGCAACAAATTGAAAGCATGTTCTCAGAGGTTTGGTATTGTGTTAAATTATGTTAGCTACCTTCTTAAATACCATGTTCATGCAAAATTTCCTCCCTCTACCCTCTATTAACATGGAAATTCAAGTGGACTTAATTTCACTTCCCCCTTCTGCAGTTAGCATAATGGGCATTTTGATATTCACTCTTGTTTGACAGTAAAACCATGGTAATGTATAAACATCTATGACGCACATTCTCCATTGTTATCATGTACTTGGGGGCTTTTATTTAACTACCTAAAAGGGAAAAGAAATTGAACGCATGGCTGTACTTATTCATGCTGAATACAGTGACTGTTTGGAATAAATGTCTTTTCTACATTGTGCCAACTCCACATCCAAAGGACCATAGCACCTGAGAAAACCACAGACACGGTAGTTTAAGTGTTTGTTGTGTTTTTGTTTTGTTACAAAGAACATTATCTTTACACTAACTGCATCACAGAGTTTCCAGAAACCTAAAATACTGTGTAATAAGTATTCGCTGACATCCTTAGCTGAGTTGACAAGACAGAAAGAATGTTGCCAATTTCCACTCCTGATGCTGCTTAACGTAGGAGCATGCTAGCTTTATGGGCTGAGAAGGGGAAGGGTTCCTGGAAAATGTGCTAGTGGGTGCAAAGTGCCTTGAAATGTCCATGTATGATTATTATACTAAGGTGTCCTTATACTTTCAGAGTTTCCATCACCACAATGATCTGGTTAAAAACAATACTTTGTGAACTTAAAGATGCTGTCATCATTTTGCCTCACTGGGAAAATATCAATAGCATTACCATTGCCTATACATGTACGTTAGATAAAGTATTTCTAACAATAATTAATCTCTTACTTTAAAAACATGAGTCAGGCATCACCAACTGAAATTATTAATGAGAAGAAAATCACTTTGAGAACACATTGTGTGTTCGTGCTTCTATGCCTGTGATAAATCGACATGACCAAGGCAACTGAGACAATAAATAGTTTAGGTTCACTTAAGACTCCAGGCAGAGGAGCAGCTCTCTGCTCCCAGACCCGGTGAGAGAGAGACCCAACCGCCTGGTCAGGTGGGCACTCCTGAGGCTGTAGAGCGGAAGAGACCAACAACACTGCTCACCCCTGCCCACATCCCTGGCCCAAGAGGAAACTGTATAAGGCCTCTGGGCTCCCGTGGAGGAGGGCCCAGGAGCAGCAGGACACCTGCCTGAGACACCACCAGAACCAGAAAGAAACAGACCGGATAAACAGTTCTCTGCACCCAAATCCCGTGGGAGGGAGAGCTAAACCTTCAGAGAGGCAGACAAGCCTGGGAAACCAGAAGAGACTGCTCCCTGCACACACATCTCGGACGCCAGAGGAAAAAGCCAAAGACCATCTGGAACCCTGGTGCACTGAAGCTCCCGGAAGGGGCGGCACAGGTCTTCCTGGTTGCTGCCGCTGCAGAGAGCCCCTGGGCAGCACCCCACGAGCGAACCTGAGCCTCGGGACCACAGGTAAGACCAAATTTTCTGCTGCAAGAAAGCTGCCTGGTGAACTCAAGACACAGGCCCACAGGAACAGCTGAAGACCTGTAGAGAGGAAAAACTACATGCCCGAAAGCAGAACACTCTGTCCCCATAACTGACTGAAAGAGAGGAAAACAGGTCTACAGCACTCCTGACACACAGGCTTATAGGACAGTCTAGCCACTGTCAGAAATAGCAGAACAAAGTAACACTAGAGATAATCTGATGGCGAGAGGCAAGCGCAGGAACCCAAGCAACAGAAACCAAGACTACATGGCATCATCGGAGCCCAATTCTCCCACCAAAACAAACATGGAATATTCAAACACACCAGAAAAGCAAGATCTAGTTTCAAAATCATATTTGATCATGATGCTGGAGGACTTCAAGAAAGACATGAACACACTTAGGGAAACACAGGAAAACATTAATAAACAGGTAGAAGCCTACAGAGAGGAATCGCAAAAATCCCTGAAAGAATTCCAGGAAAACACAATCAAACAGTTGAAGGAATTAAAAATGGAAATAGAAGCAATCAAGAAAGAACACATGGAAACAACCCTGGATATAGAAAACCAAAAGAAGAGACAAGGAGCTGTAGATACAAGCTTCACCAACAGAATACAAGAGATGGAAGAGAGAATCTCAGGAGCAGAAGATTCCATAGAAATCATTGACTCAACTGTCAAAGATAATGTAAAGCGGAAAAAGCTACTGGTCCAAAACATACAGGAAATCCAGGACTCAATGAGAAGATCAAACCTAAGGATAATAGGTATAGAAGAGAGTGAAGACTCCCAGCTCAAAGGACCAGTAAATATCTTCAACAAAATCATAGAAGAAAACTTCCCTAACCTAAAAAAAGAGATACCCATAGGCATACAAGAAGCCTACAGAACTCCAAATAGATTGGACCAGAAAAGAAACACCTCCCGTCACATAATTGTCAAAACACCAAACGCACAAAATAAAGAAAGAATATTAAAAGCAGTAAGGGAAAAAGGTCAAGTAACATATAAAGGCAGACCTATCAGAATCACACCAGACTTCTCGCCAGAAACTATGAAGGCCAGAAGATCCTGGACTGATGTCATACAGACCCTAAGAGAACACAAATGCCAGCCCAGGTTACTGTATCCAGCAAAACTCTCAATTAACATTGATGGAGAAACCAAGATATTCCATGACAAAACCAAATTTACACAATATCTTTCTACAAATCCAGCATTACAAAGGATAATAAATGGTAAAGCCCAACATAAGGAGGCAAGCTATACCCTAGAAGAAGCAAGAAACTAATCGTCTTGGCAACAAAACAAAGAGAATGAAAGCACACAAACATAACCTCACATCCAAATATGAATATAAAGGGAAACAATAATCACTATTCCTTAATATCTCTCAATATCAATGGCCTCAACTCCCCAATAAAAAGACATAGATTAACAAACTGGATACGCAACGAGGACCCTGCATTCTGCTGCCTACAGGAAACACACCTCAGAGACAAAGACAGACACTACCTCAGAGTGAAAGGCTGGAAAACAACTTTCCAAGCAAATGGTCAGAAGAAGCAAGCTGGAGTAGCCATTCTAATATCAAATAAAATCAATTTCCAACTAAAAGTCATCAAAAAAGATAAGGAAGGACACTTCATATTCATCAAAGGAAAAATCCACCAAGATGAACTCTCAATCCTAAATATCTATGCCCCAAATACAAGGGCACCTACATACATAAAAGAAACCTTACTAAAGCTCAAAACACACATTGCACCTCACACAATAATAGTGGGAGATTTCAACACCCCACTCTCATCAATGGACAGATCATGGAAACAGAAATTAAACAGTGATGTCGACAGACTAAGAGAAGTCATGAGCCAAATGGACTTAACAGATATTTATAGAACATTCTATCCTAAAGCAAAAGGATATACCTTCTTCTCAGCTCCTCATGGCACTTTCTCCAAAATTGACCATATAATTAGTCAAAAAACGGGCCTCAACAGGTACAGAAAGATAGAAATAATCCCATGCGTGCTATCGGACCACCACGGCCTAAAACTGGTCTTCAATAACAATAAGGGAAGAATGCCCACATATACGTGGAAATTGAACAATGCTCTACTCAATGATAACCTGGTCAAGGAAGAAATAAAGAAAGAAATTAAAAACTTTTTAGAATTTAATGAAAATGAAGATACAACATACCCAAACTTATGGGACACAATGAAAGCTGTGCTAAGAGGAAAACTCATAGCGCTGAGTGCCTGCAGAAAGAAACAGGAAAGAGCATATGTCAGCAGCTTGACAGCACACCTAAAAGCTCTAGAACAAAAAGAAGCAAATACACCCAGGAGGAGTAGAAGGCAGGAAATAATCAAACTCAGAGCTGAAATCAACCAAGTAGAAACAAAAAGGACCATAGAAAGAATCAACAGAACCAAAAGTTGGTTCTTTGAGAAAATCAACAAGATAGATAAACCCTTAGCCAGACTAACGAGAGGACACAGAGAGTGCGTCCAAATTAACAAAATCAGAAATGAAAAGGGAGACATAACTACAGATTCAGAGGAAATTCAAAAAATCATCAGATCTTACTATAAAAACCTATATTCAACAAAATTTGAAAATCTTCAGGAAATGGACAATTTCCTAGACAGATACCAAGTATCGAAGTTAAATCAGGAACAGATAAACCAGTTAAACAACCCCATAACTCCTAAGGAAATAGAAGCAGTCATTAAAGGTCTCCCAACCAAAAAGAGCCCAGGTCCAGACGGGTTTAGTGCAGAATTCTATCAAACCTTCATAGAAGACCTCATACCAATATTATCCAAACTATTCCACAAAATTGAAACAGATGGAGCCCTACCGAATTCCTTCTACGAAGCCACAATTACTCTTATACCTAAACCACACAAAGACACAACAAAGAAAGAGAACTTCAGACCAATTTCCCTTATGAATATCGACGCAAAAATACTCAATAAAATTCTGGCAAACCGAATTCAAGAGCACATCAAAACAATCATCCACCATGATCAAGTAGGCTTCATCCCAGGCATGCAGGGATGGTTTAATATACGGAAAACCATCAACGTGATCCATTATATAAACAAACTGAAAGAACAGAACCACATGATCATTTCATTAGATGCTGAGAAAGCATTTGACAAAATTCAACACCCCTTCATGATAAAAGTCCTGGAAAGAATAGGAATTCAAGGCTCATACCTAAACATAGTAAAAGCCATATACAGCAAACCAGTTGCTAACATTAAACTAAATGGAGAGAAACTTGAAGCAATCCCACTAAAATCAGGGACTAGACAAGGCTGCCCACTCTCTCCCTACTTATTCAATATAGTTCTTGAAGTTCTAGCCAGAGCAATCAGACAACAAAAGGAGATCAAAGGGATACAGATCGGAAAAGAAGAGGTCAAAATATCACTATTTGCAGATGACATGATAGTATATTTAAGTGATCCCAAAAGTTCCACCAGAGAACTACTAAAGCTGATAAACAACTTCAGCAAAGTGGCTGGGTATAAAATTAACTCAAATAAATCAGTTGCCTTCCTCTATACAAAAGAGAAACAAGCCGAGAAAGAAATTAGGGAAACGACACCCTTCATAATAGACCCAAATAATATAAAGTACCTCGGTGTGACTTTAACCAAGCAAGTAAAAGATCTGTACAATAAGAACTTCAAGACACTGAGGAAAGAAATTGAAGAAGACCTCAGAAGATGGAAAGATCTCCCATGCTCATGGATTGGCAGGATTAATATAGTAAAAATGGCCATTTTACCAAAAGCAATCTACAGATTCAATGCAATCCCCATCAAAATACCAATCCAATTCTTCAAAGAGTTAGACAGAACAATTTGCAAATTCATCTGGAATAACAAAAAACCCAGAATAGCTAAAGCTATCCTCAACAATAAAAGGACTTCAGGGGGAATCACTATCCCTGAACTCAAGCAGTATTACAGAGCAATAGTGATAAAAACTGCATGGTATTGGTACAGGGACAGACAGATAGACCAATGGAATAGAATTGAAGACGCAGAAATGAACCCACACACCTATGGTCACTTGATTTTTGACAAAGGAGCCAAAACCATCCAATGGAAAAAAGATAGCATTTTCAGCAAATGGTGCTGGTTCAACTGGAGGGCAACATGTAGAAGAATGCAGATCGATCCATGCTTATCACCCTGTACAAAGCTTAAGTCCAAGTGGATCAAGGACCTCCACATCAAACCAGACACATTCAAACTAATAGAAGAAAAACTAGGGAAACATCTGGAACACATGGGCACTGGAAAAAATTTCCTGAACAAAACACCAATGGCTTATGCTCTAAGATCAAGAATCGACAAATGGGATCTCATAAAACTGCAAAGCTTCTGTAAGGCAAAGGACACTGTGGTTAGGACAAAACGGCAACCAACAGATTGGGAAAAGATCTTTACCAATCCTACAACAGATAGAGGCCTTATATCCAAAATATACAAAGAACTCAAGAAGTTAGACCGCAGGGAAACAAATAACCCTATTAAAAAATGGGGTTCAGAGCTAAACAAAGAATTCACAGCTGAGGAATGCCGAATGGCTGAGAAACACCTAAAGAAATGTTCAACATCTTTAGTCATAAGGGAAATGCAAATCAAAACAACCCTGAGATTTCACCTCACACCAGTGCGATTGGCTAAGATCAAAAACTCAGGTGACAGCAGATGCTGGCGAGGATGTGGAGAAAGAGGAACACTCCTCCATTGTTGGTGGGATTGCAGACTGGTAAAACCATTCTGGAAATCAGTCTGGAGGTTCCTCAGAAAATTGGACATTGAACTGCCTGAGGATCCAGCTATACCTCTCTTGGGCATATACCCAAAAGATGCCTCAACATATAAAAGAGACACGTGCTCCACTATGTTCATCGCAGCCTTATTTATAATAGCCAGAAGCTGGAAAGAACCCAGATGCCCTTCAACAGAGGAATGGATACAGAAAATGTGGTACATCTACACAATGGAATATTACTCAGCTATCAAAAACAACGAGTTTATGAAATTCGTAGGCAAATGGTTGGAACTGGAAAATATCATCCTGAGTGAGCTAACCCAATCACAGAAAAACATACATGGCATGCACTCATTGATAAGTGGCTATTAGCCCAAATGCTTGAATTACCCTAGATCCCTAGAACAAACGAAACTCAAGACGGATGATCAAAATGTGAATGCTTCACTCCTTCTTTAAATGAGGAAAAAGAATACCCTTGGCTGGGAAGGGAGAGGCAAAGATTAAAACAGAGACTTAAGGAACACCCATTTAGAGCCTGCCCCACATGTGGCCCATACATATACAGCCACCCAATTAGACAAGATGGATGAAGCAAAGAAGTGCAGACTGAAAGGAGCTGGATGTAGATCGCTCCTGAGAGACACAGCCAGAATACAGCAAATACAGAGGCGAATGCCAGCAGCAAACCACTGAACTGAGAATAGGTCCCCTATTGAAGGAATCAGAGAAAGAACTGGAAGAGCTTGAAGGGGCTCGAGACCCCAAAAGTCCAACAATGCCAAGCAACCAGAGCTTCCAGGGACTAAGCCACTACCTAAAGACTATACATGGACTGACCCTGGACTCTGACCCCATAGGTAGCAATGAATATCCTAGTAAGAGCACCAGTGGAAGGGGAAGCCCTGGGTCCTGCTAAGACTGAACCCCCAGTGAACTAGTCTATGGGGGGAGGGCGGCAATGGGGGGAGGGTTGGGAGGGGAACACCCATAAGGAAGGGGAGGGGGGAGGGTGATGTTTGCCCGGAAACCGGGAAAGGGAATAACACTTGAAATGTATATAAGAAATACTCAAGTTAATAAAAAAAAAAAAAAAAAGACTCCAGGCAGAGAAGAGCACATCTTGGTAGAGAGCATGCTAGGAGGCAGCAGGCATGGTGGAAGGAGCAGGAAGCTGAGAGCTCACATCTCCAGTAGGTGATGCATGGAAAGCAAACTGGCAGTAGGGAGAAGCTTTATAATCTCTGGGGTCAACTGTGTGACATCCTCCCCCCAGCAAAGCTGCACCGTCTGAACCACCTCAAAAGAATCAAAATGAAAGCACATTGTGCTTCTAAGGGAGGATTTTCTTATAATGAAGAGAGTATAAATTTAATGCCTTATCATACCTTTTTTCTGATCAATATTTTAAATATTCTCAATGCATGCGCCCCTCAAGTCTTCATCTTGAATTTTCTACAGAATCTATTTAGGGTAATGTTATTAAGATTTCTTTCATTCATTTAAAAAAATGAAAAATGTTAAAGCAATGAATCTAAGTTGTGAAAATGCATAGGGAAAGCTCATACTTGTGGTCTCGACTCAAGGAAATGGATTTTCCTCTCTGGTCCAGTATTTTAGAAATACTATTGTAATGCCATTTTGTCGCAGATTGGCTCTGTGTTAAGTAACTCCCTGGAATTAACAAAATACCAGGGGCATGTTAATTTAAAAACAATGGTTTAACATTTTCAGATATTTAACTCCTTGGCCATTAGCTGCCTTTGGGGAGACAACACAAGCTGTCAGTATCCAGCACTCAATGATGCCTTTTATCTCATGTCCAGAAGCTGATGGTGAGGAGCAATAGACCACCGCCCTATGGTCAGCTGTAAAGGCATCTTTCCTCCCACTAGGTCCCATTTCTTAGAGGTCCAGATGAGGACCAGGCTTCCAATTTGTGGACATTTGGAAGACCACCCAAATGCCAATTACACTAGCTTCTAAATTTCTATGTCTCTGCAGAAAATTCACAAAGACCATGGGCATCGCAGAGATTCATGGTAGAGATGCTTTAAGGAACAAGGTAAAGAGTTTCTGAAAGACATTCTAGAAAGGCTGTTTAGAGCCAGAACTTTCATCTCTAATATGCGATACTAAGAAATTTATAGCCTTGTGCCCAAAATGGCGACCAATATATGGCATTTTTAAAAGCACTAGAAAACTAACCAAATTCAGTACATGACATATTCCTGGTTTCCCTGAGTATGTTTCACTGGATGATATGCTTTTGCTGTGGAATTTTAAGAAGCAAATAAGTTAACTTCCATTGTGAGCATGGAACAATTTACAATTGGAAAGACAAAAAGTTCTCAACATCTACAACACCTTTAAAAAATTCTGTAAGAAGAACCATTCCCAAGGGTCTCGAAAAATACTGAAATATTTTTTTTCTGTACTAGGATGTTCCAAGTTACTAAGGAACTGCTGGTGACTTCTTCCCTTGAGACACATTCTCAGAAAAATCCAGGGCCAGCTCCCTTTCAGAAGCATACACTTCTTTTTAATTGTCATTTCCTCTCCTCCATTTTTCCTTCTAAGACAACTGTTTTCATTACCTCGTTTTGGTGTAAAAAACTATCCTCGCTCGTGTTTATTCCCAAACATATCCCAACCTCTGATCCCTCTATGGTATGTTCTGGATATTTGTGGTACAAACTTGGGACTCCAAGGATTTTTTTCCTCTTCGTAGTCATAGCCTTGTGAATGGAAGTCTGCCAACCCCATTCATTCTGCACCTCTGAAGCATGGTGATTTTCTTAGTCATAATTGAATGAAGCCCCCATCCTTTGTCACTGTACTATAAATGGTCATACCTAAATGAATGAAGCACTCTGCAGAGTGTTAATTATATCACGTGGAAAATTTGCCTGTGCTGTGGACAAGTAGTTTGCTCTCAATCCATGCACTGGAGTGCTTAGCAGCAGTGAAACCACACGAAGATGTAAGGCTTTTAGAAGTAGCTAAGATTAAAAAAAAAATAACCAAAAGGGTAGAGACTTAATCTAGCAAGGTTTGATCATCTTATACGGAGTGGGGACCAGGGATGACTCCTTTATACTCGTGCACCGAGAAAAAGTCAAAAGGGGTTTCAGCAAAAAGGGGACACATTGTAGTTCAGGAGGAGACCCTCATCGACGTACAAACTTGAGGGGACTTGGACTCTGTGGTTGTGGACTAGATTTAGAGCAGCCTTGGATACTCACCACTGTGCACATCTATTTCCAGGGAGGTTTAACTAAGGAGAAAAGATGCATCCTAAATGATGGTGTAGCACTTGACAGTCAGGTCTAGCATGGATATAGAGGAAGAAAGAGTAAACCAGCTGAGTGTCAAGGGAGCATTCACTTCTCTGCACTCACTATCTGTGGGAACTGTGTAACCAGCTATCTCATGTCGCTACTAGATCTTCCCTTCCACCATCGACTATAATCTTAACTATAAATGAATTAAGACCTCCATCCCAGAGGCCCTTGGTCCTGTCAAGGCTCAATGCCCTGGTGTAGGGGAATGTCAGGGCGGGAAGGTAGGAGGGAATGGGTGGGTGAGTGAGGGAGCACCCTCATAGAAGCAGGGGGAGTGGGGATGGGATCGCTGGTTTTCCGGAAGGAAACTGGGAATGAGGATTAACATTTCAAATGTAAATAAAAATATCCAATAAAAGAAAACAATACCAAAAAAAAAAAGACCTCTATCCCTTTCGTCCTTAATTTGCTTCCCCTCCCCTTGGGTATTTTGTTAAAGCAATGAGAAAAGAAACCAATACAGACACATTTTCTGGAACTATGAGATAACACTTTCTTTTACAAAACTCTCCAACTCTGAGGTCTTTTATTCTATCACCCAAAACAGAGTAATATAATTTGATGCAATTTCAAAAATCACTAACACAATCTAGTGAACATCCGAACTTTTTTGTAGCCTAAAGACTGACTTTCTTTTTACCCTGTTATGATCAAACAATAACATCAAATCAGAGAGAAAACAGATGATCCAGTTATTTCAACACGAACGATTTTGTAAGTTGGCTGACAGAAGACAACAATATTAAAAATATTGATTCTTTTGCTTTTGTTTACTACAAAATAAACTTCCTGTACCAACTCGAATTCTAGTTATCTAACATGTGTACACTAAAGAGAAAACAGATACATAGCAAAGGCATTTACAGCTTTGTAGGAAAATCTCAACTATAACTGCATACTCAAGTTCAAGTAGACCTGGTAATGCAAGCCATCCTCCCCCATGATGCTGCTACTAGGTAGGAGGAAGGGGAGTTGGATGACAGCTGCTCATCTTGTAAAACATGCTGACACATACTGTCTTGTAACACTTATTCCTCAAGGCAGCATTGAGATGATGGGTTTGGTTTGGTGGGGAGGGGGGGGCGGTGTTGTTGTTTGTTTTTGTTTCTGGAATTAGCATCTTATGTAAGAACCTAAGAGTAAGTTGCACAAAGGCCAACAGAAGTAAATAATGATTTATGGAGAAAACTGGAAATAGTAAATGTCTATAGGTTGACAAAACAAAAACGGAAAGGCAAACAGAGCAACAGAAATAAACTCAGAGAGACACGATACCTGCAATCTCAGCACACAGAGATTGAGGGGACACCACGAGAATGAGGATAGCTTACTATATTTCATAGTGAACTTGTGAACTTTAAGTAAAATAAGTCAAAAGAGTAATTAATGAGTGATGGAAATGACCTTCATAGTACAAATATTTTCGCCAACTCTGACAGAAGGTTAATATTAAAAATATATTCAGAACACAAGAAACTGGACTTCAACAAACTAAATAATCCAATTAGAAAATAAGGTAATGATCTAAGCAGAAAATTATCAACAGAAAAATCACAAACGGCTGAGAAGCATGTAAAGTTCAACATCCATAGCCATCAGGGATATGAAAATGAAAATTACTTTGAGACCCCATCGTATACATGTCATACTAGCTGAGATCAAAAATACAAATGACAGTTTATGCTGGTGAGTTGATGAGACAAGGAGAACACTCCTCCACTCCTTGGGGCAGGGGAGGAGGGAGAAAATACTGAGAGAGATGTTGGGGAGCATTTCTGGGAATATGTGGAAACCTAGTGCAATGGAAACTCCATGATTCCGGGAGGGTCTCCCTAGCAAAGATTCCTGGTAAGGGAGGACACGGGGCCTGAACTGACCATCTTTTTATCACCAAGCAAGACCTCAAGTGGAGGAATTGAGAGACCAAACTAGCCACAAACCCTCAACCTACTTGTTTGTCCTGAATGCAGAGTATTCTAGGACCAGAGCCTAGCAGAGAGGCTACAAAAGTTCAGATGTTCACTAGCTTGTGTTAGTGGTTTTTGAAACTGTATCAAACTATATTACTCATCATGGAAGAGACCAGAGAGAATTCATGGAGCAACTGATGGGAGTAGATACAGAGTACCAGAGTCAAACATCAGCAGGAGGTCCAAGAGTCCTGCAAAGGATGGGGAGGAAGGATCAGGGGAATTCAAGTGTTAGAGACATACTAAGAGAACATGGTCCACAGAGTCAAATGACTGGGACTCATGGAAACACGTGAGGGAGCCTGTAGGAGTCGCACCTAGGTCCTTGGCATATATCTTACAGCTGAGCGGCTTTGAGTTCTTGTGGGAACCTTAACAGTGAGCAGTGGGAATGATTCTTTTGTCCACTTGTGGGACCCCTTTTCTCCTCCTGGGTTGCCTTATCCAACATTGATGAAATGGTGTGTACTGCTCTTGTTGTAACTCGTTGTGCCACGTTTGGTTCATGTCCCTGGGAGCCCTGCTCTTTTCTGAGGGAAGAAAGGTGGGGGTGGGGGGAGATGGGTCTGGAGGAGAGAGTGGAAGTGAAAGACACAGGGGATGAGAGGGAGGGGAAACTGTATTCAGGATGTAATATATGAGAGAATTATTTTTTAAAAAAAAGAAAGATGAAAACCATCACCATCAACAACAAAATATAAGCTTTTAAGAAGTACAGAAAATAAATTTTAATAATGTACTTTAAGTAAACAAATGGAGTTATGTTTTTAGAAAATGGGCACTAGTTGATAATTCTGTTATCTCTTATTATCTAGTTGATAATAAGAGATGAACTTATTCCGCAAGGTTCTTATATAGAACTTTTAAATTGTCTATGAACTCAAAATTGCGAAAGAAGAAAGTTAAGGACAAGCTATGATGTCATGAAGAAGGATGCCTGTCCACTCACAGTTCTCTTCGTGGAAAGCACCTGTGCTGGATGTTATACACTTCAGATTTTCATAGTGAAGGTTTGCTGGGTAGATTGTCCTGAGAATTGTTATGGCTGTGTCCTGCTTCTCACCACCTGGACTTGCCATCTCTTCTTGGCAAGGGCAAGACCGAGCAAAGACATGTTCTTTCAGATACGAGATGTCTCAGACATTTCAAAATCTAGGAACACCAATGTCTTACTGACCTCCTCTGAGCCCGGTAAAGCAATCTCCTTGCCACTTGAAGGTGAAGGGTGATGTTATCCATGCACTTTCAAGAGCGATCTCACCAAAGAATTCCAGCACACTTACCACATCTGATGATCAATCAGGCACTTCTTAAGAAACACAGGAATGAATTAGAATTCTTTTCAATTTAAATTTTTATTGCATAACTTTAAGTTGAGTCTATAGTGCTGGATCAGACATGGCTGTATAGGGGGCAGTGTGACTCACTTCCTGACCTTGAAGCATTGGCAAGCCGTTGATCCCCGCATGTTCTGATGTCTGCTGTTGGCCTGAAACCCATTTGCTGTCTCATCTATGTGTCGTACTTTCAATCTCCCTTCCTGGGCTACATACTTCTACCACTACTCAGAGCTAATCCCTCCAGAATAAATGGAACAGATGAGGTTCTCAGGAATGAGGAATGGAGGTGGTCATGAGGTTGTGAGAGACAAGGAACAAAACTTCTGCTTGGTCTTTATGACTATGGGAAAGAATCTAGACAATATAACCACAGAGGCCATAAAAGCCTGTATGGTCCCTTGTAGAATTTACTCATTTCAAGACTTAGGCTTGAACTTGAAACTATATGAGGAGATATATGTACCCTCTGGTCCAATCAAGAATAGAGAATTAAAGTGTTAAAGTGGCCTCAAGAAGATAAGACATGGGTAAGAAAAGATGGAATCTATCAAAATAAGCAAATGATAGATGGTTTATCTTATCTTATAGTAGAAAAAAATATATATATGTATATAATCTAAGAATAAATAGTATTGGAAGTAGAGTACACGAAGTTATAGGATTGCTAGAATAGGAAATAAATATGAGAGAGTTAAAAGGTGATGTGCAAGCATATAAAATGTTAGTGCTTTGTTCTCCTAGCTACTTGAAGGATTGGCAACAGTTCTTAGAGAGATATGGGAGAGAGCTAGCTGTTTGCTTACATAAATTTTAAAACTTTGTAAGAAATCTTTTTTTAAATTGGATATATTTCTTTATTTACGTTTCAAATGTTATTCCCATTCCCAGTTTCCTGTCCATAAGACCCCTATCCACTCCCCCATAAGGGTACCCCCTATCCACCCTCCTTACCACCACCACCCCCAACATTCCCCTGCACTGGGGGAGTCCAACCTTGGTAGGACCAAGGGCTTCCCCTTCCACTGGTGTCCAACAAGGCCATCCTCTGCTACATATCCAGTTAGAGCCCTGGGTCAGTCCATGTATAGTCTTTAGGTAGTAGAGCTTCTAGGGACAAAACCACCACCCAAAGAAATCATTTTAACCGTAATAGTATGACACCTTTCCGTTCTGACAATGAAAATAGTTGCTAAAGACTGCTGTCTGCTATACCGGGAAACCACTAGAGCTATACCCAGCTACCTGTGAAGAACAGGCTCTGTAAAAACTGTATGGAAATGTGCTTTTGCTTTGTGTTTAGTTTCTGTTTTAAGGAAGCAGGGGTTGGGATTACTGATCCCGGATTTATAAAACTGATGTAAATTTGAGGATTTCTAGGAGATGGTTAACCGTGGTCATAGCCTTGACGGTGTAGCTTTAGTAAATAAGAGACTGGGGTCAGTCTCTCAGAGCAGCTCGATCATGTGATGAGAGATCACATGAGCAGACAGCCTGCGTCCATGACTGACTCCATGTCACTATTGAATCAGCGCTGCTCCCATTCCCTGCTTTCTCAAGACCTTCCTCATGCTGAGGCTGGGAGGAAATGCTGAGGAAACATGAATGATTTATAAAATAAAAATATCCTAAATATTACTTCTAGGGAAGAAAAATATACTAAAAAATATTTGAGTTTCTTTTTTTTAAATATAATCTGACAAATGACTTAAGTAGCACTGAAACATTGTAAAAATGTGGTGGGACGTTTACTTCTTCCTACAATGAGCTCATTTCCAAAGATTCTTCAAAAAGAAAAGATAATGGCTGTAGCACATCCCTTTAGCCCCAAGCTCACCCTGGCCTTAATGCATAAACCATTCTACTCCAAACAGTAAAGACAAATTAGTCTACATTTGTGCTATATTTATAAATCTAAGTATATGGGTTAACCCGTGTAAGCACACTTTACTGTTAATGTCAGTTGTATGTCTTGACCTCCAAATACAAGAAAAATGTCAAAACCCTTAAAAGGCTTTTCTATCTCTGGGTCTCCACAGTATCTGCATCGATCCACATAAGACAATCCTTACGTATTAAAATTCTCCCATCATATCAGGTCTGCTTCCTGGAAGACTTCCCAAAAGAATGCTTTGATCTAAAAGTAATACTGTAGCTTTAAAAATTGAAGACTGAGGTGGGGGAAAAGTGATAAATATGGAGGCTTTGATGCCTCTGAGTGCTTTGGGATACCCTAAAACAGGGATGAGGGGCCAAGCCTTCAGTAAAAAAGATGTATGGGAGAATTTGGATGCAGGGTCCTCCCGAAGACTGCAGCCTTCTGATGCCGTTTTCCCACTGTGAGCCTAGAAACGTAAATATGCCTGAATTGTTCAGTAGGAAGATGAGGTAAAGTGTGATTTTTTCAGCCATTGTCAACCTTTTAGTAAATTTGAATTTAATACACCCATTTTGTTAAAGAATTCCTGCAAAGCAAGGGTTCAAAAAGCCCGCACGTTGAGCTTTAAGTTGGTCCAGAGGTTATATATACTACCATCAAACCTAGAAAGCTGTTTCATCTCTAGAACCATGAAGATAGGAAGAGAAAAAGCAAACTCCCCAAAGTTGTCCACTGACGTCAACCTGTGTGCCATGACATGTGCTCACCACCAACCCCATGTGCACACACACACACACACACACACACACACACACACAAATACACGTGTGCACTGTGCAAACAAATACACACTAATAATAAAGGTTTAATTCCTAATAAATTTCTGAAACTTTGAGGTAACTATAGATATCCAGAATCAAGAGAAAGTGAGCAAAGTTTGCTGCCTCATTTTTCTTTTTTAACCTTTATTATTATTATCATTTATTACTATTGTTGTTACTATTATTATCATTATTATTTAATCTTTTTTTACAGTCCAGTCTTAATCTCCCTCCTGGTCTGCCCTCTGATTGTTCGTCATCTCATACCTCATCCCCCTGTCTCCAAGGGGAGGTCTCCATAGGTCCACCCACACCCCACCAGACCTCCCCACTCTCTGGGACCCTTAAGTCTCTTGAGGGTTAGGTGCATCTTCTCTCACTGAGTTACCCAGGTCCCTCCCTCCCTTCCCACCCCTCCTATGATTGTTTTCTTCTTTCTCCCAAGTGGGATCGGCTGCCTCATTTTTCTGTAAGTGATTCTAGGAATATATAAATCGATCTTTTAATTTTAATTTATAGTGAGAATGGTACAAAAGGTTTCCAGTAAAGCAAGGTGTGCACACACTTTGGTGACAGAATACAGAGAAATCAATCTCAAACCAATCAGAAGATTGCTACCCTGATGGCAAGGTTCACCGTACCTGGAAGTTTGTTATGCAGACAAGACTGGGAGAAAAAATACCAGTGAGCCTACCCAGCACTGGACAAGACATACTATAATGCCAAGCTTCAAGGCCTGGTGTACACACTAACACAATAGCAGCATGACTGGTATGTACCACTCTCTGACTGGCCTTGAGACCTGTTCTGTAGAAGGAAATTTTATACTTGCTACCATAATTCTAGAGAAAAGATGACAGCTTAAAGTTGGAGGCTGCTGTTGTTTTTTGCTAAATGATGATGCTGTTAAATTTACTTCTAAATATTCTTATCTGTACCCATAGACCTAAGTAGCTCTCAATCTTGATCCAAGAAGCTTTTTCATTGTAGTGGACAACGACAGTCAATGGCAAGATGTAGAACTGGTCAAAGTACTGAGAATTACCAGGCAAACTCACAGCAGCTATGGCAACCTACCAAAGACCCGCACAGACGAAGCCAGCCATAATCCTGGAGCAGGTGGCATAGAAGATTGCCAAATTCTGCTCTTTGCTGGCTTTTCACTATTGACAGTGACCTGTTGTTGGGGAGAGAAAGTTATTCTTTCTTGACCTTATATCCACTAGTAGCTTTCCCACACACAAATGGATGCCTCCATACTCATGAACACATGGACAGCATAAAATGGTCTTAATAAAGCATCAAAAAATGAATAAAGCAAACTATGAAATTTCCAGGGGTCCACGTTGGAGAGGCTATGGAGGTATTGAAACATGTAAATCGGACAGATAGTGTCACATTTAATTGTATGCATGTAGGAAAGTCCCAAAAATTAAAAAAAAAAAAGAAAGTCAGGTATGGTGTCTCATTGCCATATCCTCTCACTCAGCAGGCAAGAAGGAAGGAGATCAAACACGGAGTTCAAGATCATGCTTGTCTTTACCATGAGTTGAGGACCAACCTGACTAAATAAAAATGTCTCATGAAACCTAAAGAATACTTTGGAAATGCAATCAATAAATTAGTTTGGCTCCATGAATTTGAAACTATCATCCAAACACCTATTATGTTCAGATCTACGTAGAAACATGTATTCCACACATGTAGGATTTCAATTAGAATTTGAAATCTACGAGTTGTTTTTAAGCGACTTCTTCTTATGCTATACTGTTGTCCTATCTACCATCTATCTATCATCTATCTATCTATCTATCTATCTATCTGTCTGTCTGTCTGTCTGTCTGTCTATCTATCCATCTATTTATCCATCCATCTATCTATCTATCTATCATCTATCTGTCTGTTTGTCTGTTTGCCTATCTATCTATCCATCTGTTTATCCATCTATCTATCTATCTATCTATCTATCTATCTATCTATCTATCTTCTATCTATCTATCTTCTACCTATCTCTTTCTCTTTCAGAAATTAGATAAAGGATGCTTCAAATTCTTATTTTGCAATTTATTAACTTCTAAGATGAATTGGTTAGTCTTTCTCGCTATCATACAGAAAAATAGAACCTGTGTTAGACCATGCCTTACTCAGGCTTGCTAGCAGGATTCCGTGATACTGCAGGAAGACAGTATAGCACAATGCTTCAGAACACAAGTCCTGTGCTATGGATTGCTTATATATGCTGTCCCTAGACTATATGGACAATCGGATTTGCTTGAGAACTTGGTTGAAATTAAAGTCTTAAACTAAACTCCAACTCGGGATGACCTCAGCCCTCAACTAGATTTTAGAATCATTGCTTTAGGTTTCTAGGGTTACTTGTTTCAGCAGCTTTGTACCCTTCAGAAAAGTTACTAAATTTTGGTGATCTATGTAAAGGTTTTGAGAGAAAGTGATAAATGTTCACTGCTACTAAGGTCCTTAGGACAGTATTAATTCTTATTAATCATATCAGTAAATATTAGCCAGTAGGATCACATTTTTTATTTTATTATTATAACATGTCATAGCAAAATGGAATCCCATAAGAACATTTGAGAAGTTATACTCAAAGTAAGGAAAAAGGGAATTGAAAGTCTATAGCTACTGATAAAAATTTGTGTATTTTATATAATAAACCCTGGAGAATTCTGCTTAATTCAATAAAAAAGTTGAATGGTAATGTTCATATAAATGCTAATCAGAGGAGGAACTCCAGGAGTCCACCACCAGAAAGTACAACAGACAACAAATGACCAGTTTTTAAATTCATTTTTAATTAAAATATAACTATACCATTTCCCCTTATCTTTCCTCCTTCCAAATCCCACATTGTCCCATCCCACCCCCTTTCACCGTACCTTTATTCCTGCCTCCCTTTCAAAGCAATCATTAGTTGTCTATAATTCTTTGTCTACGGGTTTGGACCCTGTGAGACTGCCCCCCTTTCACAATACCATGTCTACTGACATTTTCATTATTTGTGTCTTATTTTGACAGACAGTATTAAGAGACATCACACTTCTTGCTTCTCTGGTCTTTAGAATCATTTTTTTTTTATGAATTCTTCAACAACGTTCCAGGAGCACATGAGTTATATTGTAAATCTATCCACTGGGGCTGGGATCACCACTTGCCACCTCTGCACAGTCTTCAGTTTGGGTTTGTTATACTGGTCTCTTTGACCCGAGGAACTAAGAGTCTCACCGGTTAATAAGTGTTGGTAAGGTATTCAGCCCTGAAATCATATACAGAGGACAAAATGACCTCTTTGAGAATGATACATGGGAGAATATGGGAAGAGTAGAAGAAAGGACAAAGCTGAGGAGTTGGGGGAAAGAAAGTGGGGGATATAATAATATTTTAATGTAAAATATAATAAATATTTTTAAATAATTAATCAACAAATAAAAATCTTTATTCCAAGAATTCTAGCAGCCTTTTTGCCGTGCAGTCAGACCTGATGGCGGCAGGCACAGTCAATGTGAGATTGACACAGCATGATCCTTCCTGAGGTTTTAACATTCGAAAATTAGAAAAGACCACAGCCTTATAATGTCCTTGTCCTTTTAACGCTCACACACTTCACACTTGAGGACTCAGTACCACATGCCAGTGTGTGTGCTCACCTTTTATATCTCAGAGGCTGCGAAGGGTGAATGTGGCCTGACATTTAGTTCTTCAGCGGTGTGGTTTTTAAAGGTGACGGGGGGGTAGGAATATTTGTAGGAGCCAGAGGTTAGAGGACTTTGCTACTAGACGTGTCTCCTGATAACATGAAAAGCTATTCCCATAAAGCCTCAACAATGGGGCCTCCCAAATATGAGCTCTTAAAGAATGGCAGCAAGCATGACAAACAGCTTAGGGAGAAGGAAAACTATGGGCAATTAAGCAAGTCTGGTATTTGGAGAGGTAGTCCTCTCCTAGGGAAAGCACACCAACTGGTTGTTCACAGGCAAACTCTCGGCCCTTAATACATATATACAAGCAGCATTAAATGAGTTGAGCCTAATCTACAGATATATGAATGAATTATATATAAATTCATATATACACTCAATAGCAATTTATAGAGAAAGGGACCACAAATCTGAAGGAGAGCAGGGAGAAGCATATGGGAGGGTTTGAAGGGAGAAAGGGGGAGGAGGAAATGTAATTAAATTAAAATCTCCAAAAAAAAGCAAAATATTGACTGAGGGATGAGACCTACAGTTTTCTGTGGGTATGTAGATAAATATTTAGACTGGACTGTAGTTAGAGACTATGCTGGTTTGATGGAGTGGCAGTTGTAGGTTCTCCTCTAAGATATATGTCTTCACTAGCCATGGGTAGTTAACTAATGTTTCAAGGACCACACATGGCTTCTCTCTTATTGAATGGGCCTTAAGTCCTATTAGAGAGTTACGGTGTGTGTGTGTGTGTGTGTGTGTGTGTGTGTGTGTGTGTGTGTGTGTTTGTGTGCATTTCTGTTATATGTGTGTGTATTTGTGTGCATTTGTAAGTATGTGTGTATGTGTGTGTGTTTGTGTGCATTTCTGTGTGTGTGTGTATTTGTGTGCATTTGTAAGTATGTGTGTGTATGTGTGTGTGCATTTCTGTTATATGTGTGTGTATTTGTGTGCATTTGTAAGTATGTGTGTGTATGTGTGTGTGTTTGTGTGCATTTCTGTGTGTGTATTTGTGTGCATTTGTAAGTATGTGTGCGTATGTGTGCATTTCTGTTATATGTGTGTGTATTTGTGTGCATTTGTAAGTATGTGTGTGTATGTGTGTGTGTTTGTGTGCATTTCTGTGTGTATGTGTGTGTATTTGTGTGCATTTGTGTGTATGTGTGTGAATACATATATATTTGAATTTGAGAGAGAGCAAGAAAGTGTACATGAGAGAATTTGGGGGGTAAGAGGAAGGGGAAATATTAATAATATTATAACTTAAAAAAAACAAAAACAAAAATTATCAAAGACTGAGGGAATGACCAAACAACACCCAGCCCAAGCAGAGACCAACTCATGGGCAAGCACCAACCACTGACACTATTAATAATTCTCTCTTATGCTTGTGGTCAGGAGCCTGGCATGGCTGTCCTCTGAGAGGCTGCGTCCAGTCGCTGACTCAGACAGATGCAGAGACCCATATCCAAAATGTGGATCTCGCTTGGGGACTCTTAGGAAGAGTTGGTTCTTACATCATTTCTACCATTGTGCCATGATGTTCCCTGAGGAGAAAGCAACATAAGGCACCTCATTTGTGTGAAGATGACGACTCTTAGACATTACGTATGAACATTCATCACCTTTGTCAACAAGTAGCTTAGGCTTTGTTACTTGGAAGCAAAACAGGTACAATTCACATCATTTCTACCACTCATTAACCTGTCAGTGCCAAATGGAAGGGCGTTTACCATTAAGAGTGTGGCTTACATCACTTAGTAGCTTCTAGATGCACTGAACAATTAAGCAAAGTAGATATTTAAATGTGATAGCAGGTATCTATGAATGGAGGCCAAAATTCAAGCACAAAAATATCACCTAGATCATGTAATAAGTTCTATAGGAACCTACATGTGTTTCTTCATTCTGGTATGACCAATATGTATTTTGTTTTAAAAATATATAGAAATCAAAATAGAGGTGAATTCCAGTCAGAATATCCAGAAATATATAATAAGTCAATTTTTCATCTTTGTATTTAAAATGACGTTTTTATGTGTCACTGTCTTCAAGTCTTACTTTCTTACAGGAAAGTACTATTAAGAGTTTTTTTTTTTAAACGGTTTCCCTAAACTTATTCTTAAAGGATGCAAATCACTTCATGGCACCTAGGTCTAAAAAACTCAAAACAACAGATTATCTAAACATAAACTCTTCGGAAACCAAATACAAGACCTAATTTCAAAACATCCTATAACATAACTGAGGCAGTAATTACCTGACTTCAAGATGAACGGTTGGAGGTATTCATTTTTCCAGCGAATCACATAATTTTTACCTAAGAAAATAATCCCTTTGCATTTCCAACAACAGTTTTGATGGATAGGAACAAGAAGCATTTGCGCTATAATTTTTCAGTGCTTTATAATAAAGTGAATGTTTTTTCTAAATGTCATAGTTTAAATTTCATGGGGCGTGAAATCTCCTTTGAAATAAAGTTTAAAGCCTTTTTCAAATAAGGAGGCTAATCTTACAGTCAAAAACACTTCATATTCCCAGGCATTATTAACCTTCGAGTACTGCTTGCAAAAAAAATGATAATACTTTCTGACACGTTAAGATTAAATTTGTCTTTACGTAATTATGTGAAGGATATATTTAAAATGATGAGATTGCAGGAGAGGTCTGAACAATAGTAAAATTCCCATTTACTAATAATAAATGTGGTCACTTATCATTTGGATAGTAATGTTAATACATTTGTGTAGCTCTCTCTTAAAGAAAACTGTAGATTGACCATTAAGCTTACTGTCAAAATGTTAATATTGGACAATCACCTGAAAAGAGATGACACTAAATCCCTTCTTCCTTCAAATGTGAAGAGTCGCATAGTTGTAATTGATCTCATTAGTAAAATATAAAATCCTGTTCACATAATCAGTTTTATTTTGGTACATCTCAGAATTTTTCAAAAAATGCAATATTCATACTCTGAATAGCTGATTTTATTACTTTGTTTTCCATTACAAATAAATGTGCATGATGTGTTTGCACGAAGATTACATGGTGATTGTCCAATTTCCTAAGTACAAAAATCACTTCTAATACAAAATACAACAATGGAATGATGCTTCTGTCTGACTTGAGTATTTGAAATCACCATGACAATACAAATTAGTACGAATCTTTTCCATTTTTAATACCCTGCGATGGGACTAAAAGCAATTTTCATTTCCGTGATCCTAGGGTTTTAAAATATGAACATAGATAAGGTAGACATTTAGAAAATCATGAACTCTAACTCACCAACTTTACATTCTCCCGCAAGCCACAAAACTCAGACTCTTGTGAGTTAGTGAGAACTTTACATTGAAGACTTCCATCTCAACAATACAAGCCAACTACAGATCCCAGGGGCTAAACCACCAACCAAAGAGTACACATGGAGCGACCCATGGCTCCAGCTGCATATGTAGCAGAGGATGGTCTTGTTGGGCACCAATGGGCGGAGAAGCTCTTGGTCCTGCCAAGGCTGGATCTCCCGGAGTAGGGAAATGCCAGGGCAGAGAGGCAGGAAGGGGTGGGTGGACAGGTGGGGGAACACCCTCATAGAATAAGGGGGAGAAGGGATGGAATAGGGGGGTTATGGACTGGAAACAGGGAAAGGGGAGAACCTTTGAAATGTAAATAAAAAATATCCAATTTAATGAAAAAAAAAGTCACATAAAAAAGGCTTACAGGTTGCAGAAGACTAGAAGACCTTTCTCACCTGGACTTTATGTAATGAACTCGAGAAGGCCTGAAAAATTAAAATGCGACAGGCAGGTATTGTATAAATGTCTAGTAAATGCTATATGGCTCTTGAAAATATTTTTTTTTCTCAACTCCAAATGTTCTTCTTGTAGCCTGGTAATTACCACCTCTTCTGGGGCTTTGGCCCCACCTGGTGGTTGGTTACGAGAATGGTCGAGTGTCTACTTCATGGTTGCATGCATGTGGGCGTGACTCCAGTTCCTTTAAGCATGGCTTCTCTTGTTTGACATGTATAGGGTAAACGCCATTATTTAGTTTGTTTTAAGGAAATAACCCCTTGTTTTACCCAGAAACACAATCCTTGTTTGTGTTTATGATGCCACCTTGCCCAAAACAGTCTCTTTCTTGGCTTCGCAAACTCCCCAAACAAAATGGATACGTTGATGAAGCCAGAAAGCACATTAGTGCTACTAACGAGATGGATCATGAAGAAACACATAGGATGTCCTTTAGTCTGCCTAAGAAAAACTCTCCTCCCGTGCAATTATCTTTTCGTTTTATTACAGTTTAATAAAGTGTGTGTTGCTGTGTATGTGCACACATATGTGCGAGCTACTAAATGCATATGAATATTAGGGGACAACTTGAACAAGTTACTTCTCTCCTTACAGTGAGTCCAGGGAATCAACAATAGATTCTCAGACTTAGTGGTGAACCCATTTACCCATGAAACTGTGACATGCTCCCAACCCCAGCCTGTAGAAAAGTTCCTGGCTGCCATATTAATCAGTAGTTAGGAGTAAAATTATGATTCAAATGTGTTCTTTTTTTCTGTATTTCTCTGCAATTCAAGTTTTATGTCTGTTAAAGGAAATTTTATGCACTATATGTGTGAAACTAATTATTTTCATAATATTCAATGCATAACTTTTAGTTAAAAAATGGTCTCCAAATTCCAGGAAACCCACTTAAATGTTTAAATTAAATACTTTGTTAAAATTTGGTCTTTATTCTTGGTTTGATTTACCTCTTAGAATATTTTGTTTACTGCCCTGAGCAAACCATAACAAAATACCTACACTGATGTGTTTTTCCCAATGATACAATTGAAAATTTTTAATGTTATTGATGTGTGTGTTGAAAACATGGTTTATTAATGAGGAATTTAGTGAAAGGACACCTTTGTTCAGGCCAGATTAGATCCAAGACTTGGGGGGGGGTGTGCTCTAATGTAATTACATACAGTAGGCAACTTCACAGGATGATGCTAGCTTTTGAATCATTTAAAATACAATGTGAACAGCCAAATCTTTCTATTCATTTACAAAACTTCTTGCATTTCTTCACCCAAGTTTAAGTATCTTAAATTTTGCATTTAAAAAAGCGTCCTAGTCATTATCATGTAACTCAGAAATTGTGTGTGATTGCTCAAATAACAAGATAGTGTGGCAAGAAAAAAATCCCAATGAAATTTTCAGAATGGAGGAAAATGTTTTACTAGTAATAGGCCCAAGGAATTGTGCCACATGTTTTCCACTAGAATGAGTCCTGAACCACCTAGGGAGGGCGAAATGCTCATGTCTTGGGGGTTTGTTCAGAAGTATGCAGATCTTAAGTTTGCTTTATCTATGCTATTTCATTAAATTTATTTCTAAGTCAGTCCTTCTGAACGACTTGAACCCATCCTTACACCTTTTAAAAAAATCTATCATCTAACTCCATAAAGATAATAAAATGGCATTTTAAATTTTTAATATGAATGTGAATGCGAGCTGTGGTAAGAGTTACCTTCAATTTCTAGACTGAAGTCGATTCTACTCGTATATATTACCTTAGAATACTGGCTGTATATTATCCAAAAACCTCCCAATACAAAGGAGTGAGCATAAAGGATCATAACTATTACTTCTTTTAAATTATAAACACACACACAGACACACACTTGAAATATCCTAGAATCTTACTATGTGTTGGGTAGAGTAACAAAATAAAGCTAGTTTTGCAGAGAAAGTCACCACTGTCGAGCAATATCATCCAGAATGTAGTTTTAACTCCTCATGTCTCCTTTAATGACATTGTTACTAGATAGAAAGCAGTGTAGCAGTAAAAGGTGTGAGTCACCGGGTGCTATTTAGCACCATTGAAATATACAACACAACATTTGTATTTGAAAGGCATTTGAGAGTGTATCACAGAAACACTGAGGTTCGTTTTAAATAAAGATGAGCTGACTTTAAGGTCTGCAGTGTTTCTATGAGTCAGATGGATCTGAGTAAGCTCTACAATCACTCAGTTACTTCAGAGAATGCACAGACGGGTCGCACTGGTGCCCTTCTGAAGGACACCCCTGAGACATGCCCTACGGTGAAAGGCTTCCACACATATTTAATACATACGCTTTCTGTATTTAACAATTTTTAAAGGGAGATGTGTCCCTGGGGTGTAAGGACTGTGAGTCAGACCTTACAAGAATGAAGTCTTCCAGGTGGACTGGCTTTCTGTTCCACAGCGTGGTTCCTGAAAGGCCAGAACGGTAATTTTTGAGGAGCACTGCCCACCAGTGCCTGCTAAGCCTACTATTAAGTTCTCCTATCACCCTAAACCTGGGTTTAATGCTGGAATATCTCCAGGAGAGTGGATTGGGTTCATCGATGCCAGTCGGCTATGTCTGCAGTCTCTTCGATTGTTCATCAGTACAGAGATGGTGATTGTATTATATCTTTATTACATTCTTTAATGTGCGGTAAAACTGAAAGAAAATAGAAACTGTTAATGGGGGCCTCTTAGGAAGCAGCTGGGCATCTGCAACACATTGTCTTTTCAGAAGAGAGAGATATTCAAGTAATGCTCAAGTTTCTCGAGCCTGTAAATAGTGCAAAAACCAAAAGGGGTGTCGAGAACACATCCTAAAATCTTCTGCTTAATATTATGTCTATTTTAGGATCCTAAAAATATGCATACTAATTAATAGAACCAACTGACAGACCTGCAAGGGACTTAAAAGCCCTGACAGCCAAATGTGATTGGGACCTCATTAAGACTGAGATTATGCATTGATGAGCATGAGAAATGTTCTCATTCGCAGGGGCAGGCAATTTCGTTCCTACAGGAAGTTACCTACATGGCTAAGGAATTAACTGGGGTAACATCTCTTTCCACAAAGCAATTACCTGTTATGTTTTGACGTGGATGACACTTGTTAATGGCAAAGTTTTAAGGTGTTACAAATAAATGCATAAGTCACTGTCAAACGCTCTCGATTACATAATGTGGGGTATTTTTATACCAGCCTAACTGTCATCCAAGAAGTTCCTAACAAGCTACACGGCTGCAAGTGTTACATAAACGCCTGTAGTCGGGGGTATTTCCGTGTAGAAGCAACAGCACACTTGTCAATCCACAGAGGGCTAAGGGCTGAATAAAATGGTGAGAATATTAAAGAAGAAGCAGCAGGCAAGCGCATGTTCATTGATAAGGTGAAATTGTAATAGAAGAAAACTATGTCTAGTCCCTCACATATCACACTATGGTTACTAAGACGGATACAGTGGAGTTATGTCTCTATATTAGCTTAGAATGTCAATGTGTCTGACCAGAAAATAACATAGATCATGCAAGGAAAAAAATATTTCAAATGTACTATCATTATGAACATAGTAGGACTCATTTTCTGATACACTTTAATATGTTGGGCATTTTCAAAACACGTACAGCTTGTTATAGAGGACATGACTGTAGAAATAAGCCACTAGCATCCAAATGTAAAAGGCACAGCGATATGCGGTCTGTTCTCTCAGCTCCATTCTTGCACACGTGTTGCACACATTGCACACATGACTTGAAAATGGGGGGGTCCGAGATCCAATTTTCCATCCTTTCTTTTCACAGAGGGCTTAGTGAATAGACTGTGCACACTTCTCCTTTCTAAACCGACTCACTATGAACTTTGCCAAAAATTTGTGGCAGTGCAATTTGTAGGAACAAGCAGTCTAGTTGTGATCCCACTGTTCACATAGAATTGATTTTTCTCCTTCCATTTGGAGTTAAGACAATGCAGGGATTGAAACATTGCTATGGGTGATCAGATTCTGGGTTTACACCCTTGTCGGTCCTCATATCTTCCGAGGAGCTGTTTCCACAATCCTAAGAGAGGCTGAAATCCCTAGATGGATAGAGAGTCAGCACTGATCAGTCAGAGACAGAAGATGGATGGGACAAGGCAAACATAAAAGTGAAGAAGGAATAGGAAGAAATAAAGGCAGAAGGTAGAAATCTACAGGGAAAGAGAGAGAGAGAGAAAGAGGTAGAGAAAAGGGCACTTTGCACAGTGTGGAACATTTCTCTGTGAGCTGCTAGCGGAAAAAAAAAAAAAGAAAAGCGTTTCAAGATTTGCCACAGTGTTCAGATGGAGTCCGCATTGCTGGGAGAAAGCCCCCCAAAAATGCTTCTGCTGCAGAATTCTACAGCAAAACAAATAACGGCGACCACCATCTGCGTTCACACTGTGGATAAGGTCCTGGAGGCAGTATCCAGGCACATCTTCAGCTTTCCAAACTCAGAAATAAAACTATAATGTAGTAATTTATACTCGCTTCCCAGACAGAGACCCAGAGGACCCCATCATTTAAGTGAGTTGCCAGAAGCAACTGTAGTCTTAAGTGTACACATCCAAGATGCCCAATTTCTCTACTGCATCCCTCTGATATATTTATAAGCATTATTCTGCATCCAAAGTTATTTTGATACAATAATGTAGCAGTTACCGCTTCCTTTAGACATGGGTCCCCTGAGAAGAATGCTTCTGATTAATATCTACACTCTAATCTGCATAGTATCTATCATAGCCTGCACTTTGGGAGAACTGCTTTTCTTCCCCTCACATCACAGTGCTCTGACAGAGCAGAGGCATCATGCGCTTGTTGCAAAACACAACACCCAGTATTCCTGAACCAGTACATTTACCTTGTGTCTCTCTTATCCCCTTTCTCTAAGTTCGGCTAATTGAAAAATATGAGGGACACAGAAAGTCTGATAATAGAAAACCAAATTCTGAGAATGTCACACCAAATCAAATAGAGATGTGACATTAACCTTACAGAAAGGAAATTATGACAGGGGTTGAGTAACAGGATTTTCTGGGAGCTGCCAGGGTGTAGATATTTCAGCCATGACTGCCTGGACATTGCTTTAAAGGTTATGAGCATACAGAGGTCTTTACAGAATCAGCAGAAACCATTATAAGGATAGCCTTGGACCAAAGGACATAAGAACTTTACAGAGGGGCCCAAGGAATTTGGTCTCTGCACACATCAACTACATTGGCCAGTAGTTCCTCTTACTAAAAGTACAAGGTGCTTAATATGGTTTCTATGAGTCCCCTTGGAATCCTTCTTGTGCCCTGTATTTTAAATCACATCCTGATCTCCATGGCAGAACCAGGAGATGGCATTCTGAAAAATAAAAACAAAAACTATACCCATTGATCCTCGAGGAGAAAGGAACTGGAGAAGGCTTTAATGGCCCTTTCCATGCATTGTGATCTGCAGTTTCAATGGATTGTCAGGTAAAGATCTAGCTGATACTTCTCACCAGCTAACACTATTCTGGTCTCTATGTCGGCCAGCCAGGCTCCTGTTTGATGATCACGTCTCAAAGAACAACGCACATTGAACAAGTTGAGGAAGCTCATATTTTTCTTCTAGCAGATACTAATTTCAGTCTCAGATCACCCCAAAATCTCTCACCTGAAAAATCTCTCACAGCATGGCCTCCTCTGGTCCAGCCAGAGTAACCCCCAAAGGCAACAGCCTCCTGATACTTTTCTAATAGAGAAGCTGTTAGAAGTGCTATTGATAATGTAGCAAAAATATCCAATGTTATATATTCTAAACGTCTGTGAGTTAAACATGGAGAACAAGGCCTTTATGCACTAGAAAAGAAAAAGATACAGGCTGTCAAGAACACAGGCGTCTCCAATCTCAAATCCTTAGCTAAGGCAAATCATGCTTGTCTTTACTTAATCCTTTGTGTTTACTATTGTTTCACGTATGTGCATATGATGGAAGGCACACATTGAATGGTGTGTGAGTGTGTGTGTGTGTGTGTGTGTGTGTGTGTGTAGGTTACAGGATAACTCTATGAAATCAATCATTTTCTTCTAACTTTATGTTGGTTCACAAGGATTGAATTGCACAGCAAGCATCCTTTACCTGCTGACTCATCTCATTCCCTCGAGTATATTCTTCTTAAAGTTTCAGCATATTAGCTGATTAGAGTTACTTCATTTATAATTGCTATAGTGGTTTTAATCTTAAAGAAATTACATTGCCATATGTAAGTAAACTCCTGGCCCAGAAAAAAAATATATATATATATACAGATTTTAAATGATTTTCAAGTCATATAGTTGTTGGTGTTGGAGGTACACATCGTAGTCTCAGCACTCAGGAGAGAGAGGCAAATGACCTGTGTAAGCCTGACATTCTCCTGTTCTGCATTGCACCCCACGCTTCAAGCGAGCCAGGGCTCTACAGTAAGAACCGTTCTAAAAAGCAATCCATTCAGTTGGATAAAGTACTGAGTACAGATGAATCATCGTAGAACATAAATAAAGGTGCACACATCGATTGAATGACTATTGAATTTTTAATTCTGAAATAAATAATTTATATCATCTGTTACAACCGATGTACAAAGGAAAAGAGGGTGGGAGAACGAATAGTCAAATCATACCACGAAAACAGAACACTTAACTGAACTGTGATTGAAATTGCTGGGAGAAAGCATCCAATGTCAATCTTAATTTCTGATTGAGAGATACGTCCCCGCTGCCCTGGAGCTCAGGTTGGGAAATAGGAAACAGCGGTGCTGCTTTCCTCCAGATTATGGGTCATCCTCTGGGTGAACATACAGACGCTACCTGTTTAGAGCACAGCAGTGTTCAGCGGGACTCTGCTCCTTACATTCTTCTCACATCCTTCTTTGGCCCGTAAGCTTATGAGGTCATTTTTGGCTGGATCTGCACATTGACTTTGACAAGTTATATCATCATGAAAAGACCAGAAATACACATTTCATTTAAGAGACATGGACTCCTGACTGCCTTTGCTTGACCTCTCCACCCACCCTGTTGTTTACATTCAGCGGCTATGCGGGAGGCAAATGCAAAGATGGGAAAGGGGAGAGTTGAAAGGCCAATGACAAGAAGGCTGGGTGCTCTTTCCAGAGAAGCAGTTTGCACAAAGGAGTAGATACGGAGTTTAAAATGTGAGAAAGTAAGAAATACGGGACATTAATGGTTCTGCAAGTTGCAACCCAGAAGTAGGCTTCTTATTTCAACTCTATTTTAAAAGATTTATTTTATTATTTATTTTTTGTATGTAAGTGTGTGTGTGCGTGCGTGCGCGCGCGTGCGCAGAGAAAGTGTCACAGCCCTTAGAATAAACATGAAGGTATTTGTGAGTTGATCAATATGATGCTGGGATCCAAACCCCAGACCTCAGAAGACTTCAACAAGAACTGTTAACCTCTGAGCCTTTTCTCAGTCACAACTGGGTAATTTTCCTTAAAGACAGTCTATATACTAAAGATAAAGGGTTTGGGGGCTCTAGGCTAAGTAACTACTGTGCAATGTAATTCTACTGCCTTCTGTAAGGTGAACTGTCCATTGCTGAAATAAATTTGACAAATCTCTTTGACATACTAGAATTTATATTTATGAGCATTTCCTCCTCCTCCCAAAAAAATCTAACGATGCCATATTTCTATTATGTTTTGTATTGTCTTTTTTGGAAAAGAAAAAAGAAATCTGGTTCATTTTGATTACCTGGTATAATCGCTCAATTTATATTATTTGGTTAATATAATCTATTACACTGTGGTATGAAAAAGGATTTAAAACCACGTACAACCCTACCCTGAATTTGAACTATAATTGGAGAAAATGCCAATGTAGAAATTGCTATTAAAAAAAAACAGTTCAAATGAGTTTGTCATTCAGATAATACTTTTCTTTGTTGAGAGCTCTATTGTAGAAATTATAGAGAAATTGAGTTATCATTATGAATGAGGGTTGGTGAAGGAAATAGCTATGCCTACTTTATTGTCATTAACTCCTTCTCTCCGGATGCTTATACTAGATTATTATGATTCTGAGGAGCAATCCTGTGCAAGAAGAAATCATATGATTTTCAACAGTTTCTTTCTAGACAAATAAAAATTATCAATCACTGGTTAAAATTATACTTAACCTCAAATATAGAGGGTTCTAAGTCAAGATAAAATGTTTGTCTCAATTTCATCAGGAAATGTTAATGAAATTATGTACATCTAAATGGAACAAGCAGCAAATAATTTCTGCAAACTTCTTAGATATAGATGAACACGTGTGAGAGAGAGGGTAAGCATCTAGCATTCCATAGCCCGCAAAAATGAATTAAGAAGTCCAAAGTAGAGAACTGCTTTTGTAGACTGAGACTTTTAGAAAAGAGCCAAGACTTCTTAGGAAAAGGTCTTCGAGGTTGGGTAGCATTAAGAGCTTCTATCCAGAGTTGGGATTCCCAGAGTGATTTCTGAAGTGCAGAGGCCCACATACATTTGATCCAGTGCAGTGGAAGCTTTAGGATTCTTCCTGAGGAGCTCATCTTCATGACTTTTTACGATATCCACAGAGTGACCAGTAGATGTTAAGTTCTTTGGAGTACTATATAGGTACATCTTCACTTTAAGTCTCTTTGAACAGTCTAACGTGTCCTTCAAAGATTAGGTAAGAATGTCTTCTTGTTTATTTCATAGGATACCTTTACAACACATTTTTATATTCGCATCTATATGTCAAGTGGTCTAAGGGAATCTTTTAAATGTCTTCAAGGAGTCAAGTTAAAAGAAGACTTTTAATCTGGTACTTGAAGTTCACAGCTGCTCTGGGTCTTTCAGCACCATGGAGAGGAGTGCAGGTAACCCAAAAAGTAGAAGAAATAGACCCTGGACGGTGACAGGAACCATACACACACACACACACACACACACACACACACACACACACACACACACACACACACTTGTGTGCACACACACACACTTGTGCACACACACACATACACACTTGTGCACACACACACACAAATTTGTGCATACTACTCTCTTTTTAGTGACCACAAATACTTCCTTGTCACTAATACTATTACACCAAAATATAATCAAGAGGAAGTCAAATAAACACAAGGGAAGCCTCATGATGTAAACAAAATCTACTGATGGCCAGGATGTAGAGTCTAACATCTTTTGTTTGATTATATCACAGGCTTAATTCCACGGTGACATAACATTTCATAGTTCTTGTATTTTTCTGTGATGTATAATTCCTGCTCTCCCACACATCTTTTTTTTTTAATCTGAACAGCAGGGAAGACCTCTAAACAGATTCAATTGACAGAAGTGTAATCAAAGTGCTCCACTGATTATCACCAAAGACCTGAGATGCGATATGGGCAAATAAAGTCCCACCGGCCAAATCCACAGCCGGTGCTTACTACTATACATAAAACGGTATTGGATCAGAGTACTGCCTGTCAATTACATACTTCCGCACTGCTGTTAAGCTGCTGAGGCTCCGCTGACTTGATGTGACAGATACTACTGGGTTTCAGAGCCCTAAATAGTTTCTTCCTTCCCCCTATTAGAAAAGGGCTGCCATCTGCCTTCTTGGGGCTGTGGATATTTACAAGGTTCTGATTTAGACAGGAGTCCAATAAAGATAAGTGGCAGACCTTCTCCTTGCACATTGAAAATATAAAAGCAAAGAGAACAAGCATTTGTAAATGAAAGGATTAGCCTCCTTCCTCTCCTCCTCCTCCTAGACTGACACCAAGCATAATAACGGCCCTTGGGGAAGAGTGTAATTGACTCCTTAAGACAATAATTACTTCAAAGGTTCATTTTGGAAAATAAGGATACAGCCATAAAGACATATAAACTTCCTTCCCAGTTCTCAGAAGGTTCAAAAGTGCCCACCCAATTACAGAAAGAACTAAACCCCACTCTGCATAATGAGATGAATGACTGACTCTCGAACACTGGGAGCAGTTTAGAAAGTATTTATTTCTCTCCTTTGATGTATAGGCAGACTACAATCTATGTTAAGTACTTTGACTTTTCTGGGTTTTATTGTTTGCTTGATTGATTGTTTTGAAATAGGGTCTTACTCTGTCATCTGTTCTGACCTAGAACATACTATGTAGGGCAGAGAAGTCCAAAGCTCACAACAGTCCCCCACCTCAAACTCCAGAATGCTGGGGGTATGAGCATGAGTCATGACAACCACTGCTAATTAGCTGTGTTCTTGGCATATGAATTTAAATGCGTCCAGCAATTTGGTTCTTTACTCCATGAAAGAGTAAAAGATGAAATAGACAGACTGGCAAGTTATAAAAGTGATCAAAACCAGACTTGCAGTTGAAGTGTATGTCTGGACCCCTTCACATCACACACAAGTTGGATCCAGGACCTCAGAATGGGAAGGACGGAGTCTGCATAGAGGTCATACCTATGGTTTCATAACTGATTTTTTGGGGAAAGAAGATAAAATCATATTTCATGCACAGCTCTGTCTCTTTTCTTTGTTCTTGGGGAATAAACTGTGGAAGGCATAAATAGAACAAAAAGATTGCTAGGTTTCACACTCTGTTTTCTGCTGCTATCACAGAATACCACACACTGAGCACATTATCCACAATAGAAATTCATTTGGCTCATGGTTCCGGAGGCTGGCAGGTCTAAGATCAAAGAGATGCATCTGGTATGTGTCTTTGTGCTATGTAATAACATGCCAGAAGGCCCCGCAAGCAAGCAGGTGCTAGACAAGAAAATCAAGCTAGAGGCATTTGTGTCAGCAGGAGCTCACAATGTGAGCCTTCCCAATATGACCCTCCTTATAGATCCACCTCTTAATAATGATGGAGGAGAATAAGACTGAGGGTGAAATGTAGATAGATGGTTTGGATAAAGGCTGTAAATTAGCATACGAGGAACTTTCCTGGCAAATAGAAAGACCAAACCCTTGGTCCAATCAAGTGAGAAATGTCTGGAGTCTCAGGGTGGAGCTGAGAGATACCGGAGTGTCTGAAAGAAACCCATGGCTCATAACACTTGCACAGTACACATTACCAAGGGAGGACTCAAGATGCCAAGGAAGCATGCCATGAGCTCCATGAACTTGAGGAAGCCCGCACTGTGCAGCTGAACCCAGACACCATCACCCTGTGACCTACAAAACCCCCATAAGAGGCGCATCATTTGTCATGTGTGCCTCTCCGCTTTCCCACTGCTCTGTTTTCCTCCGTTGAAAATGTAACCATTTATTGTTGAGAGTAGTTTTTGCTATCCTGGGTCTTTTGTTATTCCAAGTGAATTTGAGAATTGCTCTTTCTAACTCTATGAAGAATTGAGTAGGAATTTTGATGGGGATTGCATTGAATCTGTAGACTGCTTTCAGCAAGATGACCATTTTTACTATATTAATCCTGTCAATCGATGAGCATGGGAGGTCTTTCCATCTTCTGAGATCTTCTTCAATTTCTTTCTTCAGAGGCCTGAAGTTCTTGTCATCAGATCTTTCACTTTTTTGGTTAGAGTCACCCCAAGATGTTTTATATTATTTGTGACTGTTGCGAAAAGTGTCATTTCCCTAATTTCTTTCTCAAAGAGCTTGGAATACCCATGAAACAACTCACGGACCACATGAAGCTCAAGAGGAGGGTAGACCAAAGAGTGGATGTGTCAGTCCTACTTAGAAAGGGAAACAATGATCAAAAGAAGTAGAGGGTGGGAGGGACTTGGAAGGAAGGGGGTAGATGGAGGGGGAAAGAGGAACAGAATCAGATATGGCAGGAGATGGAGATGTACAGAGGGTCAGGAAATTAAACAGAAGTGTGTAGCAACAGGGGATGGCGAACTGGGGGTAGCAACCAGAAAGTGCCAGATGCCAGGAAAGCAAGAGCCTCCCAGGACCCCACAGGGATGACATTAGCGGAAATACCCCACAAAGGGGAGGGAGAACATGTTGAGACCATATCCAGTGAATAGCCATGGCCCCCAGTTGAGGAATGAGGCCACCCGCCCACCTCAAAAATATTTATCCAGAATTCTTCCTGTCAAAAGGAAATGCAGGGACAAAGAGTGGAGCAGAGACTGAAGGAAAGGCCATTCAGAGGCTGCCCCACGTGGGGATCCATCCCATCTGCTGACACCAAACCCAGACACTATTGCTGATACCAAGAAGTGCTTGCTCATAGGAGCCTGATTCAGCTGTTTCCTGAGAGGCTCAGCCAGATCCTGAACAATACAGATTCGGATGTTCACAGCCAACCATTGGACTGAGAACCGGGTCGCCACTGGGAAGGGCTGAAGGAGCTGAAGGGGCCTTATCTGGCATCAATGGGAGGAGAGGCCTTTGGTCCTGCGAAGGCTTGATGCCCCAGTGTAGGGGAATGCTAAGACCAGGAAATGGGAGTGGGTGGGTGGGTGGGTGGAGAGCACCCTCATAAAAGCAGGGTAAGTGGGAGTGGGAAAGGGGGTTTGCTGAGGGGAAACCAGGAAAGGGGATAACATTTGAATGGTAAATAAATAAAATATCCAATTAAAAAATGTGTAACTATTTCCTAACTCCCAAGTTCCGTTACCATTCATAACTCTCTGTTCAATTTCTTGTTCCAGGAAGCATCAGCCTGGAGTCCTTCAGGACGTGCCTACTGACCCGAGTCTCTGTCAACATCAGTACTACTACATGATGACCGAACATCAACAGGAGTTTTGCCTCATGTATTCAAAGCATAAACTCACAATATCATGTAGGGAAAGTAAATGTCGCCCAGCACATTCTTTGTGGCTATCTAAATATATGATACTGTGCTTTGCCCAGGACAAGCTTCTCACAGCTCTGTGCTTCGTAGATAACTCATAGCAATCTCAGTGAAAAGTTCATGCGCATGCATATAATTTCTGTCCAGAAGAAGAATGTAGCTTCTCCCCACTTCCTGTTTCAACCTTCTAATTAAAAACTAAGTCAATAACAGGAGAGGGCGTGAGAAAGGGCGGTCGGCGGGACACGTGGTGTACGTGTGTGAGGTTGTTTAAGAGCAGACTGGAGGAGGACAAATCAAAAGCACAAATAAATATCATCGAGCGCTTTTGAGTTTATTCAAATTCATTCCCGCGTTGGTGATTAGCTTTGGTGTGTGTAGCACTTGAAAACCTCCTTTGAACTCCCTTGATAAATTCTTCTGAAATCAATGATCTTCAGAAAAGAAAGCTTGAAGGGCAGTTTGTATTCATCTTCTATTCCGACGTCGTCATGGAGTTAGCATCTCAAAATTTATTTCACGGTTGGCACTTCATCCTAATAACTTCAACTCCAAAGGAACAACATTTCTATTACTCGCCCAAAGGAACCGCTCTCTCTGGAGAACTATGACTTGAGCAGCCGAGACCAGACTGAGGGCTACACAATGGGGAAGAGCACGCCATACTAGAAGTCACCCGTCAGAGGGACAGCTGTGGAAATACTTGGGAAGCAGCTTCACATTCCCCTTTAAGCCCGTGGGTCAGCAGCTGTAGGCTTTACTATACCTGTATTGATACTTTACATGAATAAAGAGATTTGTATATATTAATTTGATCTTCACCGTACACCCTTCTGCAGATTGGTAATCAGTGCACACGAACACTCAACACACATTAAAACCTGAAAGAAAAAGCAGTCACGTGGTATGGATTGATGGTGTATCTGGCATTCTAGAACCTACATCCGTCTGACAGCCTACTCTGGGAGCACAGCAGATCTGTTTCACAGGTCCTCCTGGGACTGAGGCTTTTCTCTGCCATGCAATGCAACTTGTTTTCCTGCCACGTGACTTCATTTCCTTCTGAAACTAACTCCAGCAAACTTTCTGGGCTTGCAGCTTATGCTAATAACAGTGGTAGAACTTCTTCCCCTAATTTTTATTTTTTTCCTTTTTTATTGGTTATTTTATTTGTTTACATTTGAAATGCTATCCCCTGACCAGTTTCCCCTCCACAAGCCTCCTATCCCCTCTTCCCTCTGCCTGCCTCTATGAGGGTGCTCCCCCACCTGCTCACTCACTCCTTCCTCAGCACCCAGCATTCTTCTACTCTGGGTCATCAAGCCTCCACATACCAAGGACCCCCTCCCAGTGATACCAGACAAGGCCATCCTCTGATACATAACAAGCTGGAGCCATAGGTCACTCCATGTGTACTCTTTGGCTGGTGGTTTAGTCCCTGGGAGCTCTGGGGGCTCTGGTTGGTTAATGTTGTTCTTCCTATGAGGTTGCAAGCCTATTCAGCTCCTTCAGTCCTTGTCCTAACTGGTCCATTGGCATCCCCACACTCAGTGTGAATCGTGATTGTGTACATCTGCATCTGTATTGGTCATGCTTTGGCAGAGCCTCTCGGGGGACAGCTATACCAGGCTCCTATCAGTAAGTATTTTGTGGCATCAGCAATAGTGTCTGGATTTGGTGTATGCAGAAGGTCTGGATCCCTAGGTGTGGCAGCCTCTGCTTGGCCTTTCCTTCCATTTCTGCTCCACTCTTTGTCCCTGCATTTCCTTTTGACATTCTGGATTTATATTTTTGAGGTGAGTGGGTGGCCCCATCCCTCAACTGAAGGCTGTGCCTATCCACTGGATATGGTCTCTACGGGTTCTATCTCTCCTTTGTTGTGTATTTCAGGTAATGTTCTCCCTGTTGCATCCTGGGAACCTCTTGAGTCCCTGACATCTGGCACTTTCTAGTGACTACTCTCACTTCCCCCTCCACCACTGCTACACACCTTTCAAATTCTTGACCCTCTGTACTTCTTCCCCATCTCCTCCTATATCTGAGCTCCCCCCCCTTTCCCTGTCCCTCCTCTCGCCTTCCCAGACCCCTCTCTCCCTTCACTTCCCAGAGATTATTCTCTTCCCCCTTCTAAGCAGGACTGTAGCATCCACACTTTGGTGTGATCTCTGCTTTGCTCCTCCTGAGGCATTCCACTGGGTTGTTAAAAAGCTACTACTCAGATATTAAAAACTATGACTTCTGAAATTCTTAGACAAATGAATGGAACTAGAAAATGTCATCCTGAGTGAGATAACTCAGTCACAAAAGAACACACATGGTACGCATTCACTGATAAGTGGATATTAGCCCAAAAACTCGGATTACCCAAGATACAATCCACAGACCACATGAAGCTCAAGAAAATGAAGATCAAAATGCAGATGCTTCAGTCCTTCTTAGAAGTGAGAACAAAATACTCACAGGAGGAAATACAGGGACAAAGAGTGGAGCAGAGTCTGAAGGAAAGGTCATCCAGAGACTGCCCTACCTGTGTATCCATCCCATATGCAGCCACCAAACCCAGTCACTATTGCTGATGCCAAGAAGTGCTTGCTGATAGGAGCCATATATGGGTGTCTCCCGAGAGGCTCTGCCAGAGTCCTACCAATACAGATGAGGATGCTTGCACCTAACCATTGGGCTGAGCATGGTGCTCCCAATGAAGGAGTTAAAGGACTGAAGGAGCTGAAGGGATTTGCACCACCATAGGAAGAACAACAATCAGATGACCAACCAAACCACCAACCAGACCACCACTACCACCCAGAGCTCCCAGGGACTAAACCACCAACCAAAGAATACACATGGAAAGACCTATGGCTCCAGCCACATGTAGCAGAGGATGGCATTGTCTGACATCAATAGGAGGAGAAGCCCTTGGTCCTGTGAAGGCTCATTTCCACAGTGTAGGGAAATGCCAGGGCATTGAGGTGGAAGTGGGTGGGTGGGAGTGGGAATAGGAGCATTTTTATAGAAGCAGGGAGAGGAGAGGAAGAGGGGAGAGGGGAAAGGGGATAACATTTGACATGTAAATACATAAAATATCCAATAAAAATTAAAAGATAAAAATAAAAATATTAAAAATGTACACTGAAGGTATATACAATCAGATGCTAGACTATGGTCCAGCTGCAGCTGGAATTTGTGCTGGTGTCCTTGGCCTGTGTTACCACTGAAGGTTAGGATGGTGCTGCTCCCAGAAGCCATGCTGATGTCCATGGGCTGGGCTGCCATAAGGGAATCTGTTGGTGTGCATGATCCATCTTGTTCTGGAAGCCATGTTTATGTTCTTGGCCTGTGCTACCTCCAAGGGCTATGATGGTACCCATGGCCTATGATATGATAGGGGCCTTGTTGATGGCAGTGGTCTACAGTACCACCTGAGGTCAAGCCAAGGTCCATGGCTAATGCTAACCCTGGAGAGTATGTAGATGTCCATGATCTGTGTTGCTGATAACTGAGGGGGCAAAGAAGCTACTTTTGCAGTGGCCTCCATGACAGCAGGCCCACAGTTGAGAAACAGGAACATAAAAGGGCCTCTGTGACAACCCCTACTCCCACTCCACCTCACCTCCCATAGAAGTAGCAAGGCTAGACAGAAAATCAAGGAGTCTCAAACGGTGTGATGAGGATGCTGAAGTGTAGCTCTGCATAGCTGATGTCTTCTACCAGAGGCGTGGGTGGTGAAGGATTCAGTTTTCTTTGAAGGACTGTCCACTAAGAGTTCTACCATGTTCTCCTGATTATATTGGCAACATAAATTTGATTTGGTTGTTTTGTTTTATTTTGTTTTGTTTTCTTCTTGTAGGTTGATGTCATTATAAAAGTGAAGGGTAGAATGAGGCCTGTCATTGGACAAGAAGGAAGGATGGGCAGGAGAAAAGTTTTAGAGGGAGGAGGAGACAGTGGGGGGGGGGGAGAGAGCAAGAGCGAAAGCGAGAGAGAGAGAGAGAGAGAGAGAGAGAGAGAGAGAGAGAGAGCATGTAGGCAGATGTTAAGATTTCTCTCTGCACATTTATTTACAAATCGTTATGACTATTCTTAAGGGATGGATCTATACAGGAGTTTGTGTGTCTAAATGAACAAACTATATCTTATCTAGGTGGGTGTTTTATTTTTTATCAATTGGTTGTAATTTAATTGTGCGGATGTATTGTACATTGAGCATTTAACACATGAATCTGGTGTTGGGTCCCAGTTTGCTGAATAATGATTTCACTGGGTAGTTGGGAGTGTGAAAAGAATCTGTGACAGGAAGCTGTGCAAGGCTATAGAATGCTTGGGGCTAGCATGTCCGCTGAATGTGACCTGAGTCTCAGTGAAAGCAGTAACAGAGAAACAGTTAGAGCACACAGATCCCACATTGAGTGGGAACTTTCTGGAAGCAAGATGAGTCCTTTTTTAATTTTACCATAACATTTTCTCTTTTTTCTTGGGGCTGGTCACAAGGGGGAGGGGGAGGACCTGAGAGGACTGGTAAGTGAGGTGATAAGGGTGCATCATGTGAAATCCCAAAAGAATCAGTGAAGGCATTATGTTGGAAAAACATCAGATGCCAATCCTAACACTGTCCCAAATGTGAGTTCAAAGGCCTCTAGCTTAACATGAACTGTGGCTGCTTCTGGCGCTGTGGCAATCATCCAGAGGGTGCAGAAAGAAATCTTAAGTCATGTTGTCTCCTTCCTTCCACACCTAGATAGGAAGTCTCAGCTGCTTCCCTGACCCTCCTGTAGAGATTTCGAATGAAAGTTATTTTCTCGTAAATAGAGAAGCAATATATTTCTTACACAAGGTAAGTTCCCATAAATCTGAAGGTAATTCCACAGAGACCTAGATGGGTTGACACAATAGAGATAAGCCTAATCTATGTTCTTAAAAGAGTGCCCCAATTATTTAGGAAAAAAATGAATATATAATGAATAAAAGCTTAGCCTGTCTGACCATTCTAACAACTGACAAGTGGTTCACTGTACTAAACTTAATTTCTTAAGATCTAAACACTGAAAGCAATACAATTCTGGAAACCTCCTTTTCAAATTTAACTTAAAATGACACTGATAAACTAAATATTTGGTGCTCTACACAGCAAGTGTTAGTTACTGGGAAGTTTGGAGTTCGGAGTTCTCTTTTTATTTAAAATGCTGTGTGATGATGCAATGGGAGAAAGTGGGGGAAACATCTTCCATCTCTCCACTGAGACCCGAGGACTGTGTTTGCCACAAAGAAAGGGTCTGATGACAGCTGGATTTTGGGATTTGAAACTGGAGCATGGATTCAATCCAACGTCTAGAGTAGAAATATGTGCATAGGAGCAGTGAACGTGTGACTGTAGAACGTCAGCTGTACTCAAGCCAAGGGCTGCCTTATAGAAGTCATCCCAGTCGCCAGAGCCTAACTGGGGCAACTGCGATAGAGACAGGTACAGAACAGGAATGGTCCCTTCCTAGGGGGATATACTCATTGTGCCCTAAGGACTGATTGACCAGCACCGGAGTGAGTTCTGCATCCTTACACAACACCCTAAGATTGCCACAGGATGACCTGAAGAGGTTGATTTACCTACTGGAGAACCTTCTCTGAACAGGATTATTTTTTAAAAAAGGTCATCTATGGTCTATCAGTCAAATCCTGTCACTCTGTTTTTGTTTTTAATAACTTTGAATTAGTAAATCTACCTATTGTCTCTGAGTGCACAAAGGGCAGAACAGATAATTGCAACAGAGACTGTCAGTGGGCTCCTCTTCCTTTACCGATTAATACAAGTGTGAATCCACATCATCCATGAAAACCTGATATGTTAAACCTCAGGCTAACATTACTGTGGCCAGATTATAGCTTTGCCTGATTTCGTCATTCTATGCCCAGTTTTGTACCACCAGGTACCAAGTTTCCCTGCTCCCCACCCATGATCAAATGCATCTCCCATCTCTTAGCTGCTACTCAGGACCACGCAGGTTCTCTACCGCTCACCTGTTCAATGGACCCATGCAGATAACAGAAGAATTTCTCGTAGGAGACATAGTATGAAACGTTTGCACAGCCAGGCTAAAGCACCCTCCCCTCCCTGGTCCACTGCATTTGCTCATCCTCTTACCATCGGAAGCCTTAAACTACACAGCAGTCACTAAACCTCCAGTACCCATTGAATTTCACACATAAAAAGTTCTACTTAAATTCATCCCATATATGTAATATGTAACATTTTTTCGGTTCTCAAAATTTTAACCACCGGTTTAATATACTGTGGTCTATAGTTACAAGTCCCAGAATCTGGCCCTGACTCTAATGTTGGAACATCAATGTTGGACACTCTGGATCTAATGGAAGTGGAGTTGTAGCATGAGACAGGGTAGTTCCATGCTCTGTCATACATTTACACAGCAAAGAGACACAGTTAGAGGAAGATTCTCCAGGGTGGATGATGATGATAGGAAAAAATATTTAACTCCAAGTAAACATGCATAGAACGGTTTCTTCTTAACACAGAGGCAAAATGTAAATAATATTGACCTCACATTTTACTATAAATTATGATTTATGAATACTAGTCATATTATTATATCGGATACTTAGCATTGACATGAAGTTCAAATATACATTTCCCAAAACCAAGTATTCTTCAGAATGAAGGGAGGCTTTATCCTCTATCTAGTACTACCTTAATCTTCTGCCTAGCAGTTAGCTTTTCCTATAATTTCCTCAAATTGGTAGAGCCTGGACTTCTCTACTTAAAAGAGGAGCCTCTGCACTTCGCCGGATCAGTTCATTATCCCACTAGACCCTATTGGATTTTACTTTAGCACCAGGCATAATTTCATGCTTCTTCTTGTCATTCCTTTTTCACAACACTTTCGTTTGTTAGTTCCTGTTTCTGTTTTTTGTTTTCATCTTTCTGTTTTACTTCCAGCCTATGGATACATGCTGGCTTACAGGTTTTAGAGCCTGGGAAACAAGTTTAAGGTTCTGAAAGGTTTGAGAGTTCTGGTTCTAGGCTTTTGCTCTGAGTGTTAGGCAAGCTATCCTATCCAGCTTAGATCCAGCCCTAATCCTTCGTGTTGACTTGATTGGCTTCGTCCTTTCGTTAACTGAAGGTTGGAGAAGCACTGCTGTCCCCAGTCACAGGCCACAATGCCCGAGTCAGACAGGATTCCCTTGGTACAAGCTTCAAAAAGTCCTCCCTAAGCTACAATTTTTAATTTCAGAGGAAACTCTGCATGATTTTCTTAAGCCTTGAGAAGGTAATCAGACATTACTTTCAGTTAGGTTTTTTTGTGATTTTTTTTTTATTAAATTGAGTATTTCTTATTTACATTCCGAATGTTATTCCCTTTCCCGGCTTCCGGGCCAACATCCTCCCAACCCCTCCCCCTCCCCTTCTATATCTTCTATATGGGTGTTTCCCTCCCCATCCTCCCCCCATTGCCGCCCTCCCCCCAACAATCTAGTTCACTGGGGGTTCAGTCTTAGCAGGACCCAGGGCTTCCCCTTCCACTGGTGCTCTTACTAGGCTATTCTTTGCTACCTATGAGGTTGGAGCCCAGGGTCAGTCCATGTATAGTCTTTAGGTAGTGGCTTAGTCCCTGGAAGCTCTGGTTGCTTGGCATTGTTGTTCATATGGGGTCGCAAGCCCCTTCAAGCTCTTCCAGTTCTTTCTCTGATTCCTTCAACGGGGGTCCTATTCTCAGTTCAGTGGTTTGCTGCTGGCATTCGCCTAGGTATTTGCTGTATTCTGGCTGTGTCTCTCAGGAGAGATCTACATCTGGCTCCTGTCGGTCTGCACTTCTTTGCTTCATCCATCTTATCTAATTGGCTGTATATGTATGGGCCACATGTGGGGCAGGCTCTGAATGGGTGTTCCTTCTGTGTCTGTTTTAATCTTTGCCTCTTAGGTCAAAAGAAAATACAGTGTGATAATAACCACTGACTTGTTCATACTCCTGGTCAACTCCCATTTCTCATTAGACACTTTTTTCTTTTATTAAAAATTGACATTTTCCTCATATAATACAGGCTGATTATGGTTTCCTCTCTCTTTGCCCCTCACCAGTCCCTCCACTTTCTCCCCAATCCAAATCGCCACTTTTCTTCCTCTTATTAGAAAACGAACAGGCTTCTAATGAATAATGATAAAATAAGATAAAAGAAAAACTAACAGATCACCATTGGATAAACAAGGAATAGGGAAGCTTTAAAGCCTTTAATTTCAGGGAAAAAAGTATTTAAACACAACATGATTATTTCTAGTTACACCAGTAAACATATATGTATATATGCATATACATACACACACATACACACACATATATATACATATATATATATATATATATATATTCTAATGAGAGTTGGTTTAGAGGATATTTATAAATGTGAATAGCAGACTCTACTCCAGCGGGGTGGATGATGGCTGTGGCGTCCCTGGAAAATGATGACTCTAGAGAAGATAGAACCATAACACCCATTTTCAAAGTCTTTCTCTGAACTCAAAATTGAGAAAGCCTTTAACATGGTTCATTACATTTAAATCCTATGGAAGGGGAAGCCCTTGGTCCTGCCAAGTTTGTGTGGGAAACTAGTGCAGGGGGCATATGGGGGGGCAGTAAGGGGGATGGATGGGGGGAATACCCATATGGGGGAGGGGGAGGCCAGGGGATGGGGGCCTAAGGACAGGAAACTGGGAAGGGGAATAACATTTGAAATGTAAGTAAAGAAATATATCTAATAAAAAAATTAAAAAAACAAGAAGTTGAGAAGGTTTGATATTGTGATGCTCTATAGAGTATGTTTTAACTTGCCTTAGCGTTCTTCCACGTTTCCTCCTCCTCTAAACTATTGGTGCAGAAACCAAGCAATTGAGGAAACGTCAGGTAATTAGGGAGAGGAAATGACACGTGCAGACTGCTAGGAACTTTGCTCACAGATCATATAAAGCTGTGGTCAAGCTCGTTTTAAAAAGCATCAGCTGCTGTCTTTACTCTTTCTTCTTCTCTGGGGTGTTGGTCGTCCTTGACGGTTATTTTGTTTGGCAGATATCTTGCACCAGTTTAGGTCTCTGTCTTTATTCGTTAACACTAAGACTTCTTCTCAAACTGAGCACTCAGGTGTCTCCTGATTTAGAGAGCACGGGAAAGCATGGGAAAGCCCTTCTAACTATGTGTTAAGAGTGTGTATTTTTTTCCTTACTTATTGTGTCAAAGATCTATTGCTTTTTGTCTGAGATAGAAATTTCACCATATAACCCAATCAGGCTTAAAACCCACAGTAATTCTCTTGCCTCAGCATCTTGGCCTCTCAAGTACTGGTTGTAGGGATGTATTGTTGCACCCCAAAAAATCTCCTTCTAAAAGTTTCTCATTTTGCTACTTTTTTTTAAAAAAAATATGATAGGCAGGCAGGATCTAGGCAACTCATCATTAAGGCAGACACACAAAGACAAGAACGGTGCAAAGAACTGACCATATGCAAATGAGTTAAAAGTAGAACTCTTCGTTATACAATAAGTAAATGCACAAACTATCCCAAATATAGTTTGTATTTGATCTATTTATTATAAATTATCAAGTGTCTCTTTATTGCATTTAATTATATAAGTACTTCTGTTCAGTAGAATTTACTATACAACTACATGATGATGTTTTATTATGAGAAATAGTAGTTGCTTTTGTAAATTAGTTATTTATTATCCATACTTAAATATACTTATTTCTAGTGTAAGGCACAATCTTTCTAGTGACTCATCATAATCCCTGTACATTGAAAGGAACCTGGGTGGTTACGTGGATATTCGTAATACCATTGGTAGATTTAAAAGGCAAAGCATCGTAGTATAACTGCACTGTGTTGGTTAAACCACAGTTCTAGGAGGATGTTGGGCTTTTAAAATACAACAAAGATAAAACTGAAGAATCCATTTTAAGTAGTTTTAATACAATATATGTATAGATAATACCTATATTAGGCATTGCTTGTTTTTTTTTAATATTAACCAAAGTAAATCCAAACATTTGGTAAACATGACTGACAAAATATTTAAAGATGTAGTGAAACCTTTTCAATGGCTCAAAGTTTATATTTTCCTCTAAAGTCACACCACAAATGACAATGTATGGTTAAAAAGCATTTACCCATTTCTTTGATCTATTTAGAAAAACACAAAGATGTGGAATCAGTGAGCTGTGGGAGGCAAGTAAAAGAACAAAATCAAATTTAAAAAAGCACAGAGCAAACAAATCAGAGTCCCGAATAAAAGCCTGAAGACTCTTTGGCCCAAATTAACTCTTCCAAATTCCCTTTGCCTAAACAAACTAACATAGCTCTAGACAAAAACTTTGTTACCAGCAACAACTGTCCTAAGACTTGACTGAGGCTACCCAAACCTTCACAATGAACATGCAGTACTGTTCAAATAATCTTGAGGAGTTTTCATTTCCTTGTAACCAATCGTCTCTGTTTATAATGAATTCCAAGACTGGTACCGAGGATTTGGTAGTAAGCCAGGAAGAAAGTCCTCATAATTAAGAGAGTGGCAGGTGTGTGGAAGAGGGAGTCAGAAGGCAGAGCAGCCCAAGAATGCACCACTAAGAAACAGGGCTCAGCAATTTATCTGTGAAAACCTGGGGAGCTCTAGATTAGACAGTGAAAGGAAACTTTGGGGTCCGTAATAGAAGACTATAAAGTAAGTGTAGATATTCCAGTGACATAAAATGATGTTTTAGCAAGATAACATTTGTTCTCACCTCTGGTGACCCTGAATACAGACACTGACAACTGAGCTTCTACAAGCACCCTTCTAGCATACAGACATGATGTCATTAGGGGGCAGGAAGAAGGGCAAGCATAAGGACCAGGATATTCAGGGGAAAGAGGGTGGTTTGACATCTTATATCAAAACACCTTTAGGTTTCCTGGAATAGCCAGCAACTTAGGAAATCAGGCAGTTATGGTCATGGGTTCGGGTTGGAGGCATTTAAATGCCATGCCCGGTTCATGCTACAAACTCAGATACAGCTACAAGGGTGTATGATAGAGAGTGACTCTGCAACATACTGTGCATGTTTGAATCTTATTTATCCATAGCTGTCATCTTAAAAGTATCTAAAGATATGAGCTGATCTATTTTCTTCTTAAAGAATAGAACCGAGATTAGGAGACTCTCGGGTTCTTCCCACGGTGTCCTCAAGAAGCATCATAGGACATAGGAAGATCCAATGTCCGCTGGAAAAGGTGAGTCAGAGCCCAGGAATACGTGAGGGCGGTGGATAAAGAGAATATAAGATCAGACTCATAAATGGTCTTAAGATATTAGCTAGCAAGAAACAAGGTTTTATTTTTCCTTCCTGTAAGAATTTACAAGTGCAAAGAGACAGAGGAATACAGCAAGCAAGATTCCAGGAGAGTAGAGACTCATCTGAAGCAATGCAGATGATAGAAATATGGGGATAAGCATCCCTTAGTTTCCAAAATACACTTTGGGAGGTAATTGTTCCCTGCTTGGAACAAATCTCGTTACCTGACCTCGGAGGAAAACACCTACACTGTGTGCAGTGCCTCTTCAGTCTCTCTATAAAGCAAAATTTGAAAGAAATAACTTTTCTTCCCTCTGATGATTCAAGCAAAATGATTACAGACTCTTCACATCGTTTCTTTGTACTAACAAAATCTGTCCTCAAAAGTTTAGAGGTTTTCTTCCCACTCTTCAATGAATAAAATAACCTCCCAATTGATGCTGATGAAATTGGATCAGAAGATAAACCTTAATAGGAAAAAAGGGAAGGAAAGAGTAAAAAATTACTTTTGTTTAGACTCTGAAATAATTCGCTGTGTTTACAACCATGCATAAGAGGAAGAAAGATGAAACCCAAACTTCAAAACGAAGTTCCATGTAACTTCCGGGAAATGCAGTCAACATCTATCCAATGGTATCAGGGAGGAAAGGAGCTCCCAAGTGGTTAGTTTGCACAGCAGGCAGGCTGAATTGTGAAAGAGGCAGGTAACCGATGACAACAGCCAGCATCCTCAGGCAGGGAAGGTGGCTTGGCAGCTTTGTTTTCTCACTAGAAGGTTCACGGCGCTGGGCTTTGTGGACAGGAAGTCTCCATTATTGCGTCAGATGTTTGCCTGCTGCAGATCATAACTCACCAGTGATCGTAAAGCTAACGGTGTGCTAGCCTCAGTTGTCTCAGCTCGCACCTTCCGTTTGTTCTCATTGAAATGTTCTATTGTAGCTCCCTGCTCCCTTGGGCATGTCTATAAACACACTGAAGGCAAGGTCTCTGTATCATGTAATAATCCTCCAAACGCATCTCTGAGACTGACAGCCTTAGCATATCCTTATAACAATAGGAAGTGTCCATCTTAGGTGCCAGCCCAGAGCTGCTAAACTAGAAACTCCGAAAAGACTGGGCGGAGCTTATTGGCGCATGAGGCCTCGAGTTCAGAACATGTAAAAAGAGGAAAACAATGAAATTTGGAGAATGGGGCCCAATACTTTGCTGGAAAGGGTCTTTGTGACAATTCCCATGGTCAACAACAGTCTTGAGAGTCCCTGATAATGACGCACAATCAGGGGCCTCACACAATGCCTGGCACAGTACGACAAGTAGCATTTAAAAAGTTAAGCATACAAGCAAAGCTGTTCATTAATGCTTTCAACCCAGTCTGTACAGTCGTCCCATTTGCCTAGAGACCATCCATCCTAGGTAAAAATGAAAGATCAACATATCCACGGCTACTCACACCATATTCCTCCTTTCTGGTTGCAAATGCCAGGCATCCTGGTGGCTGCTGTCTGTTTTAGGATTAAATTTTAGTTGATGACCAAAGACACAAGAGAAAACTTCTGACCTAAGTACAGCTCCTATTTCAATGTGGACTCCTTAAAGTTGGTTGTGTACTCCTCTTTCAGAGGAGAACCAAATTGTAATAAGCAGACATCAATCACTATATCAATAAGAGAATTCATTAATGCTCCAACTACCACTCCAGAAAATACCTCGCCATCTTATAATGGAGCCAGGAGTGAAGGTTCTAAATGACTATTCTAGCCATAAGCCCCATCTTCAAAAGGTCTTCTGTCCCAGCGCAGACTGGAAACCAGGAAACCACTATTCAATAATGTGTACCCCTCTCTGCTCTGTCTTCACTGAGAAAAATATAACCTTGAACTCAGAAAACTAAAACCATTTTATTAAACGATTATTATTCAAGCTGGGATTGCAGACACACAACGTTAATCCTGTGACACGAGGGGGCAGAGGCAGGCAGATCTCTATGAGTTTGATGACAGCCAGGGCTACGTAGAAAGACTCTGTCTCAAGTCACAAAAAGTAAAATATAAGATAAAGGATTAGTACTCATAATTATGCATCCTCAGGATGAAGAATTACTTTAAAATGATAAGCAGGGGCCAAACTATGTGTGTGTGTGTGTGTGTGTGTGTGTGTGTGTGTGTGTGTGTAGTATTTTATAGTATATCTAATATGTAGTAATATATACCATATATTAAATTATATGCTGTACATTATATATTACATAATGTATAATACTACATACTATATTATATAATATACCATACTGTATACAGTTATATACATCATTTTATCTAATTATAATATTAGTATATGTTATATAATAGAATTATAATAGAGTTATATAATATAATTATGATATTTATGTTATATAAATATAATTATTATATATAATTACATATAATGCGGTATGTGTATCATATGTGTTTATATATGCCAATGGAGGTATAATTTTTCTGTCAATTCCTTTAGTACTTAGGTTCCTCAGCTTTTCAACTCTGCAGCAAATTTCTCTGATCATGAACCTGCAAGGAGAACAGTCTTGGCCTTGGAGGTTGCAGTCAATAACTCTTCAGTGCTTTTGGCCATGGAGTTGGCAGTACATTGTGGTGATTACGACAGTTTGGAAGGAAATCTCAAAGGCACATGTGTTACACATTCGCTCTTCACAAAGTGATGGTGCTCCGATGTGATGCTTCCAAGGTGACACTTAGAAGAGGAAAACGTTAAGTTCCTAGGTTGTTTCCCTGACAGGATTATGAGGACCTCAGCCCTATCCTGTCTCTGGCTGCCGTGAACTGAGCTAATTTGTCCCATCACACGTTTCCTCATAAGATGCTTCCTAAGCTCAGGACCAAAGGAAATGATCCTACTGGCTATGAGTAGAAATGTCTGCAGCCGAGAGCCAAATAAACCCTCCTTCCTTATAGCAAATAAAATAGGACAGTGTGGTAGAATAAGACCACTCACCTTACGTTTGAGAAAAGATAGAAGACAAAATAAGTGGTCATTATCCCACAGCTCCCTTGGAGCACATGCCCAATGACTTAGAAACTCCCTGCAAGGAACCACCCTTCAGGTTTCCACTAACTCCTAATATTACCAAACTGGGGACTAAGCCTTTACCAATATGAGATGCTAAGGTCCATTCTGGATGCAAATTAGAGCAGAGTTGCAAAGGAAAACACAGGTCAGCTAGAGACGTTCAGATAGGCTGTGACTCTCTAGTTGTGTTTTAAGATGTTCACACTAATCGCACCAGACACTTCCTTAGATCCAATTAACAACAGCAAGCTCTCTAGTTGCCATGAATTGTGTCCCTATTTCCTCTGTACATGGTGAAAAGGATTAGTGAAGAGCTTCTCTCCCCCCAAAACAACCTTCCGTACTGTGGAAGGTAGAAAGTGTTCACTGTGGTAAAAAAAAAAAAAAACACTGTGGTTTTATTGGACATAATTTCAAAATACTGTTACGAAACAGAAAATCACCTTGAATTTCTTGCTTTCACACTTACGGCCAATTCCAATTCATACAGGAAACAAACTATTATTCTAAACACATGAACCTAACCAAATAAGATATGTATTTTATTCCAGTTACAAATACTTTACTGATCACTAGTATTGGATTAAACTTTTTTCCAGCCTTCAATTTTATAAATTTCCTTCACACTTTAGAAAGTGGGGTCCTGCAAAGGGGTTACCTAGGTCCAGACCACTCTCCCAACTCTGTCCAATCTATTTCAATTATTTGCCAAATCGATCCTGCAAAGTAATAACTCCATCTGTGGACGTGCTTACAATTATATTTCAAAGTCTGGTTTCTTTTCCTGGGCCACTTTTCTCTGCCTGCCGGATTGTAGTTCTATCTACTCTTTAAGTAACCAGGTCTATGACTCACATTCTTGGTGTTCTCCCCTGATCTGGTCCACGGCCATAGGTACCATCCATGCATACTTCATCCTAACCCCCGGTCTCATATAACCCACTTAGTGTTAGACGTTTGAGCGCAGCTTTTAGAGATCTTCGGATTCAGATTTCTCTAAGGTGCTTTATGATCTTCGCCTCCAAACTACTCATCTTTGCAGACACATTTAGAGCAATTATCTAGACTGTCTTCAAATATAATTCTCTTAAGCTTTACAAACAACTCCAAAACTCTGTCCATTCCAATTAATTTTAGCTTTTTAAGTCTTAAATCCACTGACTTGTCTGTCTCCAGTTCTACCACACTGTCCCAGCCACTGCGAGGTCCCTAAGTGACACATCCGTCTACCCTCCCATGTTGCAGTACAATCTCTCGATATATGTAACCACAGATCCTATCACGTCACTCTCAATTTGTCCCCACCTACCGTATCCTCCTGTTCTAAGGAAGAGGTGTGTGTGTCTTCGGCATAACTTAGACACTTAGCTTGAATTCTGACTGAACCAGGGTTTGCAGTGCCCAGTTGATTCTGATTCATTTACCTCTTGCTTTTTTATTCTCTACATGCGACTGTAGTGGCTTTCGTTTACCAGTTAATCATTTCTTCATCCCGGGATCCTTACTCTCAGTGTTTGTCCTGGTTGCACTGAGTTCTTGTATCACGTTTATTGGATTCCAACCAACTTCAATACAAAGGCATTTTCTCCAAACACACTAAATCAGAATATATTTTTCTCAAAGTTACTCCAGTACAGGTGTGTGTGTGTGTGTGTGTGTGTGTGTGTGTGTGTGTGTGTGTGTGTGTGTGTGTTTGCATATGCACTCACAGAATATTGGTCATTAATGGATAAGCCTATTTCACCAGTCCCTTAACCTATGATGTCATCTGACTGTACCAACCAGAATATGCTGTTGGTGATGCTATGTGACTTCTGGGCTGGGTCACCTTTGTCTGCCAGACTCACTCTCTCACTCTCTCTGGATGCTCATGTTTGAAAGTCAAGCATAGTATTGTAGGTGGCTCAAGGAGCAGAAGCCTTACGTGGTTGTATCCAGCTGCCCCGGCTAAAATCCTAACTAAAGGTTGGCATCGTGCCCCAGACATCTGAGTGAGTGCCTTCGTGAAGATTCTAGTCTTCTCCCTGGGACACCACCTGCTAAGTTCCCAGACATCAAGGGCGAAAGGCCACTCATCATGGCTGTGCCTGTTTGAATTCCTAGCGTGCTGAATCTGTGAGCACAATAGGTCTTTCTGAATCGACTACGTTTGAAGTTAATTTATTATACTTTCCTGATGGATGGGGAAATGTCTTTCCTTGTCTTTTTTAGACCAGCCATTGCTATTCTAGACATGTGCATCACAAAGTTCGGTTCTTTCAACTTTACCTTTAATGTCTACCTCCCCTTCTACCTCAGAAGTGTGATAAGGAGGGGGGGCTCTCTCTCAGCTTTATTCACTGCTATCTCCGGTAATGTATTCAGTAAATACATGTTAAATTATTGAGTGGAATTCTTTAGAAATTGTTTAAGAAAGAGAATCCTGATATTCAGAACTTGAAAGAGAAACTTAAATGAGTAGTGTGGACTTTTTGAGTCCTTTCATAGTAAATTAATATGGGAGGCTGGGTTGTTGTGCCGTGGGACTCCTTTCCAGTGGGGCTTTTGTCTATGAGATGAGGGTATATCGGGCTGGAAGAAGTGGATCCGTGTCCTAATCTAATGCACAGAGCTAATTGTTTATGCTAAAGTCATAAACAGGACATTAATGGGAAACTTTTTTAAAGAAATATATTATTTTGATACTTAAACAAAAATGCCCAGTTTCTCTGGAAAGTCAGCAAACTGATTGTGTCATCAGAGAAGTGACAGAAGTGACAAAAGTACATGGGTCATGGTCTCCTCATACCACGTGTGTCACCACTCCAAGAGACAAAATCAGGGTGTTAGCAGCTATACTGTGGCCCAAGATACTGAAGGCAGTCCGTGGTCCACCATTACCTTACAGAAATGGTGAAACTGAAGTGGATAGAGAAACTTCGTTCAGGCACATGAAATCGTATAAAACTTACTCAGGAAGATTTATAATAATATAAGTAAAATTACATGAACAGACTCACGAACGCTGTCTTCACATCTGACCTTTTTCTTCTCTCAATTTATACACCTTCTCTCAATACACACACACACACACACACACACACACACACACACACATATATATACATGCATTTTTTTAAATCTGTATTTATTTTCGTATCTGCAAATGTTTTGTGCACCATGTGCATGCCCAGTGTTCATGGAGGCCACTAGAGGGCGTGGAGTCGCCAGGAATCAAAGGTGATCGTGAGCCACCATATGCATGCTGGGAATGAAACCCGAAAGGGCAGACAATGCTCTAGTCACTGGAACATCTCTTCAGTCAAATTTTTTTTGTTTTCGTTTTAAACATTTTTTTCTCAATATATCCACATTAGTAGTTCATTTGGGATAAAATTTCACATTTTCAAAACTGACTTAATGCAGCATTTAAAATTAAGAAAAACATGCAATTAAAAACGGATGTTTGCAGACCTTATAAAGTTATTTCCATCACTATTAAAATCCTATAGCACTGAAAAGTAGATTAAAAAAAAACGTAGATATAGGAAAAGTCGGTAAAAGGAAATGAACATTCTTTTGTACAGAGAAAGAGCAATAATAAAGTATTCCAAGGATTAGTGCCAAAATAGAATTCAGGTTTTAACTAATATAGAAGAGAAGGCGCAATAAATTCCCTACAACTACCATTCAAAACCATGCACTTTGAGATAATAAAATGCCCAGTCAGAATGGCTTGTCATGAAAGATTTCTGCAGTGGATAGGAAAATGCCAACAGAGCATTACTGTAAGCATATGTAAGATAATGTATTAGGCAAAAGGCCATCCAAATCCCATTTACAATCTAATTGTGTCTGAGTTATCAGCAAAACTCAGGGAACAGTCCGAGCGGACGTTACGGAGTAGCAATCCCCGAAGGCACAAATGTAGCGTGCGCCCCTAGCGCATGCCTTTAAACAGAAAGTCTTGCAGCGCCACACTGGAAAAGTACGCAGACTCGATTCAACCACTAATTCCGGGACTGCCTGAATCAATCTCACAGCTCGTGCGGTCTCCTGCTTTCTTCTCTCCCAGCTACAAAGCTCGGCATTCATTCCCTTTCTACTGCTCAGCTCACAGACTCGCCAACCAAGGCTAACATTGCCTAACACCTACTCCCTGAAAATTTTTACCAGCAAACTTCTCACTGTGTCTGTGTAACCCTTCCTCTGGGGTAAGTAGTCCCATGCTCAGCACAGACAGCTCCCACGGAATACTAAATAAAATGTTTTACCGACACTCAAAAGACCAATAAAGCAAAGAATAGTAGTGGTGTGTTCTTTTTATGCAGGAAGTTGACTCACTTTCTGTAATGAAGACATAAAGATATTTATCTTGCTGGATTCTGGCTGCACTGTACCCTTACTACATGTCAGTGCAGAAAAAGTTATATGAATTTTGCCTAATTCATGCTGTTTTGGAAAACTATAAATTTTGTCTTGTTTCTCACTAACTGGCATTACATCCATGTATGATTTATTTTTTAGTTTAAATTACTGTACTGTACAAAATTAGCAGGAGCTTAATGCCTGTGCTGTCTACTTTACAGTATGTGTAGTAATATATACAGTCCTTGAAAATACCAGTATTACACATCTGGATTACAGCAATGGAATATTAATGCCATATCTCTTTATATCTTTCAACTCCGCCAAGAGTAATGGCTCTGCAGGGCTATAATTAACAAATTCCGCTTGTCTTTCTTCTAATTAAAATGATTTTCATGTTATATCCAGTTTTCCTTATTAAACCAGAGCAAAACAATTGAGCCGACTAAGGCATTAGCATGTAGGGATCGCTATTCTATGATAGCTCTTTCCTGTGCACTCTTTCTTTTTTGATTTATTTATTTCATTTCTTATTCTGCAGACTCTCAGCACAACCTGTCAGAATTAGAAGTGTCTGTAATGGAACGCTACAATTCTCTTTACATCTACAGTGTCCCAAACACAACAAAGGCCGATCTTAAAAACAGGTTGAAACCATTGTTCATGCCTTCCACACGTTTCAAAATGCAGCCCATTGCGGATGGGCACGCAGTGCGCTTCTGCCATCTACCGGCGAAGTGGCAGATTGCAGTTTCCATCATTCTACTGCAGTGCATTCAAGACAATAGTGATTAAGTCAGATGCATTAGGGAAGTCAAAGATAGTTTCTCCCGGCTTTGCTATACTCAGTATACTCTCTTCCAATATTTCCGGGAAAATGTATTCCAGAATTAGAGAGAGTCAAGAATGCTTGAGAATATTTCTTCTGGGGTAAAAACTAATGTCTACATGAAAAACCGTTTTAGGACCACTTCTATTGTTGTTGTTGTTTATATTTAATTATTATATATGCTTACATTTATTTATTTTCACTTATTTACACTTCAAATGTTGTGCCCCTTCCAGGATCCCCCTCCACAAGCACTCCACCGCATCCCCTCTCCCCTTCACCTCTAAGAGGGTGCTCACCCACCCACTCCCACCTGACTGCCTCCATGAACCAAGCACATCCCCTCCCTCTGAAGCCCAACCAGACAGTCAGTCCTCTGTTACATATGTTGCAGAGGCCACAGACCAGCCCATGAAGGGCAGTCTCTGGATGGCCTTTTGTTCAATCTCTGTTCCATTTTTTGTCCCTGAATATCCTTTAGCCAGGAACAATTCTGGGACAAAAGGTTTTAGTTGGGTGTATGGCCCCATCCCTCAAATGGGGGCCATGTCTATCTGTTGGAGGTGATCTATCTCCCTCTGTTGAGTATTTCAGCTTATATCATCCCCATTGGTACTTGGGAGTCTCTCATATCCCTGGTGTCTGGGACTTACTTGTGGTTCCCTGCCCTCAGTCCCCCAATCCATGCTGCTGCACATTTCAATTCATTGTCCTGGTCCTCTGGGCTTCTCCCCCATACCTGATCATGGTCCCCTTTTCCCCTCCTCCTCCCCTCTTCCACCCACATCCTTCCCTCCTTCTGCCTCCTGTGATTATTTTGTTCCCCATTCTAAATGGGATTGAAGAAGTATCCACAGTTGGGCCTTCCTTCTTGTTGAACTTCATGTGGTCTAAGAGTTGTATCATGGGTGTGCGAATATCCACTTATCAGTGAAGACATACTATGTATGTATTTTCGGTCTAGGTTACCACACTTGGGATGACATTTTCTATTCCATTCATTTGCCTGCAAAATTCATAATGTTCTTGTTTATAATAGATAAATAGCATTCCATTGTGTAAATACATTTTCTGTATCCATTATTCTTCCATTGAGGAAGATCTGGATTGTTTCCAGCTTCTGGCTATTATAAATAAGGCTGCTATGAACATAGTGGAGCATGTGTCCTTGTTATATGTTGGAGTATCTTTAGGGTATATGCCCAGGAGTGGTAGAGCTGGGTCTTTGGGTAGAACTATATCCAATTTTCTGAGGAACCGCCAGATTGATTCCCAGAATGGTTCTACCAGTTTGCAATCCCACCAACAATGGAGGAGTGTTCCTCTTTCTCTACCTCCTCACCAGCATCTGCTGTCACCTGAGTTTTTGATCTTAGCCATTCTGATTGATGTGAGGTGAAATCTCAGGGTTGTTTTGATTTGCATTTCCCTGATAGCTAAGGATATTGAACATTCCCTTAAGTGCTTTTCAGCCATTTGAGATTCGTCTGTGAGAATTCTGTTTACCCCTGTACCCCATTTTTAATAAAGTTATTTGGTTTGATGGTGTCTAACTTCTTGAGTTCTTTGAACATTCTGGATATTAGTCCTCTTTTGGATGTGGGGGTTAGTAAAGATCTTTTCCCAATCCTATTGACAATGTTCTTTGCCTTACAGAAGCTTTTCAGCTTCATGAGGTCCCATTTGTCAATTGTTGATCTTAGAACGTGAGCTATTGGTGATCTATTCAGGAAGTTTTCCCCTGTGCCCATGTGTTTGACTTCTTAATGTGCATCAAGTGTATGGAGACAGGAGGAAGAGTTTAGATTTCCAAAACCTGGGAATCTAAACAGGGAGAAAAATGTATAAAGTCCAAGGTAAGCATTAACCAATCCCGTGAACATTAAATTTGGTTCAAAAATGGTTCTTTTTCCATGAGCACATCCAATTGTGTAATTGCTCCACTATTCAGAAGGTAACCATCTCTTATGGTCTTTTCCTACTGAGTAATCGGCATTCAATATTTAACAGAGTTCTGAATTCACAGGAGCATTTTACTCTTACGATGCCAAGTCTGGTATTTCTCTAAGTGGGGATCAGAGGACTGAGGTACAGAGAATCTGTAGAAACGCCACCAACACCTGCTCAGCCACGTTCATTCTCCCTCTAGTCACAACAGCAAGGAAATGGAAAGAAAACAAAATGCCCTCCAACTCCTGAACAGGTGATGAGGATGTGACACACATTTAGCTGTGAAGGAAAATGAAATCATAAAATTTTCAGGCGAATGGGCAGATCTAGACAATAATAAATTTAAGTCAGGTAACCGAAACCTAGAAAGACAAATTTCCTCTGGGTGCATCCTCTCCCACTGAGGCCAGACAAGTGGAAGTTAGGGTACAGGATCCATTGGCAGGGATGAGATTCAGGGACAGCCCCGGCTTCAGTTGTTGGAGGACCCACATGAAGTCCAAGCTGCACTTCTCTGGAGTAACCATGGAAGCTAAGAAAGAAAAAGGACCATTGGAGAGGGAGGGAGCTCAAAGGAAGGATGGGAGGACATGAGTCTAAGAAGGGGAAACGGGAAAGTAAGGGGCAGGCTTTAACTAGGAAAAAGGGAGGATGGAGAAATAATTTTCTCCCTCTAGAAAGAAATACAATATCCCGTAAGTCCCTCACCCATTGTGCATTTCTTTTCCCATGAGCCTTCTGGCCTCGTGCTCTCCGCTGGCCTCTTCATGCTTTCCTCCGGTTTAGTGAGTCTGCCAGAGGCCACCTCAGACAGTCCTTCTCTGACTGACCCTGATTCCATTAGAATCAGCTCAGCAGATAATTTGTCTTTGTCCTATGACAAAAGGGGTGTTTTAATCCTTAATCTTGGGGTCACTTATTTGAATGTCTGTGGATGAAAGCAGTAAGATATTAAATCCTAGAGGAAAAGGCATCTATGGTACTATTACAAAAGTCTACATTAGTTTAACCTCTTGCTTATGGCTCCTAAAGACTGAATCTGTGGGAAATCAGGTGAATTAAGTACCTCGAAGACAGAATGCTTATAAATAGACAAGGTATGGGATGCAGAAATTGAGTCACAAGAACTGTCAAGAAAGTTACTTTAGTGTGTTGGGTTTGAAACTTTTCCAGTGAGGTCATAAACCATGGGAATTCAGGCTGGGAACTGGTTTGAAGAGTCAGCTGAAAAAAATTGTGATGTAGAATCCATCCACATTAAGAGGATTGGTCATTATATAGTAGTTACGGAAAAAAGTTCAAGACAGCGAATTGAAATCTCATCCCCTCTGGTTACTTTTGACGTACAAGTGAGCTTTATGAACTGTGATTGCCGACCGTTCCGCGTGACCGTGGAAAGGTGTGCGCCTATTACTGTGTTTTCAAACATAAATAAGAGCAGATGCTATGTGGCAATAAAAACGAATGCAAAAATCAATCCACAGTATCGCAGACTCTTACAATTTTTATTATAAGAATTTTAAATAAATTGTATATTTATACTTAACATTAATATTCAATGTTGTTAAACATAATGGTATGTTTATGCTTAAATATAAAATATAATGATATTTATGTTTAAATATAAAATTTTATAAACATTTAATTACAGTTATTTATTACAAAGCTGAATTTTGCATGAAAAGCACAGGTCTTCAGGCATCAGAGATCGAAGGCTGTAAAGTAATTACCATCCAGGACACAGATCAGTCAGGTTTGGGGTAATTCCTTTCTCTTCCACCTAATTCTAATTCTCTTCCCGTGACCAATGGAATTTCCCTTACCTTTTAATTCCTGGTTGAGCAATAACAATAAAAACCATAGCGTTCACAAACTTACAGTGCTTTAGAGTGGAGACGTAGAGTATTATTTATTTTTAAGACACTATTTTACACAGCCAAATGTCACCAACTGTTAATCCTTGAAGGTTACATTCCAACCACAGTTTTATTACATGGTGCTATGGCCACAATCACCTCTGGTCCAGCCACCAAACACTGAACACATCGGTCAATGAAACAGTAGACGTGGGCAAGAGAAGTCCTGTTATTTACATGGCAGACTAAGTCCACATTATCCTTCTCTATTGCTGATGCAAGGGGGATGGCACATCCTCCTGATTCCTCTTAGAATTTTCTCAATGCTGGATTATCTGGCTTCTCATCTGCGACCGGAAATAAGCAGGAGCGAATTTTAAGCTCTCTAATCTCGAACGTACCTAAAGATAAGTAAATTAATTCTAAGTGTAAAACCTACTTGAAAGTTCAATACTATATAGCTTCTTGAACAAAGAAAAAAATCAGATCCATGGTGAACCCCTTCCCATTCTACTCTTTCTGTTCATTATTTGGGACATGGTACAACTTCATTTGTTAAAGAACAGTATTCAGGCCTTCTTGTTTAAGAAAATGAATCGTCATATGCTACCACCAGTCCGGACACTATTGTTGGTGCCAAGAAGTGCTTGCTGACAGGAGCCTGATACAGCTGTCTCCTGAGAGGCTCTGCCAGAGCATGACAAATACAGAGGTGAATGCTCTCAGTCAACCTTTGGACTGAACATGGGTACCCCAATGGACAAGTTAGGGGAAGGACATGGGGGAGCATGCTCATAGAAGCAAGTGGGATGGAATAGGAGGCTTGCAGAAGGGAAACCGGGAAGGGGGGTACCATTTGAAATGCAAATAAATAAAATAACCAATAAAAAAAGAAAGAAAATAAATCATGTTCTGACCCTTGGCATACCTATGGAAATTAACTCTCTCTTGAAAGAAGAATATGAATCCTAGTTTGAGAACATGCTTTAAGCAACATATGTTATACAGACAACTCTCCTCACCTCCCTGGAGACCAGCAGGGGATCTGACAGGGTGGAAACCAAAAAGCACATCGGCCTTGAATGGAAATATTGTTTAGACCTCAGCCATTCCCTATTCCCTTTAAGAAAACCGAGACCCACACACTGCGTGACAGTTAATTCCTTTCACAGAAATTTGTTTTTCTGCAGATCAGGTAGCGAAGAAAAGATTAATCTTCAAGCAAAATACCAGCAAAAGCATAAACATGTTTTTTTTCCTACCTGTAGCAATGAATTAAACATTTCTTTGGGGGGCAGAACAAAAGCCTTTGCTGCGTTTGAATGGCCTGGAGCAAATCTAGTGGCACTCAAAATTTTTTCATACCGCTGATTTATTACGGTTGTTCTGCATAACCCAGAAGCCATTTCAAATTAAATCATCTCGCCACTGTCAGAAGGAGAATTTACCAAGCAATAGTTGAAATGCAAATCGTCATATTGAAGATGAATCCTTAACAAGCGATTATACTTTAAACCTGAAAAACTTTGTATAAAGAAGCAAAGTTCGAAGACTTCTTAAGGGTGCTCTATGCAATCAATCATGTATACTTTTCCGAGAGTAATAAATCTATGTAGTTGCTAAATTATAGTACTAGGGCATCTTTTTGTTTTCAGTCATGTGCCGTTTTAATTAAATTTTAAATTTGTAAGCACAAAAACCTTATGAATACAAAACCCATTGATTTCACATGTCGCTACACAGAACAGTGCCTTCTATGTTTTCATACTATCGGATCCTGACTAATGTTACGTGGATCTCCTTTTTTGAAAGACAGGCCTTTATAATCTCAGGTCAAATACTACAGAGTACTGGAGAACTAAAGCAGATCCTGAAGGTGGGGTTTCAGAGATATTTCTCCGCTGTCAAATCTCTACACAGGCCTTAAGTATCTGTCATTCTTTAATGTATCTTAAATTTTCAGATTAAGTAGAGTTTTAAGTGTCACTTTATCTTTGACAACATCACAACTGTACACTGTATATTGCAATCATACTCATCTCCTCATTACCTTCTCCTGCTCTCTTCCCACTCCTGCTCACCTCCTTCTTCTCAATTCTTCCCCCTGCTACTTCCTTGCCGTGTATGTGTGTGTGTGTGTGTGTGCATATTTGTGTGTGTTTCTGTGTGTATGTGTATGTATGTGTGTGCATGTGTGTATATGTGTGTATGTGTATGTGCACATGCGTGCATGTGTGTGTATGTATGTGAATGTTTGTGTATGTGTGTGTATATATGTGTGTGTATGTGTGTATGTGTGCATATTTGTGTATGTGTGTATATATGTGTGTGTATGTGTGTGTATGTGTGCATGTTTGTGTATGTGTGTATGTTTGTGTGTGTTTGTATGTGAATGTGTGTGTATGTGTATATGTGTGTGTATGTGTGTATGTATGTGTGAGCATGTGTGCATGTGTGTGTTTATATGTGAATGTGTATGTGTATATGTGTGTGCATGTGTGTGTGTGCACACGCGTATGTGTGTGCGCGCACGTGCATGAAGGCATTGTACAAGTGATTATGGATGTTCTATGTGTTTATGGATATAACATCCATATTAAATCCAACAGGATGCATTCCATAGTATTAGTCCCTATCCACTGGCTCGTATAGTCTTCCTACACCCCCTAATCCCCTGCTCTCTGGGTCATTAGAGGGGGTGACACAGATGCCCCACTTAGGGCTAAGTGCTCAGTAGTGTTATTATCAGGTTTGGACCATTATAATAATTTGGTTCTACATTTTGTCTTCCTTCTTTTGATTACTAAGGCAAATACAAACTTTGGCTAATTTACTGAAGCACTCATTTTCTGTTTAGTATAAGATTTAGACAAATACATGTCTTTTGCAATGACAGAAACTGTAGACATTTGGCTTTAAAATCCAGGTTTATTAAGAAAGTGTGGGGGAAAGTGACATTTTGCTTGAGAAAATTCTGTTCTAATGTGACGTCCATGTTCTGGCAACTGAGACTACTTTCTCTCGTGTGTAAAATGGGGCAAAGGTATCAGCCTTGAAACCCTGACAGGATTGAAAGAGTCAAGCAAAGGGGGAAATATGTGGAGTCGATTTTTCAAGGAATAGCTATACTTTTTGTGTGTTTTGTTTCTTGTTTCCTTATATCAACACACTGGATGCTTGGTGGGTCTTGGTTTTGCATGCTTTTGACATAATGGTATTTTTTCTGATTACTGATTTAAGATCTTCCTTTCTTACTTGCAGAATAAAGTTTCACAAATGAACTTGTTTGCTTTCTAATGAGAGACAGAAAGGGGGTACATCCGAATGGGAGAGGAGGTGCAGAGGAGCTGGGAAAAGTGGAGTGAGGGAAAATTGTTACCAGAATATACTATGTGCGAAAATAAATCTATTTTCAATAAAATGAAAATAAAGAATATGGTTTCGGCTTAATTTTGTTTTGTTTTTCTAGCAAAAGCTCTGTAGTTACAGAGTACTGGTGTGTTTGCATTCAGTTTCTTGCATTATCAGCAATGGTACACTAGGTCCAGGATGAAGACTCATCTGAGAAAAACGCTGAACACGTCTACCTGGCTGTAAGTCAAGATGTGTCGACCACAGGATAGCAGATAAGGATGAACTTCACTAGAAGCACTTCCACAAGATTAAACACTTCTGTCTCGATGTCAGAATTAGAATGGAGACCTCTAACTTTTCACAGCTAAACAATATGTTTAATTGAGCCATTGAGTCCATACAGAGGCAGAATTGTTAAACAGAAAAATCATAGAACCATCAGGCCAAACTTTGCTTTTCCCAGACCATTGTATGGTTAATAGATTCTGGATATGACATTTAGAACCTTTGATTTGCAGTTTCTTTAGCTACATAATAGCAACAAATCACCCACCCTGTCTACTTTCGTTATTAAAAAGACAAAATAGAGAAATGCATAAATCTTCCAGGAGCTAAACATCAATGCAAAGCAGTTCCTGCCCTCAGTGAACTCAATCCGAAGCCTCCATTAGAGCGGTGCCTCTTCCCTTCTAGAAGAGACAGTACTATTGTATCAGCAAAACCATGGCCAAAATGTCAGCAAGAACTCCATCCTGCCAAAAAAGAAAAACTGTCCCGGGGAGGAAATTAATGTCCCCTTGGATGCATCGTCTGTGAGACTTACTCTTCAGACTTGTTTAAGTTACAGATTAAATAAGAACCAATTGAATGGACTTCTAGAAAGTTAGGGGAGGATTTGGGACAAACAGAATAATGTGCCAAGCAGGTCATGCAGGAGCAAACTGAAGCAAACCTCACCACTCTGCCAAGGACCAACCCTGGTTATTCGTAATAGCGCATTGGGTTCTGAAGCTTTCATTATTTGATTCTTGGTTCTCGTTACCCTCTCTAGTGAGTGGTATTTGAGTACTTAATATCCATGGGCAATCTGAAAATAGTCTCCAACAGACTGTGTGTGACAGAGAGAGAGAGAGACAGAGATACAGAGAGAGATGAGGCAGAGAGAGAGAGAGAGAAAGAGAGAGATGAGGCAGAGAGAGAGAGACAGAGACAGAGAGACAGAGAGAGACAGAGAGAGACAGAGAGACAGAGAGAGAGATGAGGCAGAGAGAGAGATGAGGCAGAGAGAGAGAGAGAGAGAGAGAGAGAGAGAGAGATGAGGCAGAGAAAGGAAGAGACAGTAATACTATTGACAAGCCCCTATGTTCACCCAACAAACACAAAGCCAGCTTCACATCTACCTAGTGATTCTGTTACCTTTTCTCATTTTTCCACTCCCCTTTCCTCTGCAGGATACATATTTAGTAGGTAATTAGTGCAAATATTAATTACCCTTTCTTCCTGAAGAATGAGTCAATCTGTTGCTAAAAGCATGCAGACGATGAATATTTCATCTTCAAAGTAGTGCTAAGAAAGTCGAGGACAGAATTTGCTGGCGAGCAAGAGTGATTTTATGTTCTTCTTTCCCATCTGAAATTGGAGATGAAGACATCACATACTTCTAGCAAAGTGCAGTCCCGTGAAGAGCTTCACATTTTAAGCACTACTCAGACGCATCAGTGAACTAACATTTCTCTGTGGATAGTTTACCATGAGGATGCATATGCCAAAATCTTCTATATAATATTTGAGAGACATTAAATCTTTGAAAATAGACCCGTCCAGAAATATTTGAGATTATAATAAACAAATGAGTAATGACATGCATTGATTTAAAGCCAAACAGCTAAAGTACTACAGCATATTTCTTAGTTAAAGTTGCTAATGAATATGTCTCCATTCCCTCTAATGTATATCCCATCCATTTACTTTGATGCATCCGTAAGAACACTAGAAAAACAGAACATTACTATAGATTAACACTGACTCTCTTGAATGCTCTAAAACCCTTCTTCCAGAAGATATGCAGACATGGTGAGTCTTATATGCTATAATTCACTGCAAACGATGAGTTCTATATCCTCAGTTCTGCCCAAACACTATGGAAATTTTTAGTGGTCAAGACAAACCAAGCACTTCTAGCCAGTTGCTTTCAAAGGAGATCAATTCAGTGTAATGATGATTTAGGATGCTTCTCTGTTGAACTTAAGTAATTTTCCTCTTTCTACTTTGAGATTGTAAATCTGACTAATTGCTTCACACTCTCTAGAAATGCTTCTTCTTGCTAAGGATAATTGCTACGTCTGATTTTCCTACGCCCCAAGTAATTTTGTGGAGGGCTTACCTACTGATCTCATTACCCTTCAAGCTCACGCTGGTATTTACCTACTGCAGTCTACTTGATAAATTAAATCCAAGCCTTGTTAAATTCACCCCTGCAAGTCACAAATATCACAATTTAGTAGGGATTAAATTAAACCAATAGGCATTTTGTTCCTTCCACACTGACACATCCGTTAGTTGACTTCAGTTTAGCCATGGGAATACCAACACTGAGAGCAAACGTTGAAAGAGTGTTTGTGGAACAGATGACTGTTCTAGGATAATCTTTAAAACTGAAAAGTGAGTATATTTTATCATTGTTTAATCCGCACTTAACTGTAAAAGATGCATAGATGATACAAGAGGAAACAGAAGATGAACACGGTGACAAACAGGGATGATTGCGGTCCTTGGCTAACACCTAACTGTGAAGCCACTCATTTTGGAAACTATGTGAACATCATCCTGTTTAACTTCACTTAATAGAGGCTAATATTTTTTTCATTTAGACCCAATTATTTTAGTCCCATTAATAAAACCAATTCACATTGATGAACTTTCCTGGCTTTGTTATCGTCGTCGTCGTCGTCGTCGTCGTTGTCCTTTGTTCGCAGCTGGAGAGTAGGGAAATCCCCCTAGGTCTTGCAAAGGACATTTCAATTGTTTGAAGCTTTCTAGTGTTCTAGTTCTCGCTGGATATTTTCCCTTTTGAAATGTTTTCTCTCCAGCGAAGCCTTTGAGCACATTCATCTGCATTGGCACCGAGTGTCAATCACCTGGAACCACTCAGGCCTGGGCATTCTCGTCCTCCTTGCTTGTCTCTGGAACACCTCTTTGTAGTAAGTGCATTGACCCAAAACCGTGGTTCATACAGCAGAGCCACTGTCTTACAGTACAGGGTGACAAAGGCTGGAGACAGCTGTGAGATACGAATGCTAAGGAAAGCAGGGTCTATGTCAGTGAAGTCAAAGCATGGGACGTCGAGCGGACACGGTATTTTTCAAAACAGAGAACTCGTGTCTATAAAACGGGACATTTCTATCTTGAGTTGACATCAATTCAAAGGGGAAAGTAAGACGTAAATATTAAAATATTTACAAAAAGACAAAGGTACAATCAACAGGAATATATTTCCTAACAGGTTACTGATGGAAACGAAATAAGTCAGTAAATATTTTGACAATTATTTAATTGTGGTTACTTGGTACAAAAGTGGTCCTTAAACCAAATTATTTGCATTGGCGAAACTTGAGAATCTTACGATGCGAGTGAGGTAGGATGTTGTAACGGTCTGTCTTAGTGGCGCAGTCTCAGATTTTTTTTTTCCTCATAAAGTGACCCTGAACAGATCTGGAGTTATCACAAGGATTGATGAGGCTAAAGAAACTCACTCCAGAATGTGCGACTCAAGGCAGTGAGCAGAAAGCAACCTTTCTGTAGCTGCTGACCTAAACCCTTGCTGGGTGTGATGGGAGCCCATGGTACCACACCGCATGGGCTGTTCCACGGTTTCAGGAGTCCTCCTAGTGTGGCACCTGCTTTCCCGAGAGAGGGACCCAGCAAATGGGGAAAAACAAAGTCACGACACTTTCAGCCTCAGCTTCCCCTTGCTGCCCCATCTACATTTTCCGTATTTTAGAAAAGAATCATGAAATCCAGTCTAGACTCAAAGGAATGGAGTTTGACTGAAGAATGTCTTAATTCATAGTCGCCTCTCACCTCCTAACATTTCGCTTTGAGAGCTGAAGCCGTATTGTACCTGTGATGGACAGACAATCTCCATGGGCCCCTTCTCTAGACTTTATGCACTGTGCAATCCTCTCACCTCAGTGCAGCAGAAATTGGCCTGCGTCTGAGCAGGGAAAGGCATGGGGAGAATGGGGCATGTGCATCCGTAGAGTAGTAATACCTTTCTGCCACTGGCTTCAGGAAGTGAGCTAAAATGGATCCCTCTGCCATGAGGAAGTGCCAAACCCTGAGTGGGATTGAAGCACACCCTTTCCCAGATCAGCTTCTTCCTGAGGCTCTGGCAGTGGACGGAATCTAGCTATGCTATTCCGGGGCTGCTGCTTTACATCTGAGACGATGAATATGCATTGCCTTAAGCCAATAAGACTATGATAATTTGTTATGTACCATTTTCATAAATAAATACAGCGCTGAATCCAGGAAAGCTAATTCTGACTTAATCGTGCTTAGAAATAAGCTCCTTCTCATGTCAGGGATCAGGACCCGCATCTATTAAACAGAGGGGTAATATCATCGTACGAAGTATGATCCTGCTAGTTTATGTCATGCACAATAATCTGAGAAATCAAAGACAAAACAGGTAAAAAAAAACATACGTTTTTCTATTAAACACAGGGAGAAATCTTCAAATGTCAAAAATCCTCTCATTTTATACCTCTAGAATTATTAAATAAGCACAATTATTTTGGACCAGATAAAATATGCAGTGTCCAAATTCCTCTAGCCCAGTTAAATCATTATTTTGGAATAGTATGAAAAATGTCAAAATGTCATATATATTCAGTTTCCTGATGGACAGGGGAATTTCTGGACATGTAAGAAAAATCACCTTTCCTTTCCAGATGATATGACCCAGATCACTGTCAGCCCTCTGTTTCAAGAATGCCTCCTGGAGTGTTTGGCAAAGTAGAGAATGCCATTATCCTTCCTGGCATCGACCTACAAATAAAATCTATCCCAAGTTCCTGGGGAGTAATATATAGTGTTAAATGTAATCTGACCAAATAATGGCTCGAAGACCAATGGGAACAAACCTAGGCTACACTTGCATGTAGAGTGGTTGTAGTTAGTGAAAGGGTAATATGCCACTAAATCGTGTCACTCTTCTCAATTATTAACATCTCCTTACATCTGTATACTTTATAAGGGTCTTCAGTTCTCTCACTGCTGGGGAATATTTTCTCCTCTCTCCCAGATGTAGGGCTTGGCCACGCTCATGGTTTTAAGTGAAGAAGAGAGCAGAAAAGACAGTATGCATGTTCCAACAACCAATTTAAGATTATGTACATACCTTCTCTTGTGTTTTTTGCATCTGCAGTTTCCATAGCTGTGTGAAGAACGCGCCCTTATTGATGAAGAAAGCCTGAGTGCATCTGCCCATGGAACTCTGAACAAAAATGATCAGGAAAGTTTAATTGGCCAAGTCTCCCAATCTAGATATCGTTTAAAATACAGATTACGATTAATTTGAATCCTAACTAAGGCAGTAGCAAGAGAGAGTAGCAAAGAAGACTGTCTGTTGAGGTTATGAAGAATGGCGTCTTGAAATAGACCCTGTTTCCTGACCACTGCTGAATATTCCTAGTGGCTTTGCTCTCTTTTCATTGTGTAATGCCTTTTCCTTTGTAAATATTATTTGCACCCAATGGCTACTATATCTGCTATCAACAAACCCCCATCTCCTTCTTTTCCTTTAACGTTGGCATGATCCTTATTTTCCCACTTATTTTCCACTTACATTTTTGCTGACCTATGTGACCACATTGAGTATAATTTTCTACAGGTATGATATAGTTTGATATTTTATTAGACACACTGTCAAACTCTATTTTTCAGCATTTATATTTACATCCCTAACAGGCAATGAACTTAGTAATATGCTAAGCTTTATCTGCCCTTCCACTTTTTCTGTTTATTCTGACTTTCATCTGCTTTTCTTATTTTGCTTGGCTCCTTGTGGTTCCTTTGAACACATTTTGGAATTCAGTTTTATCAATAGCCAAATTCAGGAACTGGAGAAAAAAAATGGCTCCATTTTTTTAAAGGACTTGTTGCTCTTACAGAGAACCTGGATTATGTTCTCAAAATCCACGTGGTGGCTCACAAACACCTAAAACTCTAGTTCCAGAGGATCTGACATCCTCTTCAGAACTCTGCAAACACCAGATACACACGTAGTGGACATACATGCATACACACACATGGTTCAAACACACACACACACACACACACACACACACATATATATATATATATATGTATATATATATGTGCAAGTAAAGCAATCATACACATAAAGTCAAATAAATCTTTAAATGTTGTGTGTTCAAGTATTCCTTCACTGTTATTTTTTATTTATGTGTGTGTGCACAGGTGTGTACAGGTTTTCATGTAGGGTGTAGCTGTGTGTGTGTGTGTGTGTGAGAGAGAGAGAGAGAGAGAGAGAGGGAGAGAGAGAGAGAGAGAGACTCTGTGTGTGTACATATGTGTAAGTCACAGATAGATATTAAGTTTCTTCCTCACTCAACTCTCCTCATTCCTCACTGAACTTGGCATTTTACTGGCTGGCCAACAAGCCCTAGGGTTCTTTCCTTCTCTGTTTTGCCAGCATTGAAATTACAGGTGCAAACCACTACACTCGGATTCTCATATGGATTCTGGGGATCAAAATTAAGCCTTCGTGTTTGCACAGGCGAAACTTTACTGCCCTCAACACATTTGTTGAGAGTTTCATGGAAGTCCATTAAAGGGATGTGACATGATTTATTTAATCGGCTCACATTTCACTCCTTCCTCACAAGCAGAGCCCCTGGATTTATCTGTGTCTGACTAGAAAGCCTTTTTCCACGATGATATTTACCATAATGAAGGTTTTCTTTCCCAAAATACCACTCATCTTCTATCATGAAAGTTCTGTTTTTGGAAAAGTCTCTCTCTCTCTCTCTCTCTCTCTCTCTCTCTCTCTCTCTCTCATACACACACACACACACACACACACACACACACACACCTTCATAACTTTTTCATGTACCTTATATAAATATGTTTGCATTTTCTCGGGTTATAAACTATTTTGTTATATTTTTTGTAAAGTTAAAATAAAATCATAGTAAAAGGAATACAGAATTGTTCCACTTTTTAGCAGCCCCCGTGATGGGATTTCTGAAAGAGCTCCACACATACTCTTTCAGTGCCCCTGAACATCCCCATCATGTCCACCTTGTACGTGCTACAAGGCCTCCTTGTAGCAATGCTTCAGAAACTAAGTTCCCTTTGTTTTTAACTCTTGAGATGTAGAGTAGTTATATCTACTGCCAACTGGGACAATTCTCCACAAGAGATTTTTTGTGTGCAATGTTATCATACTACATTGGAAAACATTCTGTATTAGAAACAGAAATATGCTTTTCTGTTTTTTTTTCTCTAATGGAGAAACAGTTTCACAATTTTGAGTCTGTCACCATAGACTATAAAACTCAATTAACAATTTTTAAAAATTAATTATGTGTGGTTAGTTTAAAACTGTTTCTGATTAAACAATATATTGCTACATTTTAAAGTATGAATTCCGTGCTCAAAATATACGTTTCATACCACTGTTTACGCTCAATGAAGCAGGCCTATGAGTCATTCATAACCGGATGTGTACATGGTCAAATCAATTAGGCAGCAATCATCTGCTGAGACGTTTGGAAGACACTGCCTCGCTCAGGAGGCAATGGAGTCAATAGCCCTTTGTTACAGTTTGACTGCGTGAATAGAAAGCAGCAGGCGCCTTATTATTTTTCCTTTAAATTTGAAAGCAGTCGATATCCGAATCATTAAATGAGGTGTTAATGCATTTCTTCAAGATTGTTTAGCTTATGACCATGGAGGTGAACCTTCTAATGTTGTGAAAGTTTGGTTCAGGTAGATTTCTACTGGATTACATTGCAATATGGGATGAATAATACAGCTACACATTAAATCATCTTTAGGGCTGTTAGGATTTTGCTGGGTATTAGTAGGGCATTTTAAATAGAACATTTCTAGGGGTTGTAGCAATGTCTCAGAGGTTGAGAGCATGTACTGCTCTTCCAGAGAAATAGGAGCTTTCTGGTAACTCCAGCTCCCGTGGACACAAAATCCTCCTCTGGGCTCAGCCTTCAACTGCATTCATGTCAGTAAACATAATTAAAAACTGAGATAAGTCCGATGTGTATTTAAGAAGGAATGGGTCTTGCAAATATTTTCAGATGTATTACTATGACTTCTCTTCTAGAGACATGCCTTATTTTTAAACATGAAAAAAGGAATAAATACCTTTTTGACCTTTTGATCCAACCAACACTCAAAGGTACAGTCCAATTTGTCATGCATCTCTTCTTTTTTTTTATTTATATCTAATCTTTTTTTTATAGTCCAATCATTATCCCCCTCTTGGTCCTCCTTCCCACAATTCTTCATCCCACTCCTCCTCCACCCTGTCTCCAACAGGATGTCTCCCACCTGTCCACCCCACCAGGCCTCCCCACTCCCTGGAGCCTCGAGTATCTCCAGGATTAAGCGTGTCTTCTTGCACTGAGTCCAAACCAGGGAGTCCTCTGCTGTATATGTATTGGGGGTTTCGTACATCTAGTGTATGCTGTCTGGTTGATGGCTCAGTGTCTGAGAGATCTCAGAGGATCCAGGTCTTCCTATGGGGTCACCCTCCACCTCAACTTCTTCCAGTCTTTCCCTAATTCAACCACAGGAGACCCTGGCTTCAGTCCATTGGTTGGGTTTAAGTATCTGCCTCTGTTTCAGTCAGCTGCTTGTTGGGCCACTCAAGGACAGCCACGCTAGGCTCCTGTCTATAAACACATGATAGGCTTCTGTCTGCAAGCACATGCTAGGCTTCTGTCTGCAAGCACACCGTAGCATACAGACTTGCCTACAGAATCTCAGAAAACACAAACTCTCCTCCAAACTTTCATCATGAGGGTAACTTTCAATAATATAACGCTTCCTAAAAGAAGGGGTAGATTTCTTTGCATGATCTATAAAGACCTCTGCCAGTTTAGAAACTAGCCATGCTATTTGCATGTGACATTTAACAGCAGACATCATTCAAATGTTTCTCACTGTGGTTAAATGGTCAGGCTCCATTCTGAACTCACTGACGCAGGTTTAACATCCTGACTGGCCCAAATATTAGTGTGTGGGCTTAAAAGCTATTCGCTCGGTTCCTTTGTTTCTATAGAAACAAAGCTGATCTGAAAAGCCAACCTGCAAAGGCTAAGGGTGTGGCACAGTAAGTAGTAAAGTGCTTGACTGTCTTTTGTGAGTCCCTGGGTTCTACACCAACACCGTTAACAGAAAAAGAGAGAAAAGAAGAGAAGAAGCCAGCCTTCATCTATCTGAGTGAAAACTGAGAAGATGATTCATATAAATAGTTCAGTGGAATTCCCAGCACTAGGGTAAGTACCTTTGTTGTTATTCTATCTACAACTAGACATAAAGTCGCATAGCCTAGAATATACTCACTAAAATTTCATCAGAACACAGAGTTAAAGATTCCCAGAGGAAGAAGGCAAAGAAAAACTGAAAGGAACAAACCGGGAATCGCAGAAACTGTGAGAATGCTGTTGTACTTGCTCAGCACAGACGCCATACGATTCCATAACAGACACAGTACTCAAGAACCCACATCACCTGCAGAGACACACAAAACACTGAGCCATCTTAATAAGTAGACAGAGTTCTAGGAGGAGCAAGCACATGGCAAACACGAATGGAAGTTATAGAAACGCGCATTTGATCTCCCTTCTCAAAGAAACATATTCCAAAAGTAAACCTCTCTACTTCATTGAGAAGTGGAATACAGAGAGTAAATTTCACAGCGCCTTCTTCCTTCCTCTCTGGATGCCATGACCTTAGATTATCAACTCACTTCTTCCTTTTAAGAAATTAAAAGTGAATATATTGCCTTGCGGGGCTCAAAAATCATCTCTCCAGCAGAGGGAGCAAATAAGGTTTGTGTTTTCAGTTCTTCAAAAAGGAATGCCTCTGACTTACAGTGTGCTTTTGGGGGAAAAACTATCATGTACAACAGTCTAAGTTAAAATGCATCAGGAATAAATTGATCTCCAAATAAACTCAATGATTTATACTACATGTTGACAAGACACTCAGATGGAGGCCCTATGCTTTTCCTGTTTCTTCTTATTTTTGTAAATTGATATTTAAGTGTTAGGAAAATGATTATTTTTAATGTCCTAAAGTATTAGAATATATACTGTATTGTTTTGATGACCATCTGTTCTAGAGTCTTTGTTGTTTCTTGAGGGTTTTTTGTTGTTGATTTTATTTTTATATATCTTTTAAGGAACTCGTAACATAGGGAGTCAGAATTCCAAATAGACCTGTGGAAAACAATGCTATCCTGTTGAGATAGACTGTATTTGATAGGTAATTGTGTAACATTAAAAGCAAATCAGAACCTAATGGTTTAATTATTTAGGCTTCCAAGTCATAGTTCTCAGCATTCATTTCTCTTGCAATCGGTCCTAAATTGTTTCTATAATTTTTAAACAGCTTTATAATTTGGAATTAATTAAATAAAGATGTTGTTAATCTTTACTTTTCACTGAGTCTTGGGAATAATTAGTCGTCTTAAGAATTAATAATTATTTATTCTGAAGCATAGGCTTCAGTGCAAACATTGGATTCTGTTCTTTCAGAAAAGCGATGTTTGGCTGCACTTAAAGAACTTAGCCTTGAGAAGCTCATAATATAGAGCCAGGATCTAGAAGCTGTTTGCTGCACACAGACTTATGGTTTGGATAACAGCACAGTCTAGCTCTGGGAAATGCATCCCTGAGAGGTTAGTTATTTTGTGAACACTACAGAGTACACTCACATAGACTAATAGGGAGGTACCCAGTAATCTCATGTGAACACCATGCGTAGGCAGCCTGTCTTTGATGGAAAAGCCAGGTAGCACTTGACTGCATTCACATAAAGGCTCATTATTTCATAACAAAAATTTTAATCATTCATTTCCTTTTTGAGATTTCATTACTTCTTCCTTCTCTTTTTCTCCCTCCTCCTCCTCCAATATACTTCCTGCCTTCTTTCAAATCTGTTGCATTTTTTCATTAATAGTTGTTACATATATATCTCCAAATGCGTGTGCATAAAAAATAATTCTGCTTTCACAGTGTCCTTAGCATAACTCCATTGCAATCTAGCAATGCATTAAGCCCTGAGCCTTCCACTTCCTTTACTAATATGTCAAAACTATTAAGTACTTTATTTCCACCTCCCAATGTCTCCTAAATATTTCTCCCCCGCCCACCATGTGTGTGTGAGAGAGCATGTGCACTTCATTGTGATGTAGGCCAGTGTGGAGTATGTATACATGTGCATGCATGGGCTTCTACACACATGTGCAACTCAGGTACTCTGCCTTATCACTCTCTGCTATATTCCCTTGAAATGGGGTCTTTCTCCAAACCCAAGCTAGAGCCAGCATTTCCTAAGATGCATCCTGTCTTGGTTTCCCACTGAACTGGGGTCATAGGCACAGGCTACCACACCAGACTTTTCCACACCCCTGTTGTTTTAAATGGTGCTGGGATGCAAGCCCAGGTTCTCACCCATGAGACAAAGCATTCTTCCCCACTGAGGCACCTTCTCAGCACTGGTTCTTACTTTCCTACCTCACCGTTGTTGAGTGAACTACGTCAGGAACATAGGTGGACACACAATACTAGAATGTTGGAATTCGTCAAATAAAAATAGATTCACTGTCTCCACCGATTTTATCGTTTGTAACTCTCCAAGCTCTCCTCACTGCACTCAATATACATAGCACTTGGCAATAGCAGGTTCTGGAGTCCAGCTTTAATTACTAATAATAACTCTCAAATCACACACTGCATCCCACAGGTCTATACGTATGCCACTGTCGTTTGTTCTTGGCAAATGAGTCACTAATAGTGTTTAACAACTCGCCTTCATTTCATCAATACAAGCCAAGTCAGTGTGTCCGTCCCAGCATAATTAATTTGGAGGCAATTTCTCTTTGTATCAAGGAGATGCCAAGTATTTGGTAGGATATATAGCAGATTGTGTATCTTCTTGAGAATAGCTGTAATTCACCCCCCAATGGTGGAAAAAATATTCCAGACCTTGCCCACTGTTCCTGGTGAAGCTACACCATTTATTGAGTCGCTACAACTAAACCATCCCAGTGCTGGGGAGATGGCTCGGTAATTAGAGGATGTATCACCAATGTAGAGGATCCAAGTTCGGTTCCCAGCATTGATGTTAGGAAGCTCTGGATTGCCTGTAACCATAATTCTAGAGGGTCTGACACTCTCTTCTGGACTCTATGCATACCTGCACTCACGCGGACACATTCCCACATACACATACACACAAGGAAAAGTAAAATGAATCTATAGAATCAGCTAACCCAATCTATCCGTGGTTATGCTCGCCAGACCTGGAAAATGCTAGACCCACCTTTCTCTCTCTCCTGTATTGTACAGTATACCGACTGAGACACATCTAGGTTGGCTTTGTTACACTAATAAATTGTGTCCCAACCACACACTCTAAGATGATTGACATCTGCGGGTGCTTCTTAAACAAGAAGGGGGGAAAAAGCCAGAGTAAAGAAAAATCGACAGTGCTCCTTTCCATCCAGGGGATGGATGACTCGAAAGGCACACATCAGACACAAAGGAGGCTGGGAAATGGGAAAGCTTCATTTTCACTATTTTACATGAATAAACAAGTATGTGAGACCGTACATCACAAAATTATATCGGCTCTTACCGTAACCAGCCACTTTGACCACCAAATTATTTGTAGCTCACCTTTCTTTTTAAGAAGAAAAAACATTCCTCTCTTGCTCAAGGAAAGAAAAACAAATTCTCTGTTAGCCACTCTATCCTAACCAGAGTCCAGGATTTCTTCCTCTGCTCCTAAGATGACTCTCCTGAAGAGGAAACTCACGTGAGAGAGGGTCACATGATCCTCTCATTATGTGCACACGTGGTCACAGCTTAACACAGACGATGATACTGCAGAAATAGGTCGATCTGTAGTCCCCAGTCAGTAGAAATGTCCAAACTCTGTTGTGCAGGAATTAAGAAGATGCCTTCTGTGCCCTGACAAAGTCCCTGACCATGTAACTCTTTCAATGTGCCTAATTTTATTCCTAAAGCCAAAGTTCTTTTAGTTCTTAATCTCTGTCCACATAAAAAGTAAGGAGAAAAGGAAAGTCTGTTCTCCTTGCAGGCCAGGTATTTGTATCCTCTTTTGATTAGAGATCAGGGTCCCTTAGCTGAAACTGAGACAAGACTGTGTAGACCAGGAGTTTCTTCACTGAGGATAAATGACTTGGATAGGACAACACATTAGCATGGTTTCTGGAAGTGTTAAACATGATTTTCTTTTCTTCTTACTTATGAACCACTTTGTAGTTTCACTCCCCTCCTTCTCTGTAGTTCTGGCTTCCCTTAGAAGCTGACAGAATAAATTCAAATGGAATCTGGTCTTTACTGTTCCTCCTGAGGCTGCCTCATCAAAGCCTCCCTTTATAACTGATTTCATTGGACATAGGAGATACCTCTTCAAATCTAAAAAGCCCTCATTGACTCAGTGAGATTCCTGAAGTTTCAGAATATGTGAAGAAAATGGGTTATTGACTTCTGGCAATTACTAGAGAAAAACCTTGCCTCTACTAAGACTTTACTGAAAGATATTGTCCAGTGGGTGAACACATGCAAGGGGAAAAATAGCATAAAATGACCAGAAGTAAAAGACCACAGAGTGGCCAAGTGTGGTAAGCAACACGCTAAGAACACCTCTCAACACAATAGCTTCTGGGAGACAAACTCACATAATATCCAAACCATTGCATCCAGCACTGAACATTGAGGGTGTCTCTTGTCAAATAATCAGTGGGTGATTTTCAGTGTTAAATTTAATTATACAGGGCATGTGTAAAGAGGTAAATGGGTGCAGGTTTTGTGTACGTTGTTCAAAGGAGAGCAAGCTGTAGAGGAAATTGCCAGAAAAAATATTTATAGAGAAGCTAAGATTTACAGAGAATGTTCTGTATGTCAGAACCTTTAAAAAAAAGGAAGAAGGAAGGAAGGAAGAAGGAGAAAAGGAGGGAGGGAGAGAGAGAGAGAGAGAGAGAGAGAGAGAGAGAGAGAGATTATAGTTGTTTGATTTAAACTTCAGATCAATTCCATGAAGGATAGGTCATCAATTTACAAATGATAAAATCAAACTTTGAGGTTTGCTTTCTGATCTCACACAGTAAGGAGAGGCAGGACTTAGATGAAATTCATGTCTTTTAAATGTCTGTGTCTTTATCCTTCCCTAGCTCTCACTTATAACTTAGACTAAACAAGGAGGAATGCAGGAAAATTTCCTAAGAAGGGAAAAAGCATGAGCAAATATTACAGAGAAAGAAACAAATAGTTGAAAGAAATTCTGAAAGCTGGAGAGGTGGCTCGGTGGCTAAAAGCACCGACTACTCTTCCAGAGGTCCTGAGTTCAATTCCCAGCAACCACATTTGGGGGGGGGGTGTTCACAACCATCTGTGAGGGGATTAATCTGATGCCCTCTTCTGGTGTGTCTGAAGATAGCAACAATGTACTCATATACATTGAATAAATAAATCTTTTAAAAAAAAGAAAGAAATTCTGTGTCCAGATTTTCTTGACAGTGAGAATGGGCGTTCATATAGAAAGAAGACATGGTGAGATGTTAAATTGAAAGGCATTATAAGCATTTTGTGACTAATGCTTCCTGACTAAGCTTCCATTTTCACAAATCTCAATACAGAATAAATTTTGATATAGAAAGCATTTTTTAAACACTTTAATGCATCTCTCTTCTAATTTACATCATTGTTCTATTAAGCATAACGGCATTATATTTTACAACATTAAAGGGTAAAGTTGAAATTTCTTTATGGATGAAAATCATGTTAAACACTTATTTTTCATTCATATTTTAATTGGTTTTACAGATAATAATGGAACAGTGCTCTCTATCCTCTTGATAATTTGTTTGGGAAAACATACTATATTCAGCCTTATATGGTAAAATTAGACATTTGGATGGATTTTGTTTAATTTCATTTCCTCTCCTTTGGTTTTGTTTGGCCTTGGTGTTTTGAGAAAATTGTTAGTTTGGCTGGCTAGTTGGTTTAGTTTGGTTTCTGCTTGTTTCTCATTTCGTTTGTTTCTTATCTGAATGCCTTTCCTTAAAACAGGCCACCTCGAGGATGTATGAACGAGTGGATGCTCCTGATAATCATCTAACGAGCTGGATCCATCATTACTGATACATTACAACATAAAGCATTTACAAAAGGGAAAAAAGAGGATGTGTGAGGGTCGCTTAATTGGATAAATGGATGTTGGTAATGAGACAGTTTGCAGAAAGATAATGTATTTGTCAGATGCATTTAGGACAGTTTATTTAATAAATATCTTCTGAAAATGTGAAATCCTTTTGTACTTCATTGTGATGGCTTACTGTTCATAGCCTGATGACATTACGGAATTCCCTGTTCTGCTAATGGGCTGCTCCAAATTTCCTTTTGGTTGCAGAAATTAGAGACATCTCTCCCCTCCTTAATGACTAGCTAAAGGATTCTGAGTGGAGTAGGTTATTAATAGCAGGAAATAAAGCTTATGTAAGTGAAGTTTATCTTAGACCAAAAGAGACAAGAGAGTGGAGAGGAGAAAGGCTGGGGTGGGGAGGGGGGTAGCGTTGTCTTCCTTACTATCGGGTAGTAAAGGCTGACAAGGAATACGTCTGCTCTAAAAAGGGTTGATCTCTACGTAAATCGAATCTCCTTTCAAATCTGTATTTTTATCCTAGTTTATATTGGTAAGGTAATCTTATGGTATGTTCAATGAGAGCTAATCATCATGAGCCTTTAAAGGTTCTGAATTGTGTATAAATCATACGGGAAAACCTAAATATAAACTTCCTTCTAAACCAGTACAGAAAAGAATGTGCTGGAAGGAGGCATTGATGTTTTCTATCAGCCTAGCAATCAGACGATAGCATGTAATCACAGGCTGCACAAGGCAGACGAATGCCGATTGTTTAGAAACAAAATGTGTTGCATGCACATATTTATAACTCAAATTGCAGAGATGAACCCTCAACCAGTGCAGCGACAATAGCAAATTTATACGCTCTGAAATGGGAAAATAAAACACTAGCAGAAAGCAAGGTTTCTTACCATTTCAAATGAGAACAAGAGCAATAACTCCAAATTAGAATCAAATCAAGTCAAATTCAGGGAAAGACAATGCATGTAAAATCACTCGATGCACTTCACGGCCTTGACAAATGTGGATGAAACGCCTTAAATTTTTCCAGGTTCAAGATCGCACATATAAAAAAAAGTAGATGATTTTTATTTCTTTTTATTTCTCAAATTCGATTAGGCCGATCTTTTATGATCATTCTGGTAAGAAGAGGAGTTGGGCAAAAGCTCTCCGTAACTACTCAAGGAATAAAAAAATAACGACTTGCAGGCTTTCTTAGGTCCTGTCATTTGGGAGCATGGAGAGGGAAAGCAGAGGGGTAAGTACTATAATTACTTTCCCAGTGAAACTCTAAAGGAGAGACGACAGGTGGCCACCAGCCTGAAGTAATGGGAAGGGAGTCACTCTGACATGTGTCACAACCTAAAAAATCTTTATGCCGTATATTTGTTACTTTGTGTATGTGGTGTAAGAGCGCATACATGCCAGTTTGTGTATAAGTAAGTCAGAGGACAGCTTGAGAGGATCAGTTCTCTCCTCTTTCTTCCACAAGGGTCCTGGGACTTGAACTCCAGGCTCTAGTCAGGCTCGAGAGCAGACATCACTACCAACTGAGCCACATTCCATCCTCGCACTTCATATCCGGTATTACAGACATGTGCTACCATGCCCACGTCTGTCTTGTAATACTTGAACAGAGAGACTCTTTGGTTTACTGCTATTAAATTCATTGTGATTTTTATTTTTAATAACATATTTTATTCATATCGTTTTATCGGTTTGGGCTTTGGTTTCTTGCTTTCGGATTATTTTGTTTCGGTTTATTGTTGTGTTGGTTGGTTGGTTTCATTTGTCTCTATGTGTCGGAGACACGTTCCCACCACACAGTCCAAGCTGGACAATTCTTCTACCTTTACATCATGAATGCCTGGCTGTGTGCACACTGGGGTCCCGACCTGATTTGCTTGTTTTCTCTCCTTCTTCTTTTTTGTTCTTGTCTTGGCATTCCTCCTGCAGGAAATCTCTCTCGAACTCTGTGATGCTACAGACAGAATCTAGCCTAAAGAGAGCCAGTCAGGCTGTCAAACTGCCACAGGGAGAAGATTTGACCTAAAGCCAGACAATAAGAAAACGCACAGGATTCTGCCTGGTGGAGACAAGCTTCTCTGTACCTGTTCTCTGTCCTGAAGGGAGCAAGGAAAAACCCCTGAAGAAGGCACAGAATTCTTGGCTGACACCCAGAGACCCTATTTGAAAGTGAGGACAAAATAAAGTTTTATTGATAGGTGGAGAGTCCAGACAACATTTTTGAAAAACTATAGCAAGTTATTCCACCAGTGATCTGTTTTGGCAGGTACGCATTACGATGCCTTCCCTCCCCCTCCTTCCGATAACTCAACCAATTTGAGTTGAACCTCAGTTTCTCCTCACCCCCAAAAAAATTCTCATTCATAATCAATACTTTTTCAACTACCTGATTTTTTTCCTTCCACTTTGAAGTCTACTTAAAATATGAGTCTCAAAACTATACTTTACACATCCTTGTGAAGGACTAACTTCTCGATGAGTAGACGGACGAACAGCCAAGAAACTGTGATGGGAACGTCAGACCCTAGGATTGCAACCAGAAATACAGAAAAGGTTAGAATTTTATTCTAATGTTAGATATAAAACGTGCTTAGTTCTGTCCATCAATGTACCTCCATCCCATGAATCTCCTCGTCATTCTGTTACAGGAAGCTGGCTATTGGAGTCTTCAGCAGTCGTTGACCTAGACCTGCCTTACTCTCCCCCTAGTTGCACAGAACTGTCTCACACTATCAGGAAACTGTGACAATGAGGTTTCTTGTGAACATGGTTTCATAAATTTTTTTTAAGATTTTATACGATCTCTTTTAAGCATATATATCCCTTTCCCATCCCCATCTCCATTCCCCCAACATTTCCAAGATCCTGCCCGCTTTGGACTCACCCAACTCTATGTTCTTTTTCTCTCCTAAACGAAAACAGAACAAAAAGTCAATCCTGTACTGGCCAGTTACTTCTGAGTCTGGAGCCTGTGCTGGAGTGAGCCTGAAATCCCCAGTGTCTAAGTGATCATGTTTATAAAATATTATTGAGTTACACTCCATTTTGAAGTGTGAAGAGATTGCATGAATGAGCTTCTAAATCCTCCGTCTTCCCATCAAGTATTCCCTGTGGGACCTCGGGATTGGGCCAGGAATTAAGATGATTTTTCTATGGACCAGATAGTGAGGAGGAGTTACTTCAGTCAGACTTATATGGAAAAAGAAGAAAGAGCAAGAATACACACACACACACACACACACACACACACACAAACACACACACTCACACACACAAAAACACACACATTCACACACACACTCACACACACTCACTCACACACACACTCACACACACAAAAACACACACATTCACACACACATACACACTCACTCACACACACTCACACACACACTCACTCACACACACAAACACACACACTCACACACACAAAAACACACATTCACACACACACTCACACACACTCACTCACACACACTCACACACACTCACTCACACACACAAACACACACACAGGGACACACACAGACTCACACACACACTCACACACACAGACAAACACACACATTCACACATACACATACACAAACACATACACACACAAACACACACAGGGACACACACACACTCACACACACAGACAAACACACATTCACACATACACATACACACACAAACACATACACACACAAACACACACAGGGACACACACACTCACACACACACAAACACACACAGACAAACACACACATTCACACATACACATACAAACACATACACACACTCATATACACACACAAACATGCACAGACACACACATACAAACACACATACACTCACGCATACACACACACAAACACATACACACACATGCACACACACACACACACACACACACACACACACACAAAGGTTTTTCTGGTTACTTTTCACCTGCTGTGCTCTGCCTCAAGCTGTCCTTAAGACTCCATTATCAACCTGACTTTGTGTTATAAAAGTCAAAGCCTATAAAGCCTACCCCACTCTTATTTATAATAGTCTTAGTTGGTTTGTATTAATTTTGACCAGAAGAAACTAATAAATATTGATGGGAATGTTCCTGTAATAACAGAGTAGATAAAACAAATTTCAGAGCCTATTAAACTGGATATTTAGAAATCGCATTCAGTAAACACATTTGAAGTTGTAATAAATAAACATAGTTCCATGAATGAAAACTTTGCAGTAAGGCATAAGTACTGAGTAATTATCATAAGAAAATCAGAAAGAAAATTTAAAAACATGATCAAGTAGTTCATAGTCCCACTATTCACAACAGCAAAGGCAGCCAAAAACACATGTCCTCTGTATGTTCAGTACCATTGAATTCGCCAAACCTCAAAGCTATAAAACTTGAAGGGGTGAGAGTTACCTCAGTCTATAAAGTGCTTATTCCTCAAGCCAAAGGAACTAGTGTGAGTCCCCAAAACCCACAAGAAAACTGAGCCATAGTAGTGTATGCTTGCAATCCCAGCACTGGATAGATGGAGACATTGACTCTGTCTCCAGTGTTCCCTGAACTAATTGCTGTTGTTTGACAGTTTCCTGTGGATACTCAGACAAATATCTATTCACCACAGATAGAGAATGACAGACCAAAGTACAAGTAAATATATATGTCTGAAAAGGAAGGGGCTGAGTGCATCTGATCAGCTTTAGGGACTTGGTTAAGCTTTTGAGTTCTTTGCTTCCTGAACTTAATGTGCTCCCCTGAAGGAGGAATATTTTTCCCATGCAACCTACGTCTTAGAGATCTTCCATTCAAGATGAAAATTTGCCTTAGAGAAAAATCAATAAACGATTGCTAAGTGCCAGACTCTGGCAAGAGACCCTTTCTCAAAACACAGATGGGCAGTTCCTGAGGCATGACAACCAACGGTAACCCTGGATTCTACAGACATGCTAATATACATACAAGTGAACACACACACACACACACAAGCACACACACAAGCACACACACATACAAGCGTGCACACACATACACACACAGAGACAGGGAAATCCACAATGCTAACCATGTCATCTCTATATACTATCTAAATGTCAAAGAATTTCAGTAAAAAATTCAGTAAAAAATATAAATTAATGAATTGTTTGAGATTTATAAGTAAATATAGGTACAAGTATGTGTGTGAATTGAAAAATATTGGATAGACATAACTCAGTGTGGCAATTTTTGTTTCTGGGTTGATAGACTAATTGAAATTTCATTATCTTGTTTTTTTTTTAAATTGTGTTGATGGCATTATTTATAGCAAGCACATGCTATTTAACTAGACAAACTGAAGCTAAGCTTTGAAGAAAAAGAAAAAAGAAATTTGTATGAAGAGAAAAAGGCCACAGAGACACAAACACTGGGAAATCAGCACACACTACAGCCAAGGCTGGATCTTGAGACACTGAGACATAGCCTTGTTTCTGGGTGACAGGAAATGGCTACTTAGGACTGGCTTTCTCTTAGTAAATCTGAACGTGAGTGAGGCAGTGTCACAGCAAAGGAATCTCAGGCCTGGTGGGTCCATTTTCATGACTGAAGATACTGAAGCAATGTTTTAGTGTGGTTTTCCTGAGAGGGGATGATGGAAATGCCTTGCATGTACTCTAGGGCAATTCCACTTGCTTTAAAATCATTTAACAATTCATCATTCACCCTGTGCAAAACTTCCCTTTGCCCCTATGTCCCCCTGTCCTTTCCTTGACCCCGCCGTGTGCTGCAGTCTCCAATAGGAATCAAAGCAAAAGCCCCTCTGTTGCTCCTGTGCTCTGTCTGCCTGACAGCAGGACTGGCAAGCTGGAGGAGGAAGGAGGAGGGATAGACAGGAGTATTCATTCCACAGACATCCTTCCCACCTACTGAGAAAGACCCAGCCATGAGGCATTTTTCCCCTCCTTCAAACCTAGGCATGGGGGTGCATGCTATGTCCTATACCACCCTGCTTGCTGGGGAGCCCTGACTTTCTGCCTGCACCTTAGAAAATGGCTCTTTTATTCAACTCTCCTCAAATTACCCGGCGAGGCATGCTTTCTGTTTCCTGCTAATACAAAAGCTTATCTGTAAAACAGACTAAGAGGTCTACACCCTGTTCTTTCTAAAGGGGAGAAAAAAAAAACCTCATTAAATATTATTTCATCAGCTCCGTGGTAGCTCAGAGATGTGGTTTGAATGGTCTGTAGTAGACCTGGTTACACGTCAGCTCATTTCTTTCCTTTTAATTTCCAACTAGCGCTTGCTTTCTTTGCTAGAGATCCACCTCCATCTGCCAGGACCCCTTTGTCTCTGTGCGGGAAAAGCCCAAAGGGTGCCTCAACAGTGTAATCTCCCCATTAGATCCCAGAAGCAACTAATCGATAACAGATAGTGTCCGTCTATAAATATTTTAAGTCTTTCATCTTAGGTGGGGACAAATGTGACACACACCACCCCCAGATACACGCGGCTGGGTCGGACTTGAACTGATGTTTCCTGTGGACTGAATTGGCACAGTTCGTTCCCCAGAGCTCTTCCCTGCCCTTCACTTTCCCTCTCTCTTCCACATCCCCAGTAACCTGTGCGCTTTTCCTTGTTAGATCCTGATGATACAGCTCTTCCAACTCCCCATCTCAGGGCATTCCGAATTTAAATCAGCAACCCCATCACCGGCATTACGATATAAAATTATTTTATGTGTTAGGAGCAAATACTCATGACTGAAAGAAATTCATCTCAGACCGATGTTTTGGGGGTCAGCATCCTTCATTTTGTGATGATATCATTCATCTCAGCCCCATGGGAATTTCAGAAGAGCAACACTCTGAGAAGAACTCACTCATTTTAAATTCTGAGGTAAGAAATTACAAAAGTGTGGGCTAGAATGAGGTCACCGTTTCCCTTAGGTGTGGGTTGGGACAACTTGTGGAGCATATGTAGTTGGTCTCTCGTAGAAATGTAGGGCTGGGAGAATGCCCAGTGCTCAGCAAACTAGTGCCCTAGCTGGGGGCCATTTTCCCAAACGGGATGGTAGTGAGGAGAGTCAAAACTCTCCCATGTCTACTTCAGGGAACAGTGATCTCTGTAAAACCAGAGCACTGGATGGAGACGGGAGCAGAAAGACACTCTCCATGATGTCCCTGTCAGACTTTTCCTTTGATAAGTTAGATAGCTCTCACAAAGCCATTCAACTGACTGCTGGGGCTTCAGGGGTCTACACCCAGGTGCCAGGCTTCTGAATAAGTTAGCAGCCCTGGACAACACTGCTTATTCTCCTTCACGATTATTTAAAAACGCTTCAGGATTCTATAATATGCAAGCTTACTCTTCGATTTTTCTCAGATAATGGTTGCTACTGTTTCATGAAATGAAAGGGCTTTGACACAATTATCAGTGTGGACTGAAGTATTAACTTTTTGCCAAACAGTAGCAAAACCATTAGAAAGTTTGTACCCATCGTAAGCCTGACTTGAAAAATAGGCAATGGGGATGTAGATCATTTTCTTTTCCACCACACATCTAGCAAGGGACCCAATATCACTATAAAGAAAGAGTTTTGAGGATGCTCAATATTTTTTTAAAAAAATCATATTTTAAATAAAAAACATAGGGCATTTACTCAGATCAACAAAACAGTATGAATTAGTGAAACAGCAAGCCGGCCATGGTCTATTTTGTTGATTTATTGAGGGAAAAAAAGATGCTTTCCATGCTCTAAATTCTAAGTTACATCTTAGTTTAGGATAAATGAAGGGAAAGAACCATCTCATCCTTTCAACACCTCCATTAAGGAGAACAGATGTAAATAGCTGTTCTAGCGACACAGGTGGGTAAATCTGTGTACTTAGATCATTTTCTGGGTGTGTGATGGTTATAATTTTCAGAACATTATAACTAAGCAAGCATGAGGTCTATATATGAATTCTCCTTCCGAGCTGGCATTGATTACAAAGAATAATGCATGAGGCTTGCTTGCGACCTGGCTAGTTGTGACACATTGGTAAATACTAATTTAGGTTGTGTGGACAAAGTACAAGTGACTAAAAGTAAGAATATAATGTGTACAAAAACAAACTCAATTATAAATTTTAAAGGGATTTTACAAGCGCATTTAAATGATATCAAATCGTTGCATGTCTTGGTTGGTTTGAATCGCAAATTATAAAGCTTCTTCTCCAAGAGAACTAGGCCACTATTAATAGATTGTTTAATCACTTATAAATTAAAATGCAGCAATGTTATACTGTCCTGTGATAAGCCTACACATTCTATTTCTGTAGTACTTGTTTCTACCTACCTAAGAAGTAACAATGTTTGTTAGAGAATGGGGGGCATTATAAATGCAAATAAAATTGTGGCACATAGAAAGCCATTGCTCATCATTAGAGCTACTCTTAAGGAGTTTCGTACATTGGTTGCCTTTATTATATTGAAAAAACTGCTTTGAAATGAATCTCCACTCTTTCAATACAAAGCCTATTAGCCAACTTAAGCCAAATGAAAAAGTTCAAATCTATATCCACCACTCACCAATCATGTTAGGCAGGTTACATTAGCCTCTTAGACTAAATTCTCTCACCTGTAGAATGGACATATTAACAATACATACCATTGTCCCATAGCACTGGGTATACGGAAGCAGTTGACAACTTCTAACACAGCTAAGCCATGTCCGTATTTGCTGTTATCATTCTCCATTCACAACGATGTTCAGGCAATGCCTGATGAACTGAATTCATCACAATACACAGAAACTCCATTCAAACAGTCAAAACTGTCTCCTGTTTAAAGACTATGTGGGACCTAACCTAGTAAGTAACTAGCTAGCAGCTCGGGTCCAAAGCCAGAATCCATGAAGAAATCATTCATGTCATTGGAGTGGCTCTGTGACTCTATCCCCCAATCCCTGTCATCAGCATCCCATTGGGTAAAACCCGGTTCAGAGTACCTGTGCTCACTACACTCTTTCTGCAAACAAAAGGACCTGCTGCTATGTATCAAAATGCAGTCAACCACTTAGAACTGGATGTGGAGTTAACATAATAAACACCTACTGACACTTTAATATCACTTTTACAGTTTTTAGATCACTCACCTAGTTTCAGAAATAGTGGGGATTGTATCCGATAAAGGACAAACTCGCCAACAGCAGAGAGCCAGGTGGCTCTGCAAAAGGGGGCAGGGGAATAAATTGTCTACTTACTTCTTTCCAGAGACGAGCCTCCCTTTGTCATACCATGCTGCCACCGATAGCATTTTAAAACAAGAATTTTCCACTTCGAGGCATATGTGGTGATGTGTTTAGCTTTTGAAGTCACTGACAAAAAAGATCTGATAAAGTTTCACGTTATGACACCTCCATTATCCCACAAAATAAAGGCTTTCTTCCTTTAAAAAAAAAAGGTGTGGGTCGATGCTTCAAAGAGAACACTTCTCTCCATCTATCACTGAAGGGTTCGTTCTCGTTGTGTGCAGAGCACAAACGGCAGTACAGGAGTGAGCCTGCCTCTGCCGGTGACACGATTAGAGAGCATGCCATGGGGTTACCAGAGCAGACACTACTGCTATGTGACCTTGACCTCTTACGTTCAAAGGTACAGGAAAAATACAAAAACCACTGGTGTACAGAAAGGCAGAAATGGTGATGGCTTTAGCACACACCTACTTAGCTGACTTTAGAAAGTTCACCATACAGCAGTGTCACTTTGAGTTTCGGGGTCTGGGTTAATACACTCAGGATGTGTGCTCTGCGGGGAAGGGTCCCAGGAAGACTGTACTCCATTCAGTCCTTCCATGCACTGACAGTATATGAAGGGGTAGCCATTGACCTATGAACAGCATCCTTTATTCTTTTGCAAGATCAGACAAGACCAACTCAAGGGGTAGAATGATTGACATACTGACAGTCTTACAGATAAAGGCTAGCTTGGAGGGTCCATGTCAAATGTGCTAAAGGATTCTGATGACTGGTGTTGACTTTCACACTCCTGAGATGTGGGCAATAGGCCAGTCAACTCCCACCGTGCATCACGACAGCAGACCAGACTACATGTTCTTCTCATTCATACACAACAGCAAAATAAGACAAAGCAGTTACTTCAATTTGTTTCTTCTATAATGATGAATTAAAGACCCACTATTCTTTACAGGGAACTAGCACAGAGGTGTAGCAGTTAAAATTATAAAATGAATCTATTAGCTGACGCTAGTGTCTCCATAGTAGGGCAACATGGCATCTGTGGGGTATTTTCATCTCAGTCAGCAAAGCATCTAACCCACTAAGCTCCCAATCTCCATCCCACGCTGCCACTGGCTACTCTCTGAGCCCGTCAGCAGCCATACTCTTGTATCTCTATCATCTAGTTCCCAAGGCAGGTCGCCGCCATACCAGTTCCACACAGAGTCTACCTATCTCGAGGCTGTCTTACTGTGGACTCTGCTCACATCCCGGCATCCGTCCCCTAATGGTTATAGTCACAACTCACAGGAACCCGCTAAAATCAAAACTCATTAAGCTTGCAATTTACCAATCATATTTATATCAGCAGATTCAAATTCCACAAAAGGTCTGCACAATAAACTCACAGCCAATTGATAATGATATAAACTGCCCACCTAGATAAGACAAATTGTCCTATAAAAACCATCCCTTATGAAATATTCATAACTACCTGTAGCCATTTAAGGCTACATGGATCTGGCTCGTCCTTCTCCGCTTCTATGCTGGTTCTTCTCCTCTTTCTCCTCTCTCCTCTTTACCAAAACTCTGCCCCACCTTACTTTTTCACTGCCCAATCACAGGCCTCGCCTTATCTTGTGCCTGTCTTCACCTGCATAAAGACAACAATCCACACAGGCTGTCTACCTGGCATGTGGGTTTTAGCCAGCATACTTATTTGTTCCTTCAGTGACTTTGGAACATACGTAAGTGGGGATGTTCTAGCCACTTCGGAGGTGAGCGTTGGAGACGCCAGCCTGTTCTGCACAGCACACCACAATCTCAGGTCAAGACAAGATTTCCTATCAACTCAGCACTGTTGTGAATATTAATTCCATGGTAGATATTTATTCTAAGCTCCTTCTGATGTTTTCCCTTTTAAGTGACCTTAAGTTGGCCATTTGACGGACAACCCTCAGGCTATTTCCTTGTGCTTGATTGCCTTGAACAGAAAATGCTCCGTTATATACCTCCCCTATGCAGACCACTGTCTGAAGTGTCATTAAAAGAGCCCTGAAACTACTTATGAAGACCACTGAAACCATTGCTACTTCGGAAGCCGCTTCTGCTACAGGATGAGGTCAAAGGCTCACCAGACAACTTGCAACCAGCTCCTGGGAGATAGCATTTGCCCTGCAAAGCTTTGGTGACCACTGGATGGCCCTGCCTTTCTCTGTAGCTGTGCTTACTTAGACCCAGGAGGAGTATTTCCCCTGGTGACTCAACAAAAGTTTATTGGAGGATCTATTATTTTAGAGGATCTAGATAATGCATTCATGTAACACTGGAGCAGTAGGAATGGAAATGGGAACAGCTATGCCCTGCTCCTTTTGTTCTAGCCATATAAGCAGACTGACAGCCTCTTTGGTCTTTTCAGCCGTTTTAGTCTTCCTTCCTGTGCACTACCCCTGGGGTTGCCGTGTCAGGTGCCAGGAAAAGCTTCCCCAAAATGTCTTGTCCTTACAGGCTTTGACTATTATTACTGTAGGTAGAGTTGGTTCAGCTGGATTGCATAAAATATGAGGGAACCAAGCCTGGAGAGATGGCTTAACTATAGTGGGGAAGGGAGTGTGGATTGCAGTATGAATGCCTGTAACTTCAGGGGTTCTATTCCTCCCTCTTGCCTCTATAGGCACTCATAGTTGTGTGAGAGTGAGTGTACACACACACAAACACACACACTCACAAATAATAAATAAATAATTTATTTGCTTGCTAGCAAAAAAAGAAACCAAATCATCATCATTACTGACTGTAACCTCTTATTGTTGAGTCATAATATTTCTGCCACAAATGGTTTGATGGACCAACCTGCACATTTGCAATAAAACCACGGGCAGGAGCACCCACAGACAGCAGAATTGGAAATTAGTAACCCCAGAGTCTTTTAAAAGCCTGGAAGAACGCATCCCATTTAATTTATATGCATGCTTTGTTAGTGATCTAACACTCTATTTGAAAGAAAGGTTATGTATTTTCAATGAATATCTATAGCTCAACCGTAAAAGAGAGAAGCTAATAGGAGCTGTGTGTTCTGCTGTCGTCTCATTTCGTTTACTTTGCTTTGTTAGCCACAGCTTATCTGGCTCTTTAGGCACCAATTCTTCATCGAGGGTGGCAGCTTCAGGGATGATGGATCATGTGTCTGCGTATCTCTTGTTTAAATTCCCACTGTCCTCTTTTGAAAGCTTCTAAAGGATAATTCAAGCCAATCATATGCCCTGTGATGTGAGAGGGTTTTTTTTTTTTTGGAAGAACTAATATTTATATTCTTTGCCAAGTTCTCAGAAACCTCAGCTATATCAGTCTGAGTGAAGGGAATAGAAATTATTAAACCATTTATATTCTATTTATAGGGTCAAATGAGAATATGAAGGAATCCGTGGGATATATGGAAAAGTTGCAAAGTATATGCAAAGAAAAGTTGGATCAATTTTCTTGAGTTTCTAACAAATACCAGAGGAGTCAAACAGGACGATTATCCAGACCTTAAATAGCCTAGCCAGAGAACTTCAAGCATTTGAGACTCACATTCTCCCCCAGCCACACTGAGATGCAGAATCTCCTGGCAGTGCATTGGGCCTGGAATTCCCCTCCCCCATGCCGAGACAAGTTTCTTTCCAGTTTGATTTTCTCAGCAGCAAACTAATCAGGCTTAATTATTCCCAGCTGTGAGGCTTTCTCTCCCAAGGGTCCCTTCCTGCGGATGCCCGAGTAGTACAGAATCATGCAATTTTGTTAAACTCTAATAAATACATAGTGCTTTGTAAAAACCTAATTTACTCACAGGGTTTCCAGCTTTGTGACTCTCGAGTAAACATTCAAACTGCTTCTCCAAAGGACCTTAGGAAACTCACTCTTCTTCCAGAAGGGGACAGGATGGCTGGTTCTTAGAGTCCTGATTTCTACTGTTAGGGTTTTGGTGGAATAATTCATCTATCTTTGTTAGTTGTGTGCATCTGTATGTGTGTTCATGCATACATGGAACACATACAAAACTAGTCATGGTATACTTAAATATTTACATGCATTTAGAATTATTTAACTAGTCTCTCTCTCTCTCTCTCTCTCTCTCTCTCTCTCTCTCTCTCTCTCTCTCCCCTCTTAATGTTAATATAATTACAACGTTTGCCTTCCCTTTCCTTCTTCCAAACTCCCACATACCCATCTCCTTGCTCACTTTTAAATTCATAGGTCTTTTTCTCATTATTTTTACGTGCATATATGTTGGTCTCTGTGTGAATGTGTGTGTTCATAAACACATAAATATAACACCTTTTGTCTGTAAAATATTACATGAAAGTATTGTTGATACAGGAAAAAGATATAATAATTTTGGTTGTGTGACCGGTATCTTAAACCATTTTATGATAATACCAAGAAAGTGAGTCAAAATAGCGTATTTGGCACACCAAATGTTCATAATATTAAATATGTGGAGCCTGTTTCTCAAATACCATTTTTTACAGTATTTAATCATACTTATCAGAAAGATATTTTAAAAAGAAATTATCACCTGAAGAGACTATTAGTATTTTATGTTACAAACTCAATCATTTGGTTCACATTAATGAATCAAAACTCCATTAGTTAATTTCTGCAAGGATTAAAATAAAATGCACCACCAACAAACACAAGATTAGAAGAAATCACACTGAGGGGGGATTTAGGATATGAATATAGGCCTTTTCCCTAAAGTTGGTGAAGCTAAAGTTTCAACTAATGAAAATCGTTCCCATTGGCAGAAACTGGGCAAGTTCAAAATGCCTAAGAGAAGGTTTGCAAAGCAGCATCAGAAAGGCACAGGAGTAATTATTTACACCTCAGGTCTCCACAAGCTGAAGTTCACTGCCCTTCACCACATACCATGGCCCATCTGAGCCACAAAGATACTTACATACCATTAGTTCACTTTAGGACACTGAATGCCAAGCTGTGAGAGGAGCTATAGAATTTAATTAAAATAAGAAAAACTAATTTTGACTAAATAGCTGTTTTCAGGATTCTGTGCAGACTGCATTTAGTGTTATTTTTACTTCTGAATGTGGTTTTGTAAATACTAATCCGTCGCCAAAATCTCAGCATGTGCCATTTATCATTTATGTAAAAACAATCTCGATGTGGTTAGTACCTGACCACTCGGGTACAGTTCCTAGCCTAAGGAAAGTCTTTATTCGAACTGCCAGTGACCTACCTAGGTATTCAGACATAAGTGTAGCATGGGTGTCCGGAGCACAGATTTTACTGAAGGCAGAAACCGCATCCTGGCCTCTCGCTGCCCAGCTGCAGGGCAGGGCTTCCTATAAGCAAGAAAACTGACGACGTTAAATTAGCAGTTAGCTGGATGGGGTGGTCTGTGCAGGCAACCCATTGGCCAGAAGCTAGGGTAGAGCTAGGGCGACCCGACCTTAGAGAGTTCCTAGAATAAGATTTTCCACAAGATGCTCCATCAAGGAGATCAAATTCTAGTTAAACCAGAAATGGCCTCAGCAAAAGTACAAGGTAGAATGGACCTCTGCACTCTCCTGCGAGGAAATTAAATATTTAAGTACGAAAAGGGTAAAATAGTTTGTGGATACCAACTCCCTCCCACAGAAGAGGTAAAGCAAATGAAATACAGAAGCCATTTAGTTTACACCTCATATTAATTCACCAGCAACAAATGCTAACACCGAACGCACTAGACAGAAGACCACGAAGAGTTGAGAGCCTGTAGTAGAGCATCCTTTCCTTTGGAGAAATTTGATGATTTTTTTTTTTTTTTGAGAACCAGAAAAATGAAATGGAAGAATCTGATTTAGGCCGCTACAGAAAGGATGAAGCCGATGGAGCATTTACTGGTTGTTTTTATTGTTGTGAGGCGGAGGATGAAGACCCGGACATCATTGTCCTTAAAGGTATAAGATGATTTTCTCAAAGTCACGCTGAGTTCTAAACTGCACAAGAAACAGGCAAGAGCCCCAAGACCGGTACCTCTGGAAAGCACATCGAAGAAGAGAGCGGAGTGGCAAATAAGCGCGCACAAACGCAGCCTACATCGTCGGACCATCTTAAACCATCTCAACACACACCTTTAGAATGGCCAAAGTCCAGAGCGTAACCACAGCTCTTACAGCGCTGGGTTTCTACTGAATTCACCACGTAAGGCAGGCACCGCCGCACACACTGTAAACTCAGCTCTTGAGATACATAGGTGAGTTTGAGGCGATCCTGGGGATGTGGAAGTCAACCTTGTGACAGAAAAAGTGGAGTGGAGATCGAGTAGCCACAGGCTTCTGCAACTCCTCCGAGAGTCCCCACCTGCCGTACTAGGCATTGGGTCTAAGATGGCTGACGGAACAGTGGTGAGACATCAAACAGCCCTGGCGGCGGCTGCTTCCCGGTTTTCACCAAAGTCCACAAAGTTGACAGTGCCCTCCCCACTTCTGAGTTGCACTATCAGGCAGGACTTTCACTGAAGCAAGGTGATGGTGTGGAGAGATACAAGTGGCTGAGAATTTAGGGTTTGGGGTGGGCTCAAACCCTGTATATAAGCTTACACTGCACATTAAACTCAGATCTACACCCTGATGCTAGTCTCTGGAGTCTGATTCCTGGGGTTCGTCATGTGACTTTGTCGACTCTCACCCCCTATTTTTGTTCCTGTTCCCATACTGGCCTATATAACAAGTTACAGCCCAAGCCAGATCTACTCAGTGAGAGCCTACTTTCTTTTTTGTTAATTAATCATTCCGTTCTTTTCCATCCCACTTCTCACTTACCCCCTCCCCTCATCCCACATCCTCCCTCTCCCTCTTCCCTTTGCCTCCATGACAGTGCTCCCCCACCCACCTACCCTCTCCCACCTCACCCCTCCAGCATCCCAATAAGCTGGGGCATCAAACCTCCACAGGACCAAGAACCTCCCCTCCTATTGATGTCAGACAAGGCCATCCAGTAAGAACCTACTTTTTAAAGACTTTGCCAACTGACACTCATATTAAAGACAAGTATTAGAATTCACTTAGCATTTCAAAACTTCAAGATAATTCTGGGCAGTGTTTCATCCAGATTCTTTCTCAAAGGCACGATAGGTCACACACGAAAACAAGGAATGTTGCTGAAGGGACTTGAGACTAACTTAAGAATCTTTTTTCCTAAATATTTTATGAATTAGGATACTTCCCTGCCAAAAAAGCCCAGAATCTACTGTCTATCCATCTGTCTGAAACTTACACTTTGCAGGATACAAAAATAGGAGCAAAGTCAAATTTTCAGGGCAGGCAAATCAATGGAGAGAGCTGTAGGAGAAGCTTATTAAATTCCAGCTCAAGGTTAGGTCAGACTGATGGAAAACACAGGCAGTTGACTCCTCCAAAAACACCCTGCCAATCACTAACTAATCCAGTGTTCCTGGCGACAGCGAGGGGCAAGGGAGGCTCACCAGGAAACTTGTTAAGGCGCCCTCTGCTGGCACTTTAACGCACTGCTTTTCACACTCGTTTCCTCCTACTTGCCCATATCCTACTAGCATTGGATTTGGTCCAAAGACCCGCAATTTCAATTTCAAAGAATGAGCACAAAAAGAGAACTCGGCGTACTATCCTTATTCCTTTAGGAGATTTAGTTGCATTTATTGATTATATCATAGTCCCCTTTACCTCCATTTAGGAAAAAGAGTTCATGATAGGTTTATTCCTTGCTAATGCCACTTGCCTTTGGCCTTTAGTCATGGTTCCGGAGACTGGTGCTCTACACCGTGGCTCAGCACTGTGTAACTGTATTTGTTCCCACCTGCCAAGACACTGCTGTGAGTGCTATGGGGTGGGGCAAAATATCTCCATTGAAGTATTTTTTTACCATAACAGGATTTGATTTTATTCCTAACATGTCATGAGTCACACGGACCTACTCTTAGGAGGACAGAGGAGGGTCACATATATTTTTTCACTCTTGTACTAACACAAGACAAAACCGTTTGTTAATTAAAACACATGTTAGAGAGCTAAAGCTTTAAACCAATTGCCCAGACTATATCAACTTATAATTCTAAAAACATTAAGGAGAAAAAAAGTGAGTAATGAAGAAAATAAACACTAAATGGTGAAAGGGAAGCAGGGTTGGCTTTGTTAAGGAATGAATTAGACATTGCTTCACAAAAGACTGCGAGTCCTGAAGGCGTCCTTAATTCAGTGAAAGTCTTTTAACGGTCAACGATGAGTAGAATGCTGGGCAGTCCTATGTGACAGACTGACAGACTGACAGACTGACTCCACCCCCTTCCACGCCTACCACCCACATCAGAGTTCAGAAGAGTATGTTTACGCTTTGACTCGAGTTTTTCCCTCGAAATATGTTTTGGCTGCCTGCCTGTGGTGGAAGTGGGCGGTTTCTAAGTGCGCATTGTTAAGTGTCGCTCTCTTCATACCTCTGTCGTATTGAAATGAAAAGTGCTCCAGTTGATTCTCTATTCCTAGAAGGAGAAGAGAGACAGGGAAGGTGGCCACTTGGGCACCTCCAGCCCCTGCCACCTACATTCTGGAGACCCACAGAAAATGAAAAACAATAGTGTGGAGTGCAGCCCAGCCGGAACCACAGCAGCATCAGTCGAACCTCGGAGAAGCAACAGGAAGTGGTTACAGAGTTCTTTGTTTTACACCACAGGATTTCTGAACAATGTTATATATGACAAGAGCTAATCAATATTTGGTCTGTGAACCAGACAAGGGCTTATAAATTATGCTGATGTAAATCAAGGAACATGTATAAAATCTAGGGGGGAAGAAGGCTATTATATTAACTAACTCATTAATTAATTAAAAAGGATTAAAAACTCTTGAAAATGTAAGGAGAAAAGTAAGAATCAATTTAATGTTACTATTTTCTGAACAACCAAGATAGTTTAACTAACTGGGTCTGTTTCAGACTGTGAGTCCAGCTAGCTACATGAAGAGTTTTAAATGATAGAAAATAGGACTTTAAAATTATATATTTAAAACATGGCCTTACTTTGGTGAAATATGATTTTTACCTATTAATACACATAGCCTATAAAATTATAAATTTCAATACCATAGTTATTACAAACTCTTATAGTAGAATTAAAGGCATGTCCAGGGCTTAAAAGAGGTGACCCCTGAGAAAACAAACATTATTTCAGCAGTCAAATTGAGATCTCAGCACCTTACCCAAATAAAAGCAGATACTTTAAGATAAAACTAAGAGCACAGATTTCAAAATCACTATGATAGTTAAGAAAATTAGTGTGAAATAATCTGAACAGACGACTTGTATCCATGGTGTCTTCTGACCTGATCTGATACAGGGACACATCGTGATTTCTTTTTCCTCCAAGAATCTGAGTTCAACCCAAACTGATGGCATCTCTGTCAGCAGCACAGACAACAGAGCAAATAAGAACACACGGAAAGTGACTTCATAGAGTAGGCTGTGGGCAAGGAGATCCAGCACTTGAAACCTATCACTACCAAACCGTCACTCAAGAACACTCAAGGTCTCAATCTGTACTTGCACGGACTTTTGCTCAGGATGCTTTGATGGAAAGCAAAACAAACTAAAACATCTCTTGCCCTGGAAGTGATCTCCATCTGATTTTAATGGCGTCCAGGCTGATAACCATGGTTACTTTAGCCTGTTTCTTTGAGAGGGCTCTTAGAGTCACCAACTCTCCCCCATCCTGGGCTACTCCCCAAGCCACGGCCTTTATCCTGATTAGATCTAGGACCACATAAAACCCAATTCTGGTACTTTTGATGTAATTGTGATTCTGGTAAACAAATATATGGGAAAATACAGCATCCTAAAAAATTCACAGATCCGGCAATGGCAACTTTGTAAACTGTGATCCTGCTTTAGCGGATCACATGACAAATAGTGGCAACATTGTTACAGTAATCCTCCCCAAAAGAATCTGTCTGTTTACAGATATCTTCCCACAAGATCGCTAGATCCCAATTATACCAATTAAGGTGCATTTTACTTCCTACATTATACTAGAGAATAAATTTAAAAATCTGTGGTAGTGTGAAGGGCCAGACAAATGAAAGACCTCCAAAGTGGAAGACTGAACTTTCTTTCTGAAGCCATGCTGTACATACATAAAAGCGAGGAAACGTAGAAGATAAAATTATAAATGTTTTAGGAAACAGTTACATTACAGAAAAACTATGTGTCGAATACCTAAGTCCAGGTTTAAGAACTAAATATATGGATTCCAAAGGGGCAGGAAACCCAACGGATAAATTGTTATTTCAATTTTAGGTCAAATTAAAGAAATGAAACAGTAACATACTTTGAAACACTACTGCATGATCTTCTTACTTGATTAAAAGCTTATATTAGAAAATGTAAAAAATATTTTATTAATCTGTTGAATTGCTCGTAACTATGGTATATTTTTTATTGATGGTGGTTTGTTTTTTGTTTGTTTTTGCTTTTCACGGTTAGTCTAGTTAGTTAGTTAGTTAGCTAGTTAGTTAGTTAATTGGGATGGGAAAGATGCACACATGCCATGTGGATGTGAGAGGACAACCTGTAGTAGTTGGTTTTCTCCTTCCACAATGTGATTCCCAGAGGTCAAATTCAGGTCATCAGACTCAGCAGTAAGTGCCACCAAGAGAGCTCACTGAAACAACTAAGGTGACTCCGTTTTGGATTAACTTGGTACTTAGTCCTCTATTTCCCTTGTCCACAGTGGTTATGTCTCTGGTAGACACCATGGCCGAGGAGACGTGTAGAGAGGGAGGGTAGTGCCTGTTCACAAAGGGAGGGGTCCTCTGCGTTAGATTCGGGCTTTGATCTCCCGATTCTGTAACTGGGGATTTGCGAGTTATTTTTACATTTATCTTAATGAGGTCACAGCCAGCTAAGAGACTTCACGGGCCACTTTCCTGCCTATGAAGCAAATGCTCTTCTCTCTGATTAAATTTCTTTGTTGACCTTGGTAAAACCCAACAAGAGAATCGCCCTGGTTGCACATTAACCTGTGAGTCTGAGGTTGTTTGAGGGGGAGGAGTAGTCAGGCATTTTTGAAGCTGAGGCATCTGTCATCTGTGACTGCCTGCCCCTAAACATTATCCTTCAGTGTGCCCTGAAAAGTTACAGACAACACAAATGCTGGGATTATATTAGGGGGGCTTTTTCTTTTTTAAGTAATTCTACAGTTGGCTTTGAACAATGTATTTGAAATTAATTCTAACCAAAACAAAGAGAGAAGAAAAAGAAAAGAAAAGAAGAAAAGAAAAGAAAGAGAAAACAAACTGAAACTCCTGCACATTTGTAAGTGAAAATTAATGGAACATGATACATTGAGGGCATCAAATACTGCAATTAATGAAGAACAGACGCAATGGACATAATTATTGTTTGGGGCTAGTACCTGTGTGCTACAGTGGATGGAAGAGCATAGAATGTGTCCTTTATTGGTACCATACTTGCTTCAACACCAGCTCGAGAATTACGGATTCGTGCCTCTACATAATGATATATGATTAGTGCTGCGAAAGTAATTGAACTCTTCGTTCTAGACAATCCCTTGCAGTGTCAGCAAGAAGCTGGAGCAAACTGTGTCATTTAACAGAGTTATGCTGTGAGGGAAGCCCTCTGATCCCTGCACAATTAACTCTCTAATAATTTTAAGGTTCTTGAGACTAAATGAGAGAATTGATATAATGGACCGTGCAAATGTGCATCAGAGACAGAGAGGGATGCGAAGGCACCAAAGGGATGGGGAAATTCTACAAAGATTAACAAGCGCTCCGACCGTAATAAGAGACAGGTGTCACACCGCTGAAAGGGTGATTGTTTCAACCACAGCAGCTGGGGATGTCAAAGCACGGCTGTCGCCAAGATTCGTTACACGGTGACAGAGAATATTCTTTGGTTGGGAACTCCACTAAACCGAATTATGCTATGGGGGAGCCCAGCAAGCAGCCAGAAAGGTGAAGTACTAATGATATTCACATCCCTGTCACATGAGCAAATGCTTTAATTTGAAACATTTACCTTCATTTTGGTACCCTCCAATTTCCAGTAAACTGGCTTTCATTATTTGTGAAGTTCTTCAATCTTCTTTATGAAGTATGAAAATATCTCAACTTTTATTTTAAGAGAACTTGGCTGCATTAAATTCAACACGATCGCATATTGGATGTAGTCTGTTTTCTCCGACATTCAACAGTGCCACGTGCCCTTCTATTTGGGTACGTAACCCTATCAAAATGTTATTGTATTAAATACAAGATGGTAGGTTTTATTTCAGGCGATTTTATAAAATTTATGAAGTGCTCCTGCTGAATAGGAACTGGGTTGCATTTGGTTCAGTTTTAGATTTGTGCTGACATTTAGGGAAAACAAAAAAAAGGGAGAGCATTTAATGATTTAGAAAATTCTGTCTCCTACTAACAGGAAGATAATTAATGTCCCCTTGTAAAGCACAGAACATCCAGTGAAAGGCGTGAGGACCTGAATCTGGATCCCTAAACCCCACCCAAAGCTGTATACAAGACTGCACATTTGCAATCCCAGCATTCCTACTGTGAGGAGAAGCTGGAGTTTCAGAGCCCCTGGAAGCTCACAGGCCTGCCAACGTGCTGTTTGCTGTGGTGAGCATCCTTTCAAATGGCAAATGGGCTATCAGTCCCCAAGGTTGTCTTGACATTGACTCATGCACCATGCCATGATACATGAACAGGAAGATGTACCATTCACACGTGGACACACACACAAACAAAGCACACACACACACACACACACACACACACACAACTTGTGTTTCTTTCAAGTATGAATATATTTGAACTGATAGTTTTCTGAAACCCCAAGCACCACTTTTATTCAACCTGGATACTGTTGTGACATATTAGTATATGCTCGTTGACTAACTAAAGAAACTCTGTTTATCATAACAATATTAAATTGGCCAGACATGAGATATCAACCATTTCTGTTAGTGGTTGAGAGTTTAGCTTCTGCCTAGATTTATTTATGTAAGATACTGAATCTCCTAATTTGAGAATATACAGTTTTTTGTTGTATTTTGATCTGATTTTTGAGACAAGGTCTCTCTATGTGGCTGTGTAGCCCAGGCTATCCTCCAGCTTTAGATGGTCCTCGTGGCTCTGGTCTCCCAAGTGCTGGAATTTGAGGCATGCAGCACCACTAAAACTTGCCTGTTGAGGATTGTTTTACTCTCCAGGGTTGGCTCTTTGTCTTTTGGTCTTGTGTTTTTCCTTCCTGCTGGAATGTGGTTGCTAAGCAATTAAGCTTCTTCTAGTCCTTAATTACCACTGGCCCATTGAGTTTGGATCAGAGGGGTTGAGCAGGCTTTCTCTGGCTGGTTGCCTAATCAGGTGCCTCACATAGTCAGCAGACAGGGTGAAGGGATGGATGCTGATAACGCTGAGCTGCTCTTTGAAAAGTTAGGCAAAGACAAGGCACTGCGGTTGAAAGGGCTAGTCGAACTTTTAAGAGATATGCTCTGGTATTCTTTTTGAGAACAAATTGAGTCATGAAGACGTTAAACCTTAACAGTGCTCTCCTTACATGAGAAAGAAAGGACGAGTTCTGTAGGAATCTGTTATTGCGATGGCTGACTACCTCTGGAGCGTGGTCATCCAAGCCATGGCCATAAGACAACAGGCGCATCGCAACCGTGCTTTGGGTTGATCTTCTGCGATCTTTGCCACTGAAAAGTTTCTCTATTTCCTTTTCTTTCTACGCATGTAACTGGAAACTGAGTTGATATTCTTGAGTGGCTTTGTAGATAAACAAAACTGTATGTGACGATCTAAAAGTAGATTGTTGAATTCGGTGCCTCAATCGTAAAACCTTCAGGAAGAAAGCATTCTCCTGGCCGGAAAATCCAGGTTCGGAATCTGTAGCAGGGCAGCAGCAAGGAGCATGATGAGGCATCGCTAGAAGGTCTGTGGACTCGCTTTTTTCCCATTTACTTAACTCCCCTTTCCTCCCTTGTTCTCTCACCTACTCAAAAACTGTCCTAACGACACAGAATTGTTTCATGCGTGTGCAGATGTGTCATGTGTGTGCAGGTATGTGCTGGCTCATAGTTCTATACCTTTCATTGTTCAACAAATCTCCATCCCCTTAAAGCTGAGGCTTTTCAGCCAACCTGAAAACATTGCCGGGGAAACAGACTTTCATGACAACCGCCCAGAAACCAAACAGGCCAGGAGAAGGGTTGCATAGCAGCCTTGTGAGCCCAGTTGGTGATACTGGCTAATCAAGGAGAAAGAGCAGACGCAGAAGCTGGTGAGCAGATAGACGGGTTTCTGAGCGGCTGTAGCAAGCACACGATCAAGACCAAGGGTTGTTTATTTCTTCAATGTACAAATACTAGTCAAGAGCCGGAAGGAGCGTGTGGAGGAGCAAGACATCTTCCTGGGTCTTCCGAGTGAAACCACAGAAGGAAATGAGCGTCCTCCATGGTAGAGTGTCGAAAGCAGACGAGAGAGGAGACGGGGTGGTCAAGCAAGGGTCTACAAACGATGGGGTTTATTCTGCTCCCTAGAAGACAAGGGTAAGACCCACAAGAACAACCAACCACTCCAAATGCAGCAGGAAGTGCATTCCAAGCACAGTGAGCATTTGCCAAGTCCCCTAGATGAGAGAAAGCTTCATGTCTCCAAGTACCAGGAAATAGAAGGTGGGGAGGCTGGAGGAGTTAGTGGGAGGGCTCCTGCAGAAGGTGAAGCTGGAGGCAGAGATAGTGGCAAGGAAAGAATTTTCTTCTCTTCCAGATCGTGATCAATTTAACCAAAAAAAGAAGGGGGCAGAAAAAAGAATAGCATCTCTCTGCTTCCATGAAATCACTGTATTGAGGGAAATGGGAAGGTCTGTGAGCCGGTGGAGATGAGCAGCTTCTGTGTGGGCAACAACAGTGTGAATCAGCCAAAGCCAACATTACATCTACACTTACTCGGGCATAATAAAAAAATGAATAAAAACTCTTCCGTTATTGCCTTTACTGAGGAATTTTTCTCTTCAACGAACTTTAGGAGAACTGTAGTAGTGAAAACATTAAATTGGACTTAGATCCTCCAGGGGTAGACTTTTAAAGAAGCAGGTCAGGGAAGTGTTAGCCGGGGAAGAAGAAAGAGCTCTGTGTTGCTGTCTATCTCACCCGCATTCTGGAAGCAGAGGACACAAGAATAACGCAAAATGCCCATCTCCGACACGTATATACAGTCAGAGAGCCTGACCCAACTGATTTCTATATACCAATCCAAAGGATTGCTTCTTACAATACTACTACTATTCCTATTACTACTAATAAAAATAATAAATAACAATAATAATACACTTGTCATAACAAAAGCATTATTATTTAGCATTTTTCTGTATTTGTGTATTTGTTTCTTCACCCACAAAGGATCTGAGATTATTTTACAATTGTCTTGTCAGCTTCCTCTAAAGAGGAAAAGAGCTACATATGGTCACATGCTGTGGGCTGAAGCCACAGAAGAAAGTGTGTACGTGACACACAGTTCAAGTCAATACACACAGTACAACTATTGGCTGGTGTCACTTTGGCTGATCCTTTCAAGACATAAGGACTCTCTCACCTAAATCCCTCTCCCGTGAATCAAAAGTTCTGAGCTGAATTGACTAGTAGTAAACTCTTCTGAAATGGCTCTCAGTAGGAAAGCTTCTGCTGAGGCAAGCAAACAAAAAGTAATAAAAATCCACAAAACATGTGGTTAAACGGACTAATCAGGGTATATTCCTCCACTTCAGATGACATATCCCAAGACAAGATTTTTTTTTTTGAAGAGTAACACAGATCAGATGGAAAAAAATGAACACTTTGTTAAGAATAAGGCTGTTACGTGCTGTGATTGTAAACTGTCACCAACTGAGTGAAACAGAAGATTTAGGATTCTATGCTCTTTACGTGAAAGAGTTTTATATAAACAACAGATAGAAAAAAAACCATAAAAAGGAGTGCTTGATAAAAAGTGCACAGTGTTTCTCCTGAGGGCTGGAGTTCAGTTCCTAGCCCCCCAAGTTCTCAACTAACTATAGCACCATAGGAAACCACCTGTGGCCTCTGTTAAATATGCACTCACACTCAGATATACATAACACACACACACACACACACTCACACACACACTTACATATACACATACTCACACACACTCACACACACTCACACACACTCACATACTCACACACTCACACACATTCACACATACATACACACACACTCACACACACACACTCACACACACTTACATATACACATACACACTCACACACACACTTACATATACACATACACACTCACACACACTCACACACACACTTACATATACACATACTCACACACACTCACACACACACTCACACACACTCACACACTCACACACATTCACACACACATACACACACATTCACACACTCACACACACACACTTACACACACACACACTTACATATACACATACTCACACACACCCACACACACTCACACACACTCACATACTCACACACTCACACACATACATACACACACACTCACACACACACACACTTACACACACACACACACACACTCACACCCTCAAAAGTGACTCTTTTTATCCCCAGCGGGTAAGTGTGGTTGATCTGATACAACCAGCATCAGTGTCACTGGCCTCCCTGAGCAAACGCTGTCCGTGTTTTTCAGGAAATGCTTCGTGTTGAATACCGCATAGTCTTGATATTCCAGAAAACCGGGAAGTGGGGGTCTGGAGCGCAAGGAGGTGACTGTTCACATGCAAGGATACGTCGTCAAACACTGTTCGGTGGCTGCATTTGTTTGCTCATCTCTACCTTGCCACCACCATAACTAATTCACCGTCACAGAAAGCTGACATATTATATTTAACCCCTCAGATGGCTTAAAAGAGTTCGACATGATGAGACTGATGCCTCTACTTTTCACAATGAAGAATAACAAAAATCGCCACTCGTCCTGATCCAGGCAAGGAGCAAATCTGATTGGCACACAAATCCTTCAAAAAGGCACATTAATAGAAGCCATAATTCTGACACCTTGAATTGTGGGAAGCAAGTCAGTGGCCGTAACAAACCAGCTCCATTACTAATTTCACACTTGAGTAGAAACACACAGGGAAGCATTTAGTGGGTGGATGCAAAACAAAGTAGACCACTGGCCTCAGCCATGACCTGAAAGTTAGTGGGAAAGAGGGAAAGGTGAAAGCTACAGGACTGTAATCACCAACACACACACACACACACACACACACACACTCATGCATTTAATGCATTCATGAGAGTTCTGGATAACATGTTTGCTGGAGAACCATAAAAGAAGAAAATACTTAAGACAAATGAGTAAATTAGAATATATAATTATCCAAGTAGTTTTATAAATGCCTAGTCCTCTTGTATGAATTCTGAATTGGATTATATTTAAATATAAATAAGTAGCATAAATGACAATGGAATTCTTAAAAACTGAGGGGATTTTGAGCTTGCTACTATAGGGAGCATCTAAAGGGTGAAAATTAAAATACACCCAGAGTCTAATCCTGTGATAAAGCACCACATGTGGACATTTTAGATTTTGCTGAGAACTTCTGGGGTTAATGGATCCATGAGTATGAGTCTATAAAGGTTATAAATGAGACCTAGAGAATGCCATGAATGTTACGAAACAGCTGACTGAGTTTTCTGCCAAGTGTTTCCGCTAATTATGCAATCATAACCAATTAAAAACATATTCCCTAATTTTTTTCAGTGATATTATTTTCTAAGGATTTATTTCCCTTTTACCTGTGTGTGTGCATGCATGCAGGCAAGTGTGTGTGCTTGCACACATGTGTGATGCATATATGTGTGCATATCTGTGTGTGTGTTTGAGTGCAAGTGGATGCAGAGAACAGAGGAGGGTTTCACATCTCAAGGAACTGGAGTTGCAGACTGTTGTGAGCTGCCCTCATGGTTCTGGGAACCAAGCTGGGATCACCTACAAAAGCGGTAGTTACTTAACAACTAAACCATTCTCCGGCTGCAGAGGATATAATTTTTTATTTAACAAATATTATTTTAATCCAGAAAACTTTTATAAAACAGGGAAATAGTACAGAAATTCCTAGGAGAATCAAAGGACTAGTTCAAATATTTTAATTAGATCCAGGTGCTTACATTCAGTCATTTACAATGTGGAAAAAAAAAAACTTTTCCACAAAAGTAACAGATAACCTTGTGATCAAAGTTTAACGTGTGTCATTAAATCACCGATTTCATCCTGCAATTTAAAGTGAAAACTACAAGTGTGACACTAGAATAAAGTTAGTGAGACATTTAATGGGTCTTACAAATAAGTTCACTTAATTCAATTCCTATGTGTTATTCGAATATTTGAAACTTAGTCATAGAATTGCACAACTTAAGGGGAAGCGTATTTAAATATACTAAATTTATATATTTGCTTTAAGATACTTTCTTAGCTATTAAGTTTTATATAGTACAAGTCACTAAACTTACTTAAAGGGTCTGTTTTTCTAAGTTTACAAATATATACATAGTTATTTTGAGATTTATAACTTAGTTTAATTTAGTCAATTACTTTTATTTTAAATGGAATTCTGGATAGTTAATGTGTGTTTGTGTGTGTGTGTGCTTATATACATGCTCTCACACAGTGTGTGCAGATTTGATCCTAAGGGCTACTGTGGTGTTTGAATGAAAATGGCCCCATAGGATCACATGTTTAAATGCTTGGTCCTCAGTGGATGAACTGTTTGAAGGAATGAGGAGGTGTGGCCTTGTTGGGGGTAGGTGTGTCATTGGAGATGGACCCTGAAGTTTCAAAAGGTCACACAACATCTCCCCTCCGTGTGTGTGTGTGTGTGTGTGTGTGTGTGTGTGTGTGTGTGTGTGTGCTGGGTGCAGATCAGGGTGTATAGCTGTCAGCTACTGCTCAAATGCCATGCTTATCTGCTTGCCACCATGATGACATAGACTAACCCACTAAAATCGTAAGCAAGACTTGTGCCTTGGTCACAGGGTCTCTTCAGAGCAATAAAACAGTAACTAAAACAGATATCAAATCATTTCCTCCAAACTATCCTCTTCCCAATCTCTAATGTACTCACAAAACTTTCTATGAAATCATAATCTAGACAATGTGTTTTAAGACAAAAAGAATTTGAGGCCACTATGTCTTTCAAAGCACCTAATATAACAGGGTCCCCTGGTGGGGGAGCTGACAGAGGACTGGAAGAGCTGAGGGGGATTGCAACTCCATAGGAAGAATAACATCAGTTGTGGGACCACCCAGTGCTCCCAGGGACTAGATCACCAACCAAGGAGTGTACATGGCGAGGCCCATGGCTCCAGATACATATGTAGCAGAGGATGGCCTTGTCTGACTTCAATGGGAGGAGAGGTCCTTGGTCCTGTGGAGATTTGATGCCCCAAGTAGGAGGGGTGGGGTGGGAGAGGGTGAGTGGAAGGCAGAGGGGAGGGAAGAGAAGGGGGAGAGGGGTGAGAGGGAGGTTGTGGGATGGGGTCTTGTGTAGGGGGTTACCTGGAAGTGGGATACCATTTAAGATTTAAACAAATGGAGTGATTAATAAAAAAATAAAATAAAAAATAAAAGGGCCCCATAGCAAAATGTAAATAAGATCTGTTCGCAATTAGTCATTCGATTATAAGACAAATTGTGTCATTATTTCAACAAGAAAAGTTACCTGATTGTATTTATAATTTTGGTTTGAATTTGGGTAAAATCTAACATGGGGGCTCACTCTGAAGGTCCTATTTATCAGTCTTGCCTTACACCATTCTTAGTCAGACAGAACTCAGAACTTGGTAAATTTAGATTGTAAAAATTTAACAATACAAAGAGTTGAGTCCCCAATATCTACTGTGTTTTTGGATAGCAATTCATAAATTAGTGGCAAAACTTAAAAGGCTCCATGAAATAATGAACAAAAGTGGTCGACATATTGGTCAACATGGAGATCATGAGCGGATGTTGCATGCTCGTCCCCAGTGGACCGTCTTTATCACAGGAAGAGGAAGCAGAAAGACCGTCAGAGCCAGATGCTTTAGGCTGCAATGCACGACTGCTGCAAAACAATGTTTGCTGGGCAACCGGGCAATGAATGTGTGAACAGCTGTCACAACATGTGTGGGACCTTCACAGGATCAAGCTAGCCAAAATCCCAGTATAGATGAGGAGGAGCCCATCAAGTCCTGCCTCTACCCAGAGAGCTATTGGGAACTGATGGCTGCTGGGGAAGGAAGAGTCAGTTTTCATCAGGTCAGTCACGTGATCCCCGATAGACTGCCCATGTTCCCATGGATGGTCCTATACTTATGTACACACTGGCGACACTAAGTGGACTCAGCGGCAGACCAGACCATCCAGTACTCTCAAGAAAGAGGCAGGCAAATCTCGGTGAATCAGACCCCAGCCTCACCTAGGCAGCCAGTTCAAGGTGAGCCAAGGCTGTAGAGGGAGACCCTGTTCAGAGCAATAATATTTTCTAAAAGTGCAAATGAAGATAGAGGGGGAAAGTGGTGCAAAAAAAAATAGAGGAGGAACTTGAAGGGGAGGAGTGTGGGTTTGATCAAAATAGGTCATATGCATGTAGGAAACTCAAAAAAAGTACACATATTTAGTAATTACATTGCATTTTAACAAAAGTATGCACATTTAGTCGCCTTTTCTTGTAACAAGTAGAATTGCTTATAAATCAAAAGGTTAAGGCTCAGCATACATTCTTGTTCTAAAATCCCCAAGTGTATTTTCTGAAGAACACTAAGAGAGAGATACAGGCAGCCAAAGTAGTGCGAGCGCATCTGAGCCTTCTTGCTCACACACCCTTTTTCAAGTAACTCATCCTCGTTCTTAGCTTTCAACATGATTTTCCGAGAAACAAAAATATGCCTTCTACTGTATCTAGATACATAACTGCAAATGTATGCATCACACGACATGTGATGAAACACTGTATTATAGAATCACATGGAAACATGGCCTTCCTATATCTGTCCCAGACCAACACTACACACTCTTAACTGTACTTCCAAATCAGTTCCTACCCAGGCAAGGAATTGAGGTGCACTGAAAATCCACACAAATTTGGAAAGATAACTTGTTTGATCCAGGAAGGAAAGAAAAGTCAAGGGAAGAGATAGTTCATGAGTTTAAACTTTATTGTTTTTAGGCTTTAAGAAGAACTGTCGTATATACAAAAATGATGGTCTAAAAGCACATCATACAGGCTCATAAAAGTATATGTTTCATTATTCCAGGATGGGAAAAGTATTACATACATGTATTATCAAAAAAAACCCATAAACTTAAAAAAAGTTTAAATAAATGACTATAGAAACAAACATGATAAATAATTCAAAATTTCTAAATTACTAATTATTCTAATGCATTTTAATATTATCCACACTCGAGTTGGTTGCATTTCTATGGCACAAATACTCTGTAATAGCATCCTAGCGGCCATCTCTTCTCAGCTGCACTTAACACCTTGATACAGACTGTGATGAAGTGTTTATGCAATGAAATCCATGAGATCAGAGACCCGCCCTGCAGCTAACCCGGAGCGGAGGTAGCATCGCAGTTCAGCACCCACAAAATCATTGTAGGGTATCATCCAGCATTAAAGTACATACTATAAATACATTTTGTCACATACTTAACTATCAAAAATAATTTTAGCTGAGTGAACTTCTGAAATGTTCCCAAAGGTCATTTCTAAATGTGTTTCTCTACTGTGCTCAAGAAGGATTTTTTTTTTTTTTTTTTGGCTATCTCAATGAGAAATCAATAAAACTTCCAGAATAGACTCGAGCCATTAATTCAAATTCTATTAATTGCTCAAAAGAACTGTCATGATATGTCTTAGTCATTTGGATGGGAAGCTGAATGAATTCATGTTCAAACATGTGAGTAATTTATACAAATAGAACTAAGAAAATTTATCTGAGAACAAACAAGATTGCCTAAAAGTATCTTCACAGGTTGCATCTATGAAGTAGTTACTGTGTTGTTGTTGTTGTTGTTGTTGTTGTTGTTGTTGTTGTTGTTGTTGTTGTTGGGGAAAGTCTTTATTGACTAACTAAACACTTGTATTAAACTCCATATACTTACTACTGATGAATTGTGGATAGAAGGTTTTGAGATCTACAAACTCTAGGTAGACAGAACAGAGCTAAGCCCGGGAGAAAATAAGAAGGCAAATGCTCCAGCATACAGCGGGGTAATGTAGTTAGAATTCTGAGAGACAGAAAGGACCGAGATTTGGGGGGAAATCTGCCACTGTGGATGGGTGTTTGAAGAGATGTATCTAAAAGTTTTAAATGAATAGTAATCATAAGGACTGATTAATTGTTAATGGTGTGTCAGCAGCCTTACATTTGTGAGTTCAATTTAATTCTTACAACAACCCAATATATGCCAAAATACATCCTAGGTCTCCCAAGCTTTCACCTTGAGGCAACTTCAGGCTATGCTGAGCAAACAATTAAAGACAACTCCTCATACGAAAGAGTAGCGTTGGAAGCTACACCAAGGCGACCTGACCCTGAGCATATTAATTTACCCATCTTCAGTTTATATAAGCAAAAATACTTCATGGTCATGTCATCTTAGAAATGTCTACAGAAGACATCCAAGTCCTTTCATTTTCCAAAACTTTTACCATGTGTGTTTCTTTCTGTCACATTAGAACCTTAGAAGTGTCCTAGACTCTAAACCTTCAAATACAACTAAATACAATGCCAAGTAGGGTGGCCCTCACTTTATTCCTAGCACTCTGGAGACAGAGGCCGGTGCATCACTGATTTTGAGGGCTTCTGGGTCTACAGAGCAAATTCCAGGACAGCCGAGATCCTGACAGAGAAGGCAGAGAAGCCCTGACTAGAAAAACCAAAAATCAAACATCTAAATAGGATGTAAGTAAGTTGTAGCCAGTTGTGGAGGCCCGTGCTTTCAATTCCAACTCCGGAAGACCAGGCAGGAAAATGCCCTAACTTAAAAGCCATCTTGGGCTACACACTGAAACACTGTCACAAAAATGTTTTTCTACTTGGAAAGACTGCCCTAGTCAGAGGGCCAGGACACCTGATGCTACACGGTGAAGCTGTATGCATGAAATCTCAAATATTTGGTTGCCTAAATAAGAAATGCACAAGGACAACACTAGTTGTCATGTCAATGTGGATAGGAAGGATCTCCCAAGGACTCACACACAGATAAAGAGCTGTAGGTGATTAATGGCTGCTGGGAGAAGGATATTAGGTCTTCTCCAGGGGACATGCCTGGATAGGTTATCTATTCCAAGCAGTCACTCCTAAATACTTAGCAGGCTCTTGCTATCAGATAGATGGGTGGTCTGATTATAATAGATGATAGATAGAATAGGTAGGCAGGTAGGTAGGTAGATAGATAGATGGATGGATGGATAGATAGATAGATAGATAGATAGATAGATAGATAGATAGATGATAGGGGTGAGACAGACAGACAGAGAGAGAGAGGGAGAAAGAGAGAGAGAGAGAGAGAGAGAGAGAGAGAGAGAGAGAGAGAGAGAATGAATTGTTGTATACTAACTGGAAAGCTAGGACTGGACTTTCACTAGGTCTCTTCCCCCTGAAAAAAGTAAGCCCTTTTCCCCCCAGCATATCAATTAATGGTTTTAAAGGATCAATCCATAAATTAAGTCCAAAAGAAGAGCACCATTGACTGTTCCCGATGCATTTAACCACTCTATAGCCAGCCTTCATGCTCCTGTTCTTTTCTCACAGGTAAACATCCTGAGACTCTCATAGCCAGCTGGCGCTGGGGAAGCTTTGATCAAAGAACTCTGCAGTTGCAGGCGCACTGGGCTTACCTCACCTCTTCCCAAACACTGGGGAAGAGAGAGGCTTACAAAGAAGTCTAAAGAGAGACAGACACATTAATAACATTTAGTTGTTTTACAAATAGAATCTGTGTGTGCGTGCACGCACGCCCATGCATGCCCATGCACGTGCGCAGGTAAAAAGAAAGAAATACACATATGGTGATATATACACTTATAGGTACAAAACAAGGTATTTTAAAACCAAATGTAAGATACATAAACATAAAAATAATCCCAGAAAAGCTTCTTCAGAAAATCTTTCCCTGGATATATCCGTACTCAAAACCACTTCTCCTCATGTATTCTAATTATTCTATATTCACATTAAGGGAGATGAATTGCTTTCTATTTCGATTCATTGTGTTCTTCCAGTTAGTCAGATTTCTGCCTAATCTTGTAGACACAGGCTTCACTGACACGATTAACTTTGAAAACTATTAAGTTAATGAGCAGAAGAATGAAAGGACAGAGAACTGTAACTTGTTCATTGCGTTGGCCAGATTCCCACGGGTGGTAGCTCAGAGCTTGCTCTGTAGTATTGAAGTTGTGATCATTAAGTTACTAGATACAAGTAATGCACTTGAGATATCTGATGACTATCCAGGCACAATGGTATCAAAACAATTGTAGACACCTCCAGGTCTAGATAACAACAATCATCAGCTCTCAACAATTTTAACTAGGCCTTCATTAAATGGTTGAATCAATTACCTAGCAAATAAAGTATGAATTACCAACTCTCTTGGTTTTTCCAATGGAGAAGTTAGTATTTTATGGATAAAGATGCCCCTCCGGATCCAGAAACAAGTCACCAAATCAGTTAGAGAGTGGCATGGCCTGTTCATTTCATAGAGTCCATTGGCATATCATATTATATCATTATATTATACATGTCTATTATTACATCATGGAAGACTCACTCATAAACACACCAAACAGATTTACGACAACCATTTCCCTCCAAATGCATCATGCAGTACCGTTATTCTGAAAATAGGAAAATTATAGGCCATGCACTGTCCTAATAAAATTTCTGGTTTAGTGATAGTTGAAGAAAAAACTATGGTTTAATAACTACTTCCCAGGATTGGGAAAGTATAATCATATTCCTCCAACATATAATATCTAGCAATTAGCAATTTGGAGACAAGAATTATTTGCTTTTATGATTTCTGGCAATTTTTTTGTTTATTTGGTTTCTGTTTTGTTTTTGCGGGGGAGGTGTATTTGGGGGGAGGGGTTGCTTGAAAGAGCCCAAGTTAGCTGATGCCCCAGTAAGAATGTGGCTGATGACACTGTCTGGGCCCCACCCACAGGATCTTAGTCCACATCTGATTTCCCACATCTCACGGTTACTTTTGCTTACACTTAAGCTAAACTTTTATCCTGGGACTGGGTGGATAGACACTCTATATACAATCTAAGGACTGCAATATGTAGGTGTCCATTGCTCTCCACAATCAGCTCAAATCCTAAGAAAACTGGGTAGTTTCTTAGTGGGAAGTGACAAAGGAATCGTTTTAGGAGCCTAAAGGAATTTCTGGCGATGGAGTACAGGTATACTAGCTGAGGACAGAGTCTCTGAGTCAGTTATCGAGATCCAAATGGGAGAGAGGCAAGTGCCCAATAAATGTCCATTAACAGAGTGGGACAATACGAAGAAAGAAGTCAAAGTCTTAAAGTCAGTGACTTATGTGGCAAAGCTTCTAGGAATACACAGGAAGGAAGGAAGAGCTAGGAACATAGGCACATGCAAGGGTGTAGCTTCGGCTGGACACAACTAAGAATGCCTGTAATCCAGGTTTGTGGGAGGGGAAGGCAGGAGGACTAAGAATTCCAGGTCAGCATGAGACATCTTCAAACCAGTTGGGCTATATGACATGCTGTATTAAGAATCAAAACCAAACAAGAGGTTGTATGAAGAGGGGGAGGAAATTGAGAACTCCCCTCATTCAGCACATATCCATAGTCACCTGTAGATGTCAGCTCTCTGCTTCCTGAACCTCAGTCACTAGCTTAGGTTTCCAGAGATGTCTGTATTTAGATGCCCCTGATGTAATTTTCTTTTAATGAGTTTTAAACTGACTCACCATTTTTAAATGCGAAGCATCCTCACAATGCTATCTGCCATAGCAGAGTCCAGCTCACTCTTACAGCTTCTCCAACTTCCTTGGGCAGCCAAGGCGCTTGGGGATAAGGCTGCAATTAGAAATTCTGTTGCCAGCAGTCTATGTAGAGGGTACCCATGTGTACATTCCTCACAAGTTCTAAAGGTGACTGAGAGCCACCCTTTGAATGTCGCAACGGCACATGTGTATAACTGATACACACTACAGTCCTTTACCACGAATGCTTAAAACTCATCCTTCTATCATGTGAGCCATTCATATACTCGATCTGCGCCCAATCCAGTGACAGAAAGGTCGGCAACTGTGCCGAGATGGAACTGAAATAAAGTGTCCTTTACTCTCAGCAAACCAACCCCAGAGAAGGAAGATTACACAAGAGACCAGAGTGGAGTTGTACAATGAAATGTTCTAGAACTCTCAAAAGCATGACAAAAGACTCCAAGAAATCTGGAGAAGACCAGGGAAAAACATGTCTCCAAGTATGATATTCGGAGTGTGAGGATGGGCTTGTGCAGGGGATACCAGGATATAAGAGTCTCTCACTTGCCCTTACGGGTGTGAAGCCTTGACCTCCTACAACCAAGCCCATCCAAAGGCTATGTGGTTGTTCTGTATGTCCACACGCGTAACCTTCCAGAGGCCTGCATCAGCATGGGAGAGGAATTCTTTCCATAATCATCCATCCTCAGATGAGGGAGTTTATTTTTCTAGCTGCCCTTGGTCATCAGTGTGCATCATACCCTTACTTAAAGTCATCCAAGACTGAGAAGCATCACTTACTGCCAAATACATCCCCAATTCCTTCTCATTTTCCAGCTTGCCTCCACTGTCTGGAAGCAAGAAGATCAATTCACGGACAGATGGAGGACTAAGAAGCTGCAGTTCCTTCTTTTAGAAGTGTATGACACCTCTTCAAGATGCTTCCCACTCTCCTGTTATTTTGCCACAGTGAAGTCAACATCCCTACCCTTCCCAGTCTATGCACAATGCACCAATGAGACACAAGGGCACTAAGGTCAAAGATGGAGTGAGTGTTTCTGATTCATTAACTTTAAATTAGGGAAGCGTCTTGGAATGTCCGATGGGGTCCGTGATTCTTATGAGCTGAAGATGCAGGCAAGAGAAAAAACCCAGCTGAGGTTGTGTGAGGAGAAGTGATCCTGCTCTGCTATGAGAAGTGATCCAGGCACCTTGGCCCAGGAAGGGAAAAGGGAGGAGTCTATAGGGCCTTGTGAACACACCATTTTCGAGTCAGTCAGAGCCACGTATCAGCAGCATTAGAAGAGGAATACATGCCCTCTATAGTCCAGAAACCCCTCTGTTTTGCCTCTCTTGTTTCCAACATGCTACTTTTTCTTGGTTCCAACTTTTACTTCCCATTCCCTTTCTTTGGCCCCTCTACATTATCTCTAGGGCTTGGTTCCCCTCAGTTACACAATTGGTTCCCTTTTCCTTAAAAATCTGAGTTGAGGATCCCTTTCCTAGCACCTAAATATGTAACAAAATGTTAAGATGCTATATTGAAAAGGATTGTTGTGATGCCAAGCAACCAGAGCTTCCAGGGACTAAGCCACTACCTAAAGACTATACATGGACTGACCCTGGACTCTGACCTCATAGGCAGCAGTGAATATCCTAGTAAGAGCACCAGTGGAAGGGGAAGCCCTGAGTCCTGCTAAGACTGAACCCCCAGTGAACGTGATTGTTGGGGGGGGGGCAGTAATGGGGGGAGGGTGGGGAGGGGAACACCCATATAGAAGGTGAGGGGGAGGGGTTAGGGTGATGTTTGCCCGGAAACCGGGAAAGGGAATAACATTCGAAATGTAAATAAGAAATACTCAAGTTAATAAAAAAAAATCATCAAAAAAAAAAAAGAAAGAAAGAAAGAAAGAAAGAAAGAAAGAAAAAGAAAAGGATTGTTGTGGATACATGTTTAGGCAATGCTAAGTTATCCAATGATATATAGCCTGTTGCATCTCATGAAATATCAGCCTTGGGTACAATATCGTTACAGCTATGTAAACAGATAATATACCTGTATACGGTATATAACTGCACATAGCGTGAGCACATTCTAAACTCATATCCCACGGCATGTTACCCAATATAACATCTTACAGTTTGGATCCTCCATGTGTATCCAGTTAGACATGTTGTTCAATATACATTTTTCCAGTGTTACCATTACTAACAACCATCGCTCTGTGACAATGACCTCCAATGCTGAAAAAGCAAATGCCTTTAAACATGTGTTAGACCCCATTGTTAGTTCCTTCGTGCATATAATCTGATTTACAGAAATCGAGCTAGAGAAAGCATGTGCCAATGGAACCTAGCTAGGGGGCTGAAAGTCGGGGTTTGAATCCAGATCACCATCTATCAAAGCCTGGGTGCTGAACCCCCACTTGCACTTAGCACTGGGGTCTGTAGCTGCAAGCATAGGTTCAATGTGTGACAGCACTTACTGATTCTGAAAGCACCGTAAGCCACCTTGGATGCAGTTGAACGCCGCACCCCTAGAGATGTTCCAAAAGTGGGTGGAAGACACAGAGGGGAGGCTTGTGAATGGCACAAGAACTGACGGTAACAAACGCAAGAGCAAGGTCCCGCCAACCGGGAGATTACAAACGCGGGGCAGCATCCACTCTGGACAGGCAGAGAAAAGGCGCAAAGAGGGCGAACAAGGGTGAGGGGCCAACCGGCCCAGCTGCTGAGAAACAAAAGCTCATGGAGAAGAATAGTTTCACACGTCGTCACGCTGTAAAGGAAGGCTGGCAGAGTGTGTGGAATGTCAGCACAATCCAACACACAGGCTTTGCTCTTAACCCTTTTAACTAATGGGGTTTCCTATACTGTTTTCCCTAAGAAAGTTGATAGGGTTTGGGGGTTGGGGTTTCCTTTTCAGTGTTCTGTTTTACTATTTTTTAATTGGTTGTCTTATTTATTTACATTTCAAATGTTATCCTTCTTCCAGGATTCCTCTCCTCAAACCTCCTGTACCCCTTACCTCCCCTGCTTCTATGAGGGCGCTCCCCACCCATCCACCCACTCCTGCCTCACTGCCCTAGCATTCCCCTACCCTGGGGCATCAAGCTTCACAGGGAGCCTGACCAAAACAGATTCGGGTGCTTGCAGCCAACTATCAGACTGAGCATGGAGTCCCCAGTGGAGGAGTTAGGGGAAGGACTGAAGAGCTGAAGGGGTTTGCAATCCCATAGGAAGAACAACAATATCAACCAACCAGATCCCCCAGAGCTCCCAGGGACTAAACCAACATCCCAAGAGACAGAGACAGACCCATGGCTCCAGCCGCATATGTATCAGAGGTTGGCCTTATCTCGCATAAATGTATTATTATGATTTTTATAACACCAAAGTTTCGAAGAATGTCGGTCATTATGCAGCGATGACCTATCAGGCCTCTTGCACCCTGTCTTCCTCTACCATGCCACTAGATGGCACTAGAACCCAAAATCAGCATCCCTAAAAGCTTCATTGTTCTCTTCTTATTGTAGGATATATGCTATATATTCCTGTATATATGCATATACATATATATATGTGAATACATATATGTGCATATGTGTGAGTACACATATATAAATACACATATGTATATAGATGCATATACATACATTCTTGTCAGTTGCTGGCCTTTGATTTTTCCTGGGATATTTTCCCTTTCTTTAACAATTTTCAGCGTACTAAGTACAGTGTTCTAAGAAACAGCTTTGAGAACTCTTCTGGACCAACCTGATAAGGAATGATTCTGTACAGAACACTGACCATCACCTGGAGGTTGATACATCTGAATTTATTTGACCCTGATGACTTCAATAAAAGGGGGATGCTCTTCTAATTCACAAAACAGGGAGGCTTCTCTGGTGAGTGATTCAATTACCTCCTTGACACTTAACTCTGGTTAGGATGTGGAACAGGAAAGCTTGAACCAAATGATTACCTAATCCCTCAGGAACGTAGTGTGAGAGTCTCTGGAGTTGGCCCTCCTTCCTTCCTGAAAGCTTGGTTTCACTTGTTTTTACTACAGAAGACCTTCTCTGAATACATCTTAATTCATTTTGTTTTAACTGCCTCTTTCTTAACGTCGCTGTTCTTTCGTATTGACAATAGCAGGAGCGCAAGTTCACAATTTGTTGGAAAATTGGTGTTCCAATAATCTATCAAGAAAATCACCCCCAGCCTCCAGTAAATGTCTAGTGACACAAGTATCTGTCAATCGAGATTCCTTCCTTAAACATCTAAGACAGAACAAAGCTTCAAAAGGCGAATGGCATTCCCTCCAAATACAGGTAAGAGGCAAATGGATACGGTCCTCCCACTAAATCCTTCCCACTGAAATCTGAGGAGGAAAGGCAGTTAGTCAGCGAGTCACAAAAGGACCATTGTTTAAAAACAAATAAACCTTTGTTTAAATACCATAGTTCCAATTTCCTCAATAATAAGGAGAGAAAAAGAAAAGACATATGTACTCTGCTTGCTTTTATTTATTTGGAATTTGCGTGTGTGTTTCCCTTTCTTCAAACCTGCCACTTCTCAAACAGGGAACAGGAAATGGAGGGTAATAGAATGACAGACTTATAGATCTAAATAAATAATTAATGGCCTGAAGCAATTAGCTGGAAGATGTTTAATCGTTAATTTGTCCGAGTCATCAAAAGCAGTGGAGCCTGTCCACAAAATATTGTACTAATTAGAAGTAGATATATTTTGTCAAGATGGAAATTAATATATGATGAGAATAAGTACTTTGAAAAATTAAAATGTGGGACAAATCTATTTGACCCACTTTTCACTGATTAAGGAGAAACTGGGTCTGCCTTTTACCTAATAAAATGAAACCTGTTTAAATTCCCGAGAAGCAGACATTAGCAAGACATAAACGTGGGCAGGAAAGTGAAGTAGTTGGTTAGTTGCATCTTTCTTTAGGGAAATCTTGGAGGAAAATAAAAGGTAAGAACAAAAATATGTCATTATCGAAGTATCTGAGGGACCATCTTGGTTCTTTAGGAGATTTAAGATAGAAAGAAAAGTCCTTTAACATAATGTTAGCTTTTACAATGTACTGTGTACGTCCATGTGCTGTTTCCAATACAATTTTATTGTGGGCCCTAAATTATGCTTTCACAGGAAAGGTTTGTCTTTAAACTTTTAGGTCAGAATTGTTCCGATCTTTTCACACTGAATCAATCAGGTTTAAAGCTGGCAAAAACTTTGGCAGCCTTGTAAATCTTTCAAAAGATGTTATCCAATTACCCTTCACGGGCCACAGGATTCTTTACCATGACCGTTTTCTTCTCCAGGAGGAATTAAGTGCTCATGAGAGGTTAGACACCAATGGAGTTGAAAAGCGAGGATCTGTACTCTGCCTCAGCTCCACATGCTGTAAGTTTATCTCCAGCTTCTAATACATCACGAGGTCTCCATTGCTTTAAATCAGAAAGCAGGGAGGGGGAATAATGCAGTAGGACAACTTCTGTAAAATTTTAGCATGAAGATGTGTCCCAAACAGGACCCATCAGTGATGCCTGAGGCTTCGTTATTTGTAGTTTTCCAAAACTCAGAACCAGAATTTTAGGCACAGTCCAGAAGCACACAGTCGACTGAAATAAAAAATAAGAGTAAATGTGCTTCCTCAGTTCGGGTTTTGATCTCCCAAGAGAAGACCTTATTTTTCCATTTAAAAACACATATTAATCTCTGTTAGTTCCTCCTCTTCTGGGAGGCTGGCATCGAATACAAACAAACAGCTAGGACACCTTCAATTTCTTTAAAAGCCTGCTTCCTGCCACTTGGTTTCAAAGAGAAAATCGTCTAGGGCAGAATCATTTTCAAGTAATTTTTCAAGGCAAACTGTGAACATGTGTATGGGTTCTTTCACAGAAGTCAGAAAGCACTGCGGGCCCCTCTAATGCAGAATGTGAAGCAGAGGTTATGGGATTCCCGTTGCACCTTTGACCTCGTGGCCTCTTGAGTCAGTCACTCATTGTGATCTTTGACCTTTGGCAAATCATGACCCTTCCTGTTTCCCTGGATTTTTACTACCTACAACAAAAGGAACCACAGCAGAAGTCACATAAATGTTTGAAGTATTTTGTTTGCCGATTGTCAAGCCCAGAAGAAGGAAACTTTTAAACATCAGAAAAGACAAATCAAGCAGGAAAACCTTTAAACCTTTTATCTTTTAAGTTTCATCCAGGAGATTGCATGGATTCTTGGGACTACAGGGTGAGCACTTGGTCACAGGTCCCCATGTCAAAACATTTTACTTTCTTGGGTTTAAAATGTGTTGTAGCAAGAGGTGGGCAAGTTGGAAGTTTTTGTTAAATTGCACTTCCAACACTTGACACTCTGACCATTAAAACCCGGCGGCAATCACTACGTCTAAACTGTGAGCTCATCAGCCCTGCATCAAACCAGGGGCTGGGCTGATTATCTCCAAGGAAATGCAGCCATCTTATCAGGAGTGTGTCAAAGGTGAATCTGTGCAAACACTGAAGGAAAGCAGAGTGCTGGGGCCAGCTCCCTTCCAGACAAGGAAGCCTGCTGACCCCAGCTCAGATGGAAACCCTGAGTCCCCATGAATGAAATCAGTTTTAATTCTAAGTCTTACACCTCATTTAGTCTTTCTATTATCAACTGTTAAAGAGTCTTCAGAATACACACTGCTGGCGATTTTGATTTTTAAGAGTTCACCTTCTTTCATTAAGTGGATTTCCTTTGTGGTGATTTCATATGCATATACAATGTTTTTAGGTCACATTCACTCACCCAGTTCCATTTCCCTACAGCCCCATACCAGCCTCATGGCCTCCTCTCGTTAAAAAGAAGCTTGTCCTTTTAAAACACAATTTGGGCTTTTGTCATCTGCTTTCAATCCTCATATCCCACACCGAAAAGAAAAGAAAAAATGAAAACTGACTCTCAGCACAAGCAAGGCCTCAAATAGACAGACAGACAGACAGACAGACAGACACAAAGACATAAGACACAAAGACACACACACATAAACATAATAGAAAATACAATAAACTATTTTTAGACAGAGGATAGGATTAAAAAGAAACACATATTATTAAATGTCTAAGTCTAGAGGGACAGAGAAGGGAGGGGAAGGGCAGAGAAGAGGAAGGGAGGGAGAATGGAGGGCAGAGGAGGGGAGGAGAGAGAAGGGGAAAGGAGGGAGGGGAAAGGAGGGGAGAGGGAAGGAGAGGAAAGGAGAGGAGAGACAGATTAACCAAAGTATTTAGTAGAGTCTGGGGGTGCTGAGGCACAAGGACTATGAGTTTACCTCAGTCCAGTCTACTGAGTAAGACCCTTTCTCACACAATAATACACGCACACATACAAACATACATGCATGAATACATACATTCATACATCGTACATCCACGTATACATACCAGGAGTACAGCAGAGACTAAAGTCTTTTCACCAGGGTGAGCATACTTAGAGTTCGAATTGTAATACTCTAAAGCTTGTCTACTTAAGTAATATATGCACGGTTACTTATTGCCCAGGTAGTATGAAGATGCTTATGTTTTCCAAACTGGTTGTACAAGTTTGCACTCCCCCAGCAGTGAAGAAGTGCTCCCCATGCCCTCCATCCTCCTAGCTTGTGCTCTCACTTGAAGTTTTACCTTAGCCATTGTGATGTGTATAAGGTGGACTCTGAGTCATTCTGATGCTTGAATCTCACTCAGAAAGGGAAATAAAATGAATAATGGAGGTGTGTGGAGGGAGGGAACTGGGGAGAAGAGAGGGTGAGGAGAACAGGGATGTGGATCAGGTGTGGGGAAGTGGGGCTGGAGGAGGTGGAGAGAGGGATTGGAAATCAGATGGGGGGGGGAGCCATTTCTGGGAGGATCCAGAGACTTGGGACAGGGAGGCTCCTGGGAGTCTATGGGGGTGAACCCAGCTGATACTCCCAGCAACTGGGCACCCGGAGATGGAAGTGACCGCCTCCTGTAGCCATGTGGGACGTCTAATTTGAGGGAACACCAGCCCAGCCACAAAACCTTTAACCCAAAATTTGTCCTGCCTACTAGTTAGAGCATAGATTGATGCAATGGCCAACCAATGACTGACCTGACTTGAGACTCCTCCCAGGAGAGAAAAACAACTCCTGACACTATTCTGCTGTCCTTGCAAACAGGAGCCTAGTGTAACTGTCTTCTGAGAGGTTTCATCCAGTAGCTGATGGAAACAGATGCAGAGACCCTCAGTTAAACAACAGGCAGAAGTCAGGGAGTCTTGTGGAAGAGTAGAAAAAAGGACTGAGGGAGCTGGAGGTGTCGAGGACACAAGAAGACTTACAGAGCTGACTAACCTAGGCCCCCAGAGACTCACAGAGACTGAACCACTAAGCAAAGAGTATGCATGGGATAGACCTAGCCCCCTACACTTATGTCACCAATATATGTCTCTATGTAGGTTCCATAACACTGGAAGCAGAGGCTGGATTTGACTCTGTTGCTTCCCTTTGGATCCATTTCTCGTAGGTGGGTGCCTAGCCTTACTGTGAATTGATGTCGCAGGATCTATTTGTACCCAGGGGGACCTTTCCATTCTCAGAGGAGAAGGGGAGTGGGCAGGAGGAGGGGTGTGCGAGTGGGACTGGGAGAGAAAGGAAGGTGGGCTGCTGCAATCTGAATGTAAAGTGAATGACCTAATAATTTAATGACAAAAAAGACAATGAAAATTTTCACATACATAAAGCTTCTTACCTTTTTCTTAATTATTTTTTTCTCAGATCTTTTCCCCCAAGAGGATTCCTCTGTAATTAAGGATTATCACAAACTTACTATGTATCTGAAGCTGATCTCGAACTCTACATCTTCCCGATTCTACCTTCCAAGTCCTGGAATTATGGGTGTGTGCCACACGTGGATTTGGATGGAATTTCTTCCATATCAACCACTATGTTTGGTGCAATCAGAACATGGAAGGACAATTTAAAAACTGCCAATACTTTACCCAGTTAAATCTACAGACTAGTAATAGCCTGCCTGCACAGAGTGGCAGAGAGCACCCAACGGACCCTCCTACTCTGCCAATGCCTCAGAAGGAAAAGGCTACTTCTCCTCTCCATATTGTCTTAACTACCCTTCAACTCAAAGGACCTCCTTCTACTTCCTGAGGTTCACCCCCTGTCAGCTGGGTGCTTGCTTCACCTCGTGACCTATCATCGACTTTATCCGGCTCTGGTTTACAGAAAGCTCTTGGGTTAAAGGTATATGCTAGGGCTGAGACACGACACAACAAGGTTTTTCCAATTGAACATCTTGGGTTTCACAATGGAATCAACTATCCTGCAATGCGTAGATCCATTTTCTAATTCGTTATTAATTTTAAAATGATTTTTGGAAAAGCTGTGTATGTTTTATATAATTTCTGAGTCTGCAATTTATAGCGTCCCACAACAGTTAGTTAGAAAGGATTAGATACAGGGAGGTCTGACTGTTAAAATTCTACAGTTCCCGGGGCTAAAGAAATACCTCAGTTGCAGAGTTGCTGCCTAGCGTGCACAAAGCACTGGGTATCTGGGGTTAGAATGCATACCTGTCTGTAACTGCAGGCCAGAGAGGTGAAGGCAGGAATATCAGATATTCAAGGACATCTTTGGCCAGCCTGGAGTGTCTCAAAACCTAGAGTTAAAGGTCTGCTACATTGAATATGCTGAAAATATTCGCAATACGATTTCTTTAGAATTCCTTAGCTACCATGCACAATGCTGTCTATGTGGACTTTTTAAACTTTTTTCATATTTATCACTGTTACCAGTGGCCAGGGTCAGGGCCCGGTATTTCCAAGTTTTCCACAAAGATTTTTCAAACGTGGCAAGGATACTAATTAAAAGAGGAAAAGGGAAAGATCATAATATACTGTAAAAGAACAGAAGTAAGGCTAACTCAATTTCTTTTGAGGCTTCCTCTACAGAATTCAGGTGGGGGGAGAGGAGTTTGGCTATGGGAGCACAGTGGGAGAGGTTCTGTGTTGACTGATAAATTAAGCTGTGTCTACTGAGCATTTTCCTTACTGTAGTGTACAGAGTCTTAATCATGTATGTGTTCAGTCATTCATGGGCATAAATGTGAAACAAGGGGCCCAAGAAATGGCTCAGTGATACTTGTTGCACTTACAGAACCTGAGTTTGATTCCCAGCATCCGAGTTAGGCAGCTCACAACAGCCTCTAACTGCAACTCTAGAGACACTCACTCATGTCTCTGGCTTCTGAAATCATCAGTGCTCACACGCATACATTCACACAGTTAGTTAGTTAGTTAGTTAGTTAGTTAGTTAGTTAGTTAGTTAGTTAGTTATACACATATACTGATAGTTTTAAAAAAATTGTAAATAAGGAATTCTCCCTAAAAGTTCAATTGTGAAGGCACAATTTTGACCTACTGTCTAAAACCGGTACTGGTCAAATGAGCACTTCTATTTTCTAACTATACATGATAGCATGAACATAGAATCTGTTGAGTTTGATTGTTTTAAGGGGAGGTGAAATTCACTCTGTTGCATAGAGAGGGGTGTACATGATGGAGGTGGGAGAGTCTTATACTGTTCGTATGTTAATAGGCACACTGTTCATAGTGGCAGGGTTTGCCTACTATGTAAAGTATATTATTTGAAGAGGAATGTATGCATAACCCAAACCAGGTGGAGTTCCAGGTTACTAAACTATTCCCTATGCTTGCCTGCCTCAATAGTGATAATCAAAATCCTTTCACCTTGGGCCAGTTCAGACAGAGGTCTGTGGCTTCATATTAAAACTCTCAGAATTTAGGCTTCACTAGCTTTTCAGTGGAGTCCTTGTGACATCCTACGCAGCCAGGCTTTCTGTTACTGTGATAAGCACCATGACCAAAACAACTTGGGCAAGAAAGGTTTTTATTTGATTTATGGGAGATAGTCCATCACTGAGACAAACCAAGGCAGGAACTCCAGTCTGGATCCTGGATCTAGAGATCAAGGCGGAAAACCGTTGAAGGATGCTGCTTACTGGCTTGCTTCCTCTATTTTGGTCACCTACTTTTCTTCTACAGATCATGACCTTTGGCTTCAGTATGGCAACACCCATGGTGGGTTGGGTACCCCTACATCAGTTATCAGTTAAGAAAAAAGAGGGTAAAAAACCTGTCAGTTTGATGGAGGCAACTCAGCAATTGTGATCCCTATTTCCCAGGTGACCCTAATTCGTGTCGTGTTGACCAGCACATCTGGCTTTTTCCAGATGATTTTGAAGAATGGGTTGTCCTTCTCATTACCTTCAACTCCTAACTTCTACCTTCACCCTCTGTGCTGGCTCAATTTATGTCAACTTGACACAAACTTGTGTCATTGGAGGAGAGGGAGAGTCAACTGGGAAAATGCTGCCATCATATCAGGCTATGGGCAATCCTTATGTCTTAATTGGGGCTTTATAGTGGGAGGTTGGTCAGCTCATCATGGGTAGTGCCACCCCTGGGCTGGTGGTCCTGGATTCTAATGAGAAGCCAGGCTGAGAAAGCCATGAGGAGGAAGCCAGTAAAGCAGCACTCCTCCATGGTCTCTGCATGAGCTCCTGGCTCCAGATTCTGCTCTGCTTCAGTTCCTGTCCTGACTTCCATTGTTGATGAACGCTGCTGTGGAAGCATGAGCTGAATCCCCCACACACACCCAAGTTGCTTTGGTCATAGTGTATTCTCACAGCAATGGTCACCCTGACTAAGACGCTCTCTGTGCCTAGCCATGCATAAGAGATCTCGGTGTCATTGAAGCTCTTCTATCCATGACAACAGCTTCAGTAAGTAGGGAGGCACAACAGCAGCATAAAGTCATGAAGCAACGTTTCCCAACTCTTCCTTTGGGAGGTAGATGCGTTACTCCCCTTTTCTCATTTTAAGAGGCTTACTCTCACCTCTAATCTTCTAGATGCCAGTAACATCAGACATCAGTGTGAGGTGATAACAACTAAATGTATGGAGGCATTGCGGGTGCCTCCCAGTGGAGAACAAACAAAGGTTGAGATAAGTCCTCATGGAGGAATTGATGTGTTTACAGACCTGTCAAAACGTGTCTTAGAGCTCTCAAGAGGTGGAGAGGCCACAGAAAGTGCATGTACAGAGAGGGGCAGGAATCTATTATAAAGCCATAGGACAGGGAAAATGTCTCGGTGAGTGAAACCCTGGCCATACAAGCGTAATGGCCTGAGTCACTGCTCTGGCACCGCATGAAGGCAGAAGAAAAGAACTAATGTGGCCAAGTTGCCCTCTGACCTCCACAAGTGCAGCATGCAGCCCCTAAAAATAATAAATGAATTCTTCTAAAGTAAATGTCTTGCGTGACTCTTTGGAAGCTGGATGACGTAAATCGCTAGTCTGAACAGATGAGCTGAAATTCCAGGTGAGCAGAGGGGTAAATGAAATGCCTGGAGAAACAGTCTTCCTCGGTGGCAGAGGAATCCCTGCATCAGCCATATCGATCTTTAGCAAAGACAGTCAGGTTGAAGTAGGTTTGTGTTCTCTCCCTCCCCAGAATCTTTGTAAGGAACGTTCATTTGTCTTGTTTGGTCGTTGCCTAGCACGCTGTGTGGTTAGACAATGAGCGGACTCCTTTTGATTCAACAACTTTCACTAGCTAGAAATTCTTCCCAGACCTGAGAAAGTCAAGTCTCTCTACTCTCGGCTTTCGCTGAACTCACATATCTTCCTCAAGGCGGTTATCAGTATGAAGGCATGGAGCCATTTTCATTGTTATCTTTCTCTGTATTCCTGGTACCTAGCTGGAAGTAAATATTCATTGAATATTTACTGACTGACCACATTGATGAATTAACATGTACCTAAACTATAGACTCCCTTTCACATGATAATTGACTAATTGAGTGAGGTTTCAATAATCTAAATTACCATTCTCTCTTCTATACAGAAATGCAGTTTGCTTACTTGACAAAGTCAAGGTCAATTGCTTAGAAACACCCAGCAGCCACTTTCTCATGCTAGCTCCTTAGCCAGCATACAGGTTGTTTTGAAAATGTACATTCCAAATCTTGGAATTTAACTATTTGGGACTGTAAGTCTTCCAGTCATCCATTTATTGCCCCTGAGATTCAGATTCACTCTTCACTATGCCCCTTTGCAAGACTGGAACCGAAACCTGAAATATTTCTCCGTTTTCAGTAGGTGCCCTTTTCAGTTTCCTCAGTAACAGATGTCAACAGCGGAAGAGACTTCCGTGGAGTGGATGTCTCTGCCTTTCTTGTTCTACAGGGCGGCTGCAAGGAACTTCTGAAGGCACACAACATCAGGAGGGTTGCTGGGATCCCGTTAGCAGACTTTGTGTATATCATTCCTGTCTGTGTGTCCTCCTTCTCCAGGACCAACAATGCAACTAGGCTTGGACTGAGGCATTAGGAACCATGCAGGCCAAGACCCAGCCACTCCCTCTGCAAGTGGGTTCTACACTGGGCACTGGGGTGCACACCCTGTCTAGCTCACTGTTGACTATCAGTGTACTTTTATATACAATTATGAATGCTTCCTTAACACCAGTTATTAATTCCTCAAATACTTACTTCCCTTTTAAATGCTGGTATGGCTTCTGTTTCCTGCCTGGACTATTTGGCACTGTAGATTCACAAGAAGTTTGAGTACACACTTCCCAAACACACCCACACAGTCTTATTTCAGAAGGACTCTGCCTTTGTAAGCTGGGTTTCTTTTTTTCTTCAAACGGAACTTTTTAAAGACCTACTGAAATGATGGGAAGCCAAAACAGAGACTTGGGCTTCTGGATGAAGCCCAAGGGGCTACTCCGGCTCTTGTTTCCCAGTGGAAGTGCATTGGTCTCAGAAAGGTTAAGTGACTTCAGTTACTGAATAGTGGAGTGTGGATGAGGCCCTAGGGGCATACAACGAGGCAGCCCTGCCCCCAAGCTCACCCCACTCCCATGAAGATCTTCTCCAGGAACTCTACCAGATGATTCATTGACTTTTTATGAGGACCCATGGGAGGAAGAATTGTTTCTCAAGTCTAAGAAGCGAGATTGCTATGCTTCTTTAGGACTATTCTGCATTTTGTCCATGGGCACTTGGAACTCGTAATTCCCAGCTTCCCACTGAGGGTGTCCGCCAAGAAACTCAGGGCTCTGGCACTGGGCAGGTAGACATCGTGAGAGTCACAGCTTTTACATGCCTTCCCTGCTGGCTTAGTTCTCCCTGATTTTCTCTTTGGCTTTGATTTTCTCAAATATTCCTTTTATCCTAAATGAGTGCTGTCTGTAGGTTAATTTGAATTTGTATTATGTGCCCGTTTATTTTGTGTGCACTTGTGGGGTGGGGGCATACGGGAGTCATAGTGCAGGGCATGTGGATGTCAGAGGACAACTTGAAGTTTGGTTTCTTTTAAGGACACCCACTTCGCAATATTCTAGCACACAGAGAGGACAGCTAGTGCTATCTCCCTTACTTTTGGGCTCATTATCTTTTGGTTGCTGAATAATCAGGATTCAATTTCCTGTCCCTCAAGGATTCTGATTCGAAAGTGTGGCTGCACCTGGATTGCCTCATGTTCCTACACGCCCACAGCCAGATTCTGATGGTCATAATTTCATCATTTATCATGGGTACTGACTAATTCCATGCTGGGACAAACTAAATATTTGCTGAATAAATCTTCCAAGCTGCTACCAAAAAACGGGACGCGTTGGAAGCAAAGAAGCCCTCACAGAAAACAGAGTAACTGCAGCTGTGGAAATAAAGAACCATATGATGGTTCTGCTTTTCTCTTTTTGCAAGCAAAGGGATAATCCGTTTCTCTGCCCCAAAACTGAAGGCAAAGCCCTTCTGGCATCCTCTGGTGTTAAAGAAACAATTCTGAACTGTGTTTTTGTTCTGTTCTGCCTTCTTTTACTTCAAAGGTGGGAGGGGGGATGGAGGAGCCAGATGTAACTCTCAATGCATCATTAAATAGCCATTCTTTCCCTTGAGGACCTACCTGAGGTTTGCCTGTGTTCTTACACATTCCTGCTAACCTAGGCCCTGACCCTAGATAGCATCCAAGGCAGTCAATGGAATCGGCCCGCCCACCTATCCACCCACCAATCCAGTGGAGGGAAACCCATACAACAAAGACAAGTGGGGAAGAAACTGAAATGAAACCCCACAGAGCTAAATCTCCCTGCAACTAGATTGGGAAAAGACACACTCTTCCTTCCGCCCCTAGTTTAACCCAGGGATGGTTCATAGACAAGAAGCCACAGCGCTTTTATATATCAGTTTTTCATTTACTTCAGAAATGTAAGGTCAAGAATTTTCTGTCTGACTCCATTGGCTATTCCCTTTCATGCCTTCAGACGAACTCCAGTGCTGATTTCTATCATCAAGGTCTTTGATCTTCAACAGTAAAGTCTATTTCCTTCAGGGCCCCTGGAATAACTGTGCATCAGAAACAATGGAGAACTGGACGATAGCTTTGGACATACGGAGCTTCTCTTGCCAATACTGCTAAAAGAAGTAAAAATAAAGGATTTGTGAAAGGCACATTTAAAATACCCTATTGGATTTCTTAATGTTTATTAAAACAAGCTACCTCATTTTCAAGTAAATAATGGTTTTGAAAGAGAGTTGTGGGGACTCTCCCCTGAAGATTCCATATCCACTATTCCTAAGCAAACCGTGAGCACCGACGTGTTGCGTATTGTGATAGTTCATTTTTATGTTAATTTGCCATAAATTTAAGTCTCCTTATTAGAGAGCTTTGGCCGAGGAATTCTCCCAAGTGTCATAACCGATATGATGTAGGCAGACTCACTGTGCATGGCTCTGGTGCTAGCCTAGTTGGAACAAGATGGGCTTGAGAACATCTGTTTACCCTGTGCTCTCTTAGCTCCCTTCTCCTGCCTTGTTACTGCTTTCTGCCCTGACAAGAACCAGTACTCCATCATGATGAAGGACCACTCTCCAGGAACTCTCCAGGGTTTGGGCAACAGATTGGGACTGATGAGACACCCACTCTCAAGGGCACAGCTACCAGGCTCTCAGACTCTTCAGCCTCTTTGTAGGAAACAGCCATTGTGGAACTAATCAGGCTGCTGGGACACCCAAAGACTGAACAATTACCAGATTCTCTGCCGCTTAGGTGAGAGAATGCTGTTGTCACTATTTTAACATAGACTCTGTGTGTGTGAGTATGTTTCTATGAGTGTGTGTGTATGCATTTTTTGTATGTGAGAGTTTGTATAAGTATGTGTGCATGTGTGTGCATATGTATGAACATTTGTGTGACTGTCTCTGTGTGTGCCTATGTTTGTGTGTGTGTCTGTGTGTGCTTGTGTGTCTGGCTGTGTATGCTTGTATGTCTGTGTCTGTGCCCTGTCTGTTCTGTTCCTCTAGAGAATGCTGATTAATTCAGTATGTCCTTCCTGCCATTCTTCTTGGAGAAGTCCACACACACATGATCTCTCCGAAGTGTTTTGTCTCCTTCAGAGCACCTCCATTTTCTTAGCCCTCATGCTTAAACCTAAACCCATATGAAAACATCTTTACTGAACCTAGACTTGGGTTTCACTTTTTTAAAAGTGACTTGCTTTTGAAATTATGAACAGGAAAACATGGTTTTTGGTTTCCAGTTTCATCGATCAAGAAAGTTGCTGATGACCGCTTTGGCGCTGTTCTAGCACAATGCAGTCTTTCACCTGAAAGTGGTAAATCTTTGTTAAGGAAAAGCATGAACATTGTTAAGTGCAGCTTATCTGGCCTTGAAATGGAAGACTGGGACAATAAGGGCAGTTTCAACGCAAACACTCCAGGTAAACGACACAGACACGCTTCCTCAGGACCAAGAGGATCTATCCCGTGACAGTCCTATTGTATTATCAGCCCTTGCCCTGTGTGCTCAGCTGGCTTCTATGAGATAACATCAGTCCCAGTTGTACCACTAGAGAGCCTGTGGTGGACAGCAGTGCACTGACCAGAGGAGTGCAGGAGCTCAGCTTCACCTTGACATCCACAGGAGTTCCTTCCTCAAAGACTGCTCTCAGGATATCTTAAGTAAGTAAACAGGGGGGAAAAAAGGGTGGCTCGCAGTACACTTAGGAAGGATGATTTCACCCCTGGTTTTGACTTGCAGAATATCAGTGGGAACAAGGCCACATGTAAGAAACCAAGGCCTTCGTGTGCACAGTATTGGGGTGAAGGGAGAGATAAGGTCTCGGGCAGTTAAAAGGAAACGACTCTGTTGCCATGGTTTCCTTCTCTATAAAGTCGTTTTAGCATGAATTGCTGTTGTTGTGTTTAATTTTAGATTCATGCAGATTTTTGACAAATAAGAATTCCTGTACATCTGAAAAGTGGTTTTTTAAAAGCTGCGAAAAACTGGGTTTGGCAGTCTGGTCTAAACATTTTCTAAGTAAAATAACCCGTGTGGCTCTGGCTTTTTAATGACTGAAAGGCAAATGAATAAAGAGAGCGGGAACATAGAGAACACACAGGACTCCCCTCAGCTTCTGATTGAAATGGGTTCATTGACCGCAGCATTTAAGGGCACGCCAGGCATTGAGGGCTGCAACATAAGACAGGTGCCCCTCTCAGCACTGAGGGCCTCCCAGAACCATGGGAAGATAGGTGTCCCGTCCATACACAGTGACTATCCCAACAGCATACCCTAAGGAACTTAAGTACCAAGCCTTAATGTAGATAAACAAGAATTGACTAATATTAAAGCTTTAATTGCACTCACAAAACCTGTCATAGTAACTCAAATACAACCTACTTCTCTTGAAGAGGACATTAGTATGACTGAATTTTTTGTCAACTCTAAAAAAAATCTACATTTCACTGTGAAAAAATTTTTACTAAAGGATACTTCATGTTTGAAGATGATATATGCAAAGAAAAAAATTGACTTTACCATAGGAATTTTTATTTATTTATTATAAGATGGCTTCAATAGTAAACTTCCCTACTATCATGTAGATGAGACTGGAATTTTTAAAGAAAGAAAGAAAATAATCAAACTTCCCTTGGGAGGACGTGTTAGAACACAATTGCTAGGCAAACACTGGACACTGATATGTTGGGAAATGCTTCTTCTCAGCAACTACTGGTAAGTTCATAGTATTAAAGTTCTTTCTCTAAGGATTTTGAGATTAATCTTGAGAATGTATGATAATAGAAACTTAGAATTTTGACTGCCTTCCATTGAGATAGAAAGTGATGCTGCTATAACTGAAAGGATATTAGCTAGCCACATTGTGTTTGTAAACTTACTTTGTTATTTTGATTTATTACATGAATTAATCAATTACTTGTTAGTTCCACATTAAGTCTTTTTAGGGACATCATTTTTGTTATTTTTTTTTTTAGTTAGGAAACATTAGGAAACAGAATAATCATACCCTTATGTATTTTCGCAGTTATTTGGAACTCTGCTTCAGTTGAATGGAAAAGTATACAGGCCATGGAAGAAAAGGGGGAGAGAGCTCCATCTATGCAGCTACCAGGAATTCCCCATCTCACCATGATGAAGGCTTTTTGTATGTGAAAACATCACATGTAGATGCTATTATTGTCCTTATACACCTGCTCACCTGTCCACCTATTCACCTTCCCTTCTGCCCACATATCCACATGCCCACCTGTCCTACCTGCCCCACCTGTCCACTTGCCTATCTGCCCACCTGTTCACTGTCCACCTGTCCACCTCTCCTCCTGCCCACCTGCCCACCTGTCCACCTCTCCTCCTGCCCCACCTGTCTTCCTACCCACCTCTCCTCCTGCTCACTTGTTCTCCTGCCCACCTGCCCATGTCTCCTCCTGCCCACCTGTTCTGTCTACCTGCCCACCTTCCCCACCCCTTCGGTTTGCCCTTCATTCTAGTTCCTATCACGAAGAGTCCATTACTTTCTCTTTTGTCTGCCTTCCTTCTCTCTTTAGTCCTCTTTCTCACTCTCACCTCTCTTAGTCTCCTTCTACTTTTACATCATATTCATACACACACACACACACACACACACACACACACACACACACACACACAAACAAACATACAAATTGAGGAAGAGGTGAAAACGATTAACATATTGATTTCAATTAATAGTCCAGACATTGGCTAAATTGATGAGCTAGTATTGGCTTATGTTTTGTAACATTTATATAATATTTTTGCTGAAAGTCCTTCCCAAGGCAAGACTTCTAAGGCTCCAATGACAACCTAAGGCAGGATTCTCCACCAAAGTTCACTTTGGAGAACTAATGAATTTATTGAGGTTCTTTACATAACAAAAGTGAGGGGTGAGCTCTGTTTAGACTCTAGGGGAGAGGTTCTCAACCTGTGGGTTCTGACCCCTTTGACCTTTTCACAGGGGTAACCTAAGACCACTGGACAACATAGATACTTACATAATGATTCATATCAGTAACAAACTAACAGTTATGAAGTAGTTATGAAAATAACTTTATGGCTCGGGTCACTACAACATGAGAAACTGTATTAAAGGTTCTCAACGTTCGTACACTCAAGAACCACAGTTCTAGAGGAAGGTCAGCAGGGCCATGCTATGAACTGAGAAACCCCAGTTCTTGAGAGGAGAATACAACATGACCAGAAGTTCAAGGCCAGGCTCCACTTCATGAGAAGTGCCACGTTATCTTGTGTTACATAAAACCTTGTCCAAACAAACAAACAAAAACAAACACAACAACAACAAAACAAAACAAACAAAACAACAACAACAAAACCCACATGGTTAAAGTAAAAGAGAAGAAAGGAGGAGGAGAAATAAGGAAAGAAAGAAGGGAGAATAAGAAGAAAGGAGGGGATGGGGGAGGGAGGACAGGAGGAGGGACAGCTTTCTTACTTCTCACGACAGCAGTTTGTGTCTGTCCTGAAGCTGAAAATTACCTGGACCTCTGCACTGAGGCACAGTGTCAGGGAAATTTTCAGTAACAAGTCTTGTGTATTGTTTAGAAACACGAGATAAGACTAGCAACCAAGTATAACCACAAAGGTTTAACAAAATCCTTTTGATGAGTCGGCTTGAAAGTTGGAAATGGCAGGCTGCTAGATTTGTAGGGGCCAAGATCTCAAGGGGAAGAAAATTCACTGAGATGAGCCTCCTGTTTTATCACTGTGGTTCACCATACCATACCCTTCATAACACAGAAGGTCGGTAAGAAATTAGATGACAGCTGAGAGGCTAAAAGGAGTTTCTACAGTCACACAAAATGGAGAGATAAAACTCTGATCCAGCAGCTCTGACCTTGGAGAGGAGGTGAGCACAGAGAGTGGTGGAGAGGAGAGTCCTGGAGAGGATAGAGGAGATGAGCATAGAGTGGTGAAGAGTATAGAAAGTCCTGGAGAGGACAGGGGAGATAAGCATAGAGAATGGTGGAGAGGATAGAAAGTCCTGGAGAGGACAGAGCAGGTGTGATAGGTATAGGCACGGAGCATTGGAGGGTTGGAATCAGGGTAGCAGGGGATGGGGAGTGGAAAAGAGCAAGGCTCTGAGAAACAGTGTGCAAAGAACAAATTATATGAAAGCCTTCAAAATGCATTAAAGATTCATGGAGTCAGAGCAATATGGGACCAAAACTGAACAAACAACACAGAAAAACACACCCAGATCAGCTGTTGAGATCTGCCGACAAGGAAGGACACAGGTAAATGTCCAAACAGCTAAAGGAAAATCATAGGCTTTATTTATTCAAGGATCAAAACAGTCCCTGTTGCAAGTTTCTCAGTAGAAATAAACAAATCTGGGAAACAGCTCACTTGCTAAGCAGTCTAAGACTCTGGGTGCCAGCCCAGTGCTATAAACAAACAAACGGGCGTGCACACACACACACACACACACACACACACACACACACACACAGAGAGAGAGAGAGAGAGAGAGAGAGAGAGAGAAACAATGAAATGTCTTTCAAGTTTAAACAACCCTCAAAAAAAAAAATAAAGTCAACCCAAAAATCTATGCCCAGTGATAACAGTCTTCCAAAATGTGATTAAGAGCATTTTTGAAACGAATGAAAACCATAAGAAAAGTGTTGCTACCAAACACAAAACATTTTTTTTCATGTAAAAAGAGAACTATAGTAGAAGCAAATATATTCCAGAAAGAACCTTGTAAGGATGAATTCTTAAATATGTAGGCAGATCTAAATAAATTTCCGCTGAAATTATTATTTTCACCTTGCTGGGCAAACTGTTTACATAATTAAAATGAAACTATATGTCTCGGTGATTAGTGAAGAGTCTATCAATTTTTAACTGTTTTTTTTATTTATTCACATTTCAAATGCTGTCCCCCCCTTCCCGGTTTCCCCTCCACAAGCCTCCTAACCTTCCCCCTCTCCCCTTTGGGTATTAGCTAATGTCATCCCTGTTGAGTCCTGGAACCCCTTGCACCCCTGGCATCTGGGAGTTTCTAGTGGCGACCCCCAGCCCCCCCCCTACCTCCTCCACCCCGCTGCTACAGTCTATCAATTTGAGAGTAGGAGAGGATATGGAGGGAGCTAGAAAGCAGAGACCTGAGAAGGGCTGGAGAGAGCAAATGATGCAATGATATTTTAATGAAATGTACGAAGTTTAAATTTAACCAATTCAAATCTGTAGTTACGTTTTAATTAAAATTTAAATTCAGATTCTCAAATATGTAGTTAAATATGGATAACATTACTGAAATTATTATCATTTCACCTTGTTCGGTAAAATATTTACATAATTAAAGCAGATGGCAACAGCACTACAGAAAGCAAGAATGACAGTAAGTGACTTTGGAATGGATAGAGCTGAGAAGTGATAAGTGGGAGTTTTAGGAATTTTTAGGCATTCTTAACTCAGTAACAAATATTGAAATTTCCTATATTATTAATATGTAATTTAAATGTTATAGAAAGAAAATGGAAAGAAAATTAAATCTTATCTAATGTTCATTTATTTGTGCTCACAGGTATGTATCTGTATTTCAATTATGGATATTACATACAATCTTATGATGTTTGAGTAACGCAAAAACATGATAAGCAATCAGAAGGGGAAAGAAAACACAGAATATGATGATACAGTTAAAGTCTAATCTATTAGAGACTTAAAAGGAATGGGCTGGGAAATATTAGGTGACAGGGTGGTTTTTAGGAAACTTCCTGACAGTTCCTCTGAGAATCAAACACATATCTCATGACCTAGACATTGCATTTTCTGCAAAAGAAGTGTGGGAATTTTAAGGGGATGATATTTGCCAGTGTGCCTTTTTTTCTTTGTTTACTTGCTTATGTAGCTTCGGCTGACCTCGAACTCACATACAGGACATATAGGAGATGTTTACCTACCTGTAGCCCCAGGTCCTGTGATCACAGCTGTCCCCTACACTCCAAGTTCTAATATAGTCACAGGTTAGAACACCTATCATACACTCAACACATATCTCATTATGTGTTCATTTCACTTTAATATATATCAAAAGCAAACAAAGTGATATGCACCAAGATTGAAGGACTGCATTCATATAGATACTAAAAGCATTCCCCAACCTGGACTGTGCCTGGGATATGAAACCTTGTCATGTCTGTCCTTTTCACCCACTTAGGCAGCTGCACTGGTCCTGACAGACAGCCCCTCGGACTGCACAGGTAACAGGGCAGTGGTCCTTTCTATCGCTGTGAGCCGACTTTTGTAGCTTTGGTTTTTGCTGTAGAGACTCTTTTGGAACTCATTGAATATGACAATTAGTAGATCTAAGCAGACAAAGGTAAGCTTTTAATTTTATACATTTTTCTTGCATTTTTCTATGTCTGCAGAGAGTCTCTTGTGCACTGTGCCGAAGCATTGCCTGCCAATAAAAATCTGATGGCCAATGAGCTAAGACAGGATTAGAAGGTGGGACATCCAGGAGACAGACAGACGGACAGACAGACACACACACACACACACACACACACACACACACACACACTTACTCACAGAAAGAGAGGAGAGAGGGGAAGGAGCTAGGAGAGGAGAAGAGAGAGAGAGAGAGAGAGAGAGAGAGAGAGAGAGATATTCTGGCAAAGAGTCTCTAACTAGAGTCTGAGGAAATAAACAGGAAACTGAGGAGAGGTAGCCAGCCTGTGGCACACATAGAATAGAATAAGTGAAGCTCAAGAAGAAGGATGACCAAAATGCAGATGATTCACTCCTTTGTAAAAGGGGGAAGAAAAATATCCATAGGAGGGGATAGGGAGGCAAAGTTTGGAGCAGAAACTGAAGGAATAGCCATTCAGAGCCTGCCCCACATGTGGCCCAGCCACCAAAAATAGGTAAGATGGATGAAGCTAAGAAGTGCAGGCCGACAGGGACCGGATGTAGATCGCTCCTGAGAGACACAGCCAGAATACAGCAAATACAGAGGCAAATGCCAGCAGCAAACCACTGAACTGAGAACGGGACCCCCGTTGGAGGAATCAGAGAAAGAACTGGAAGAGCTTGAAGGGGCTTGAGACCCCATATGAACAACAATGCCAAGCAACCAGAGCTTCCAGGGACAGGTTAGGGGGCTTATGGACAGGAAACCTGGAAAGGGAATAACATTTAAAATGTAAATAAAGAAATATAAAAAAATGATAGAATTAAGTGAGTTATATAAGTTTTGAGTTAGTCCTGGACAAGTCTAAGATTACAACCTAGGCATTCATTTATAAATAACCAAGTCTCAGAGCCCTTACTGAGGGAACAAAGAGGCCAGGTAGATAAAAGACAAAGACCATCTTCATTACACACGTGTGAAAATGTGAATAAACGGTTCACGTGCAAAGGAAAGGTTTTAGGAAGGAAAATTAAAAACATTACATGCTACATGATTCCTTTATATGTACTTAATCTTTACATACACACACACACACACACACACACACACACACACACACACACACATATATATATTACCCAGGGAGATGGTATAGAATTTTATAGAATTCAAAGGATAACTCAGAAAATAAAGATGTCTGTATATACAATGGCTAAGGATTTCCTATAGACTCTAGAAGTTGATGCCCAACAGTTCAAACTCCAGAGTATCTGTCCCAGTGGATAGGGAAAGTCACTAAAGGGGACTCTGAAGAGGTGTGTACAGCACTGTAATTGTGACTGAAAGGAAACATGCAACACTAGCACACACTTATACCACCCAGCAGCTGTACATGGGCATTAATCCTGTGCATGTGTGTCTTCAGAAACTATCTGAAGAGCATGGGAAGGCCGGGAGAGCGCAGCCGGCAAACGGAAACCATTTCTCATTCTAGTTCCACGCGAATATTTTCTTCTAATATTTTCCAGAACATATTTTTCCCCTATAAGTTGTGATTTTTTTCCCTGAAGTTTTTACTACTCTTTATCAACAGTCTGTTCAGGCTTCTTTCCCACTGCTTCCATAATTTGTATCTTTTCTATTTGCTGTTAAAGAGAGAAGAAAACACGAGGTGTGCAAATGGGACACATTTCACTTTTAAGCTTAAACGCATTGAACACAATGAACAAAGACTATGGTAAGTCCTGCCTGGAGATAAAATTAGCCATGGAAGGAAGAGGTTTTTCCCCCCGACATCAAAGTTATTTGTAATCTTGTCAGGAGAAAGCTGTGTTTATCAGAAACGCCAGTCTGTGGAGCAAACTGCAGGAGAGGAAAGTTGCTCAGTGCCCTCATCCAGACACAAATGCCAAGTTAAAATATTTACCTCATCCTGTGTGGCTTGAAAGCCACTGGAGTTGTGCAAAGGTTTGGGGGTGAGAGACCAGTGAGAGAAGTGATACTTTCTAAATCTCAAAGCAGGTTTAGACTTGAAACAGTCCTGAAGTGACTCTGTGCTTGGTAGGCAAATAGGGTGTGAATTTCCATCCACTGTGTTCACACAGAAACACAAAGCACGGGTTTGCGACAGTCACCCGTTCCCTTCTTGTTTTCTCAGCTTGGGGCCTATTTGAAATACACACATCTTTCAGCCTCAAACCCCAACCCCCACCCCATTTTCTGCTACAATGTAGCAATACACAAAATAAATGCAACTATGACTTTTTTTGCTTATTGCTTTTAACAAAGTAGAAAATGTTATTTATTTCATCTACCATTTTTTGAAACAAAGGCCACACAGGACGTCAATGTGACAGGATAGCACAGTTTTACACTTATGTGACAACTTTTAATACGGAAGTAAAGGTGCTACTGAAGCTATTCTGTGTGAACAGCTGTGTGTTCTAACCAACATCGCAGTATTTCTATCTGTGAAAATGGAAACAAAAGTGCATATCCTTCCAAACATCTTAGAGCTTTCATTTGTTTTTTTGAAAATAGGGTTTGCTTGCATCTAATTGTCACAAGTAAGTATGAAAATATGACAACTTTTCAACATGACAGAACTGACCAAGGCAGTTCGCTTTAAGCAGATGGGTCCACTGTGGTGCCCATCTTCTCTGTGTTTGCACGATGCCGGTTTTTAAAGGTCTGTCTCTTTTTATTTGACTTGTAATCAGCACAATTTTCCCAACTTTCCCAAAACTGTTCGGTTTAAATAACTAACGAAAATCGATGTGTTCGAACACTACGGATTGTACTTGTCTTTCAAATAAATTTGCTTTAATATCAAAGACTAAAAGCAATCCAATATCCAATTTAAACAGTACCTGTTTTTCTTAATAGACTTAGTACATGATAGTATATATTTTTAATAATTACCTTATCGCCATTTCTCTGCATTCGAAAAACATATTTATCTTAGAAATGTTTGTATTTTCCAAGCTCGGCTCATCCTAATTCAGTGGCACTAGAAATCCATCTTGCAGATGAAGAACTGAGACAAAGATAAATGATTTGTCCAGAGTGACATCTGTGCACCGGGCTGCGTGTGAACCTAAGACCCTAACCTCTGGCCCAGCTCGCCCGCCCGTGGTGCCGACACTGTTAGGGCAGCCTGTGCGCCACATACAAAGACAGTGAAAATCTCTTATCTCCCCTACTGGAACCCCTACTGCTGGCAGTCACTGTGGCTCCAAAATGGCTACTTTGGGGATTCTTAAAAATAGAAACACAGGAAGGAACTGCAAAAAGGGCTGTGCTTACTTTCTGGGGAAGGAGGAAGCAGAGAGGAGGAATCCTAGTAATATAGAGGCTACTGAAGTTTTCCCTCTCAGAAGTCGCACTCTGGCTTCAAAAATGACAATTTTTTTATGAACAAAATAAATATTCCCCCTAGCCTGCATGTTGAGAGAGAACTAACAAAGTACACTGCAGAGATTGGAGAAGGAGGAGAAAGGATGCTGGGAGGGAGAGGGAACCAAAAGCCAGATGGCTGGCGTTGAGGACTCAGAGGGGATCTGCATGGCAGAGAAAACAGGGAAATTACAATGGTTTGCTGCAAAGACTCGGAAATACTCATGGAGCTATTACTAGAAAATCAAGTCGATGTAGCAGAAGTCAGATAGTTTCCTACTCCAAACAAGGACCTCTGAGAAAGAACTGCAGAGTCAAGACCTCCTTGTTAGTAAAGTAAGAAAGGAGGCATTTTCTAAGAGGGAATTATAAGAAGAGAAAATCCACTACCTGCAAACACTCTGACTGACATGTTTAATCAACTCCTTAGAAAATATCCACTGTACTCATTTGCTTCCTTTTTATCCAAATCCCCAAGACAGAAAGCTGGTCTTCAGTCCTTTGCCAGCAGGTTCCAGCTGGCCCGGGAAGTACATTTAAAGGAAGGAGAGGGACATCCAACCCAACCTTTAAGGGGGCTGTGCCACTTTAGACAGACTCGGTTGCAGGCTCCTGGCTTCCCTTTATCTCTTCAGTCTCGGATTGGGAAGAAAAACCTGACCTTGTGCCTACATTCCTTTTCAAAGTCCGTTCTACCCCAGATGGTGCCCTTTGAACTTAAAAGCTAAAGACCTTTGTTCCCCCACTGTAAATCGTCCGTCCCCACAGCCACACTGGTTTTCCATTTAGGGACCAAGCTGGAGAGAATAGTCAGTTATACCGGGCAATTAGCACTTTGAAACATTATACCGCCACATATGCAATAGGTTAGCCCAGGGCCTGGACACAGAGAGACTCCACAAATATGGATGTCTTATTTCCCTTGAGGCACGAGCATAGGATGATTTCCTCCCACTCCTCCCACTAAGGTAGAGTCAAAGGGGCAGAGGGAAGTTAAGGTTTGGCCTCTTGAAAAGAAAGAGAGGAGGAAAAGGGTAAACTATAGCTAGACAACTGGTTTTTTAAAAACGTGTGTTTCCATGTATAGATCTTTAAGCAAAGCCTGAAAAAACCAAAGGGAAAAATAATTAACTATATGGAATATTGATGTCAACATTAAAATCCTCAAAGCATCCCTTCTATCTTTCCTGTAAAACAGTCCATACCCCAAATATCCACAGTCCCCAATATTGCAGACACTAACCAAAGCCCTCTCCGTCCCTGTCTGTATTAGCTACTAGTGATGGTTTTATGGTATCCCTGACTTTATTGAGTGCACTCTAAAATGCATCACCTACAAAAAACAAGAAATGGTGAAGCTGTTATTTATATATATAATCTGTGAAAAAACCCACTAACCCACTTCATTGGTCCCTGACTAAAAGTAGACATATGGTGGCTATTAACAAACAAGTGGAGTCTATCACAGTTGCTTAAGTTTTTGATTGATTGGGTTTGGACAGAAAATCTCACTCAACGGGCATCTCTCTGCTTAAGTGTTTCTCTAAGTTATAAATTCTCTAAAATTATACCCATCCCTTTGGAAAACACAAAGTCCCTGAACTCACAGAATGAGACACCCAAAGTAACCTGGGAGGAATGTGGCAAATTAGCCTGCCAGGAAGAAAGGGGCTTCTTTCTAGCTATTTCCATAATTACTTCCTGACTGGGGTAGGCACATGGAGAACTCTAGCTCTGCCCTGAGCTAAAAAATCATGACAAATGTAGGCCAATGTTGGAGTAGGGCACATATATCCTAGAACACTGAATGAGAAAGAACACAAACAGTGTTGAACTTGCATGAATATTCAAATTTTGAAGATAAAAACAGAGAGAGAGAGAGAGAGAGAGAGAGAGAGAGAGAGAGAGAGAGAGAGATCGAGATCCAATATGACTTTGGGTTTTAGACCTGTGAATGTGAATCTCCCCAGGTCTCAGTTTTCCCATGGAGGAAACAGAATAGTAGAATCCATGACATTTGTCCTTCTGTGAGGATTCCATAAATATAGTCAGGCATTCATTATTATTCAATCTTATGGCATCCACTAAATAAATACATTTTGAGAACTTACCCTTTCAACTGATGTGTGGATGCTAATAAGTCTATTTAGAGTCCCTTATGTGTCTAGAAATAATAAGAAAGGTTACACCTCAGGTATTACAAAGCCCCCCATTATTGGCGTGACCTTGTAGCCCTGACTGACAGAAAGCCTGCCTACCCTACCCACAGAGTTTGAGTGCTCTCATTTAGGACAGGGAGAGAGAAGCTTCTAAATTTAGTCTTGGTGAATTTAACATATGGTGTCATGTGACCTCTTGGGCCCAGAGGTCCCAGGGTTTCTTGAATCAGGAAAACCGACTTTGTTGTTGGAGCAGAAATTAGAAAGGCCTGCCCCGCTTTGCTATTTGGAGAGAAACAGGGACTTGGAAATCTGTTCTAATAAGCTAAATTTCTAAAACAAGACTACGACAGAATGCTGAAAGTCATGTGGATTTTAGACATCTGAGATATTTTCCTGATGGGACTTAAGACATATTAAGTTATTTGGCATCTGGTCCATGTACCGAATGGACTCTGCTCTGCTTGAGTCAGACTACTCAGACCTGCAAATTATCATTATTGAATTTGAAGCTAAAAATAAACAGAAGCATAAGGAGGGCTAGAATAGAGGTTTTCTTCCTTTCTTTCTTTTTTTCCTTCCTTTCTATTTTTATGCCAAGAGTCCAAGTCAAATTTGAAAAAGAAAAAAAGGATAAACGGACAGCAAAAACTAATTAAAGCTAATGAAACTTTTAAATTAGGAATTCTTTTAAATAGAGTATGATTTAAATCTGATCTCGAAAACTACCATTTCAAGGGGCAGAGGGTGGCTTGGGGACCGAGTTTATCTCTGTAGGATCCTAACCCTGCACCCCTACACTGTGCTTCTCATCTATTAGTAAGGTAGAAGGATTCGGAGATTTTTTAAAATCTTATTGTCTTTTTTTTTAACTTATTCACTTTACATCCCACTCACTGCCCCTTTCCTGGTCTGCCCCTCCCACAGTACTTCCCCCATCGCCCCTCCTTTTCTGAACAGATCCCCCTGTAGGTATCCCCCAACCCTGGCACTTCAAGTCTCTGCTTGGCTAGGTGCTTAGACTCAGAGATATTGAGTGTGTTTTATGTCTGTTGTGAAACAGCCTCAATTATACACGTGTGAACAGTCTACACCGTATGCCCAGATGCATAAAAAACATAAAGGAGAATCTAAAGGAAAATAGCCCCTTTCCTGGCAGAGCTAAAGGGGCGTTAAAATCCAAAACAGAAGTGTGCATTGGTTCTGTTCACTAAAATGTCTGCAAAGAGCACCTGTATACTATGTGAACAGTGCCTCTACACAGAGTTCCCTATACACTACATGAACAGTGTCATATACATCCAGCCCTGTACACTGCGTGAACAGTACTATCTACAGGCTGCTTCCATACACTATGCCATACAGTGCCATCTAAAGCACTGCTTGAACTCAGCAGGCCTGCAAATGGATGCCAGGAAACAGGGGACCCTGAAATCAACCACCGGGTCAGGACGCCTGCTCTCACAATACTGGCTGCTATGCCTTATTTTTTAGCACACCAGCAGGATTTATTTGTTGAATGCCAGGCACTGTGATCTTCTCTCCTTGAATTTCAAAGAGCAATTTTTTTAAAAAAATTTTATTTTACTCCTATTGTCTTTACTTTGAAATTCAGTATTTTTCTATCTGTGGGCTATTCTGTACTTAAAGAAATTTAGGTAGTCAAAATATATCCATTCGATGCCCCCTCCCCAAAGACCTGGAAAAGATCCAGCAATGTGTTCTTACTCAATGTGGAATGAGAATAAATGTCGAAGATTGTGTTTGAAGCTATCAGTCTTGTACTCACAGTGGCCATGTTTGATTCTTCTAAAGGGCATGGGGGAAGATTTTGAAAAATTGTTTACTAGGGAAAAGGTAAAAAGAAAAAAAACTACACACACACACACACACACACACACACACACACACACACACACGCCAGATCTCTTTGCACACAAGATTTTTGGAGCTTTCTGTAGTTTTTGCATAAAATTATTTGCAATCGAAACACTTAGGATACATGAACCACATCTCTAGGCAGATGAGTTAGGCAGGATCAGTTATGGAAGACGCATTACCAAGAGAGCTGGCACAGCATTTCATTCCTTGGATTTAACATCCAAAACAGAGTTGGTGGTTATTTTGCACAATCCCCACCCAGAAGTAACTGAAAATCTCATGTGCAAAGGATAGGAAGTGACCAAAGGAGAGAATCTGCAGTTACCTTAAGTTGACAAGAGCACGCCAATGTAAATTTGCTGGCCTGAAACGTGTGACTTGAGTGAGCAGACACACATGACGGTCAAGAGTTCAGAGTCATCATCTCCACTCACAACGATGGAAATCAGAGAGGATATGTGCATTTGTGCATTGTTTAATTTACTCCATTTCCCGAATTGGGATCCGTTAGGGACTGAGAGACCAACGACACAGCGTTTCTGCCTTTCCTGTGTTGCACACCTGTAGGGAGAGAGGAATTTATCATGTGCTTGAAAGGATGCTGTAGTACTTACCTGAAATGCCAAATGATTTATTCTTGAATACTTGAATATATATGTATATATATGTATTTTCATACATATATACATACATATATATGTATAAGCAAGTAGTATATGTTTCATAAGAGAAGCTATAGACTCCAGTGAAATTTTTACTTTTGGCAAGACGAGAAGTGGAGATATAATGTAGGAGAAGTTTGTGTCTGTGAGAGCATCTCACATGATTGGAAACAGAAACCCGGGAGAGAATGATGTCACACAACCTTGGAGACAAACCTCAGGTGAACTTTGTTTTCCTGGATGACAACACAGAAAGATAAGGAAAATTTCAGCTACACATTATCTACAAAATTCATATACCTTCCCTCCCCCCAAATTACAAAGCAGGAGAGCTACAAATGTGAAACAGCTAGAAGAAAACTGAAGTTGACTCAGCCATAGCTTCTTCAGCAAAATCCAGTTTCCGAGTCCTTTAAAAGAAAACTTGCAGAGTATGGAGAGATCTCCTCAGTGGCTTAGAGGACGCAAGTTCAGTCCCCAGCACCACAGCCGAGCAACTCAGGGACCCCTGTAACTCTAGCTCTAACAAACGCCTTTGACATCTAATGAATATGTCTGTTTTCCTCTTCTGATCCACAGTGTACCTGCATTCATGTGCATGTGCTCCTAGATACACATAATTAAAAATGAAATAAACCTTTTTAAAAACCCTGCAGGATAGGCGAAACATATATACCATATACCAGGCAGTGGTTGGGTATCCACAATATACAAAGAACCCCGAAGCTCCAAGATGAGGACAAAGAGCCAAACTTAAACAAACACAAGCAAAGACCTCAAGTAGGTGACTCCCTAGGATACATGGAAAGATGGTCAAGGTCATTAACCATTAGAAAAGTGAAAATTAAACCATAGTGATCTCCCAGGTACTAAACCACTAACCAAAGAGTACACATAGAAGGACCCATGGCTCCAGCTGCACATGTGGCAGAGGATGGCCTTATCTGGTATCAATGGAAGGGGAGGTCCTTGGTCCTCTGGATGCTCAATGACCCAGGATAGGGGAAGGCTAGGGAGGTGTGGAGGGAGTAGGTGGGTGGGTGGGTGGTAGATCACCCTCATAGAAGCAGGGGGAGGAGGAATGGGATAGGGGTTCTGGGGAGAGGAAATCGGGAAAGGGGTTGACATTTGAAATGTAAATAAATAAAATATCCAATAAATATCCTAATTTTTAAGCCTCACCCCCGCCCAAAACAAACCATAGTGAGGACAGAGGAGATGGCTGAATCAGTAAGTCCTCGTTGCCTCATGAACAAGCATGAGGTGCTGAGTTTCACTGACAGAACTCATGCCAGGCGTGGCAGCATGTATTGGTGACTCCAGGGTAGGACAGGGGGAGACAGGTAGATCCTTGGATGAGACCTGGCAGTCTAGCCTGATTATAAAGCTCCAGGGATCCTGTCTCCAAGGAGGTAGATGGCTTTGCTGAGAATGAATGACACCTGGCGCCGTCCTCCTGCCTCTAGGTGCATACACTCTCTTGCACACACACTCTCGTTGCACATGTGTAACGAGTGTGGTTTCCTGAGAATGGGGGAGGGGTACTCTTTCGCATAAAATAAAGTTGCCTAAATTGGCAGAAATGTAAAAGCGGAAAGGTCCTCACTGAAGAACAGCATAGAATTAGGTCACTTCACATTCTGTGAATCAGGAATGAAAGACTGACCATAGTTGTGGAGCAGGGAGCTGTGGGATGTGTGTGTGTGGGGGGGGGGGCGGGTAGCATGCCCAAACCCCAGAAATATCTTTCTGAGATGGGCAGGATGCTCCCTGCCCCTGGCCTCTGCGTCCTGAGGGCCCATGTAGCCCCGGGCCCCCATCTTTGCCCACCAAAAGATGTCATGTAGCCCAGTGGCCAGATTAGAATTTCTCCCTCCTTATAAGGTCACCTCTAGAAACACACAGAATTCCTTCTTATGTTAATGAGGCACCCCAGCACCCCGCCCCTGGCCACTCACCCCTATGTAGCCCCTACTCACCCCAGTAAGCTGCCCGCTGAGAGTCTCCTCTCAAAGCGCTCACCACAGCCTGCAATCTCCTCGAATCCCAACCTACCCAGCCCTGTTTCCTTCCCAGGATGCCAGGGTTGTGATCACCAATCATGCTAACCTTGCCGATACCCGTGGGAGAGCAGAGCCTGAAGAGCACCCAATTATGATATCCAAAACATACTTCTAAACTTGTAAACCACTTCTCTCTTCTCTTCCAACATTCCCACAGTAACTATTTATTTAGCTCACACATCCCCATCTCAGCACAAGGATAGACCACAAGCTCATAAAGGCGAGAAAACTAAACTACCAGTATGCTGTTAGATAAGGAAACAGAAGCTAGCAACAAAATTAAAGAGTGTCTGTGAAGGTAAGTCAACGCCAGAAACAAGAAAAGACTTCATTCGGGACAGTGAGCAAGGTGGAAGGAGAGAGTAGAAGTAAGAAATGGGGATGCACCCGTTTCTGGGACATGCTTCCCAGAGGAAGTCACGACTCCAACAGAGAGGGACAGATAAATGTAAAGGATTTCTGGCAAGGTCTGAAAGGGAAGGAGGGATATTTACCTAACAGGATCCTTGCACCTATCTCAAGACTGTTATGGAGACCCGGAAGCACACGCGTAGGCTTCAGCCCGCAGGTGGCAGGAATTATATATTTAAGGGTTGTAGCGTAGTTGGTCTTTGAACTCTGACTGGAGACACTGAGTGAACACACGTTTGGAACGCCTCCTCTGCAACTCTCCCACAGATACTCTCAGGGCACCCATGGGCTCACATCCACTGTCCACATTCCATTCTAAATGATTCCACTCTTACCTGGCCCCATTGGGTGGTTCTAGTCAACCGAGCATTTAGCCTTCATGACTTTCAGCTGGTTTACCGTTTAACCCGAGGAGTGGTGATTTTGCCTATTTAATTTCTTTCCTGTACTTGACTCTGATGAAGAATAGGAAACAAGCCAGCCCACAGGACACGCTGAACAGATTTCTGCCCATTAATCGCTCTGAAAAATTAATCCCCATGCCTAAAGATTGTTTCTGACTTTCAGCAAGTCCTCTTGTGAAGGCATGATGGATGATCTCTATCAGAAAAAGTTATGCTATCTTGCAAATGTCTGAATCCATACAATTCCAAGAACCAAATGCAAGGAATTCCGAGCACTTTCTAGGGAGATAACCCAAGCCTCCAACGTCACTTCCTTTCCATTTCCATTCCACAGCGGGCGGCAGAACGGCCCATTCTGCCATGAAATATAAAACAGGATACGTGTGTGTCTCCTTTCTTAAACATAGGTGGAAAGGAAAGAAATAACAATGCCTTATTTATTCTACCATAACTCGTACTGGTTTTGATATTTGCAGTTTTCAAGAACACATATAGGAACACATATCCTTAACACCGTCATCAGATTTGTATCCCGCATTTGAACTCTGGATTGAGCATTCGCTTGCGTTCCCAATTTAAATATTCTGATTCTCTGTTAAACATTCAAATGTAAGAATAGCACTGTGCACAGTGCCCAGCGACTCC